>NC_137080.1:92065891-92413391 GCF_951640355.1 Cnephaeus nilssonii | reverse complement strand
CCACGGAGAGTCTTTGTAGACTTTCTATCAAAATATGCTATTTGCCAAAGGATAGGTTCCACCTCTCTTCCGAGTATAGTTTTTTAAACATCAAAACATAGATGGGCTTGAAAACGAAGGTTTACTGGGACTGGAGCTGATCTTTGGGGTAGTAAGATGAATCAGAATTTCACAATATGTCCCTTTTACTCTAAGGATCCGTAGGGTACCAGCCTTTTGTAACGTGGTTACATTTAATTTTCTGTTTGCATATTTAAAAAAACCACGTGGGACTGGCATGCTCTCGCGTGATTAATTAGCGCCCACTGGCTGAGCTGTTCCAGTGCAGTAGGCCTGGCCAACACGAATGGCACAGAGGAGGCCCCCTCCTCTGGTGGCTCGGTCTGTCTCCAGGCTGAGGGCATGAGGACCACTCGATGACTCAAGGACTCCAGCCTCCAGATGCAGCTGCGGCTGAAGGCGGGGCTTCAAGGCCCGAGGCTCCTCCCCACCTGAAGTTCTGTAAGAATTCTGAAGATACAGGAAAATGGAGCCCCTATGCTGACATTCAGTCCTTCAGAAGTGTTACCATCTCTTTAAAACTTTATTTAAAATTTCTTCTAAAGCAGGTACCTGTGTGATGACTTTCATTCTCAAAAGCCCACATATCAGAAGATAGGCGGTAATGCCTCACTTATCAAAACTGCTGACAGCGGGCGTTCACCGGAAGCGGAGCCACGGACTCTCGAGGTTCTGTTAGGAAGTGGGTCCATCTAGTCAGACTTGCAGACTCAGTGTTGTTAGCAACTCTTGGCTGGTGAAGGAAGCAGGGACTTTTTGGGTAAACATGTTAAGGGCATGAGAGATTTGTGGGGAGACTCAGAAGAACATCTAGATGTTTTGAATTAATTGGCCCCCTCCTCCATGTTATTACATGCAGGCCATTCGAAGCATTGTGCCGGGCTGTTTCCTATGTGGGTCATCCCCCTTGTCTGTGTGGGGATGTTGTAATTGACATTCTTATTTGACTACGGCTCTGAACTTTAGAGTAAGTAGAGGGCAAGGCAGCTAAAATTTCTAGTGCACTCACTGTATTCTGAGCACTGTGCTAATGCCTTACATGAAATCACCACAAAGTCATATGAATAGGTTCTGTTCCCCCCATTTTACAGAGAGGCACAGAGGAACTAAGTAGCATGTCCAAGGTCAGAGAGCTGGTTAGTGGATGAGTTAGAATTTAGTGTGGCTCCAGAGGCCATATTCTTAACCAGTGCACTATGCCTGTCAGAGCTGGGGCCGGGGATCAAACCTGCAACCCAGGTACGTGCCCTTGACTGGGAATTGAATCCAGGACCCTTCCGTGTGGGGGCCAACACTCTAAGCACTGGGCCAAACCGGCCAGGGCCAAGCCATTGTTTTGGCCACAGACATGGCTTTGCCACCTTGATCATGGCTTTGTGTCTCAGCAAATTTGCAGAGGCAATTGGGAGGGGAACATTGGGGAGGGGAACATTGGCTCCCAGAGTTTGGCCAGGACAGGAAGAATGGAAGTAGGAAGGATTTGGGGGCCTCAGGGACTGGGTGAAGTCCTTTTCCTCTGTTGGGTTCTCTGTTCTGACCGATACATATTGGAGGCAGTGGGAGAACCTCATAGAAAGGGAGCAATAGAAGGTGCTAGGGTGATGCTCAGAGCACATGCTGAATGTGTGCCGTGTTCCGGGGAAGCACGTTTCCTGTGGTAGGTCATGTAATTCACACCCCCTTTCACAGTGGAGGCGACAGAGGCTTGGAGCTTAAGCTCAGAATCTTACGTTGCATTTAGACCAAAGTCTATCAAACCACGTCATAGATGTAATGGAGTGAGCAGGTGGTCGGGGAGACGCAGTCTGAGAAGAGAGGTGCCCTTCTCCCTCTGAGACCCTACGAGAGGTTCCTGAATTCAGCTGGAGAGAGAGAGGAGATGGGTGGCTTTCTGAGCCGGATGTGAGGGCCTGTGTTGTCAGCATCGAGCTCACCCTGATCCTCACAGCTCCATCCTCAAAATGTCCTCGGCGGTGTGAAGGATCTGCCCTTTTTCTGTTTGGTCTTTCACCAGAGGTAGGGACTTCACACCTCTGGAGGAGGGTTAGGACAGCCAGCTCTGCCCGGCTGGCAGGGCTCGGAGGTTGGCATCCATCGATAATCCAGGGGGTTCCATTCCTGGTCAGGGCACATGCCCGGGTTGCGGGCTCTATCCCCAGTTGGGAGGCATGCCGGAGGTGGCTGATCACTGATGTTTCTATCTCTGTCTCCCTCTCCCTTGCTCTCGGAAATCAATTAAAAAATATATATTTTTTAAAAACAAAAATATATTTAAAAAATAAAAATAAAAAAGCCAGCTCGGTGGACAGTGAGTGCGCTGGGAATGGCCTCCCGGGTCTTTTTGTCCTTGGCATTGAATGGAGGGTTTTGGTGGGTGTGTTTTTGTTTCCCGTATTTACAGGCGTTAATGTGAACCGTGAAGCTAGGTCTGTGAAGCTCGCCAGTGTTTGGGTTTTAGGCACATCGTCCTCCGGCTTCCGTTCGGCACTCTTCAGGCTTCTTGCTGTCCCAACGCATCACGGTCACTGCAGTCCCCTAGGGATCGGTGAGGACTCGATCACGCTTCCTGCTCCGAAGAACTCCTACGAGTGCTGTTTGCTCAGCCGCCAGCGCCTTCCAAAGGAGCCCTTCTGGGGGCAGTTCGTGGGGTCCGTGTTTCTCGGCAGCACTGCTCTCCTGAGTGTGGTTGGCACCCTGGCGCGGCGGCGACATGGCTTTTCTCGTGGGTGGCTCCTGCCAGTTCAAGAAAAGGTGTCTGAAGTGACCGAGGAGTTGGAGGAGGCAGAATGGGTAGAGAAAGCATAAAGATCTGTTTGCTGATGCACTTACTACCGTTACCTGGTTTTAGAAGAACCTCCATGGCCCCAGCACAGTTTTATGTTCCTGCCTAATCATGCCGATCCTTGCCTCTTGGTGGTTGAAGACTTTCTTCAAATTGGCCGCTCAGCAGGCACTGTGGGGTTTGTTTCTGTCGGACGGGCATTGCTCTGGTGTTCCTTCGTTACACTCATGTCCAGGGAGACGGAATACTAGGCCCTCCTGGCCTCCTTTCCCCGTCCCTCTTCTCAGGAGCCTGGACTGCCTCGCAGGCTTGCTTGCTGTCCTGGCCTCTGTAAATGATGAGTTTTAAAGAGAAAACCCATTCGCTTTAGGCCTTTTCTAAACCCCCTTCAGTATGTTTTTCTCCCTCAGTCCCTGAAGGCCTGTGTGACGGGCAGGTGACGTCACGAGTGCGGAGAGGAAGTCCGGTCAGGCCCTGGCTGTGCTCGGGCCTTGGGCACAGGCCTCCACGCAGCCTGTGTGGTGGGAGGGTGAGCTGGGGCGCG
This sequence comes from Cnephaeus nilssonii, assembly GCF_951640355.1. Taxonomy (NCBI): domain Eukaryota; kingdom Metazoa; phylum Chordata; class Mammalia; order Chiroptera; family Vespertilionidae; genus Cnephaeus; species Cnephaeus nilssonii. Next base: position 92,410,005 of record NC_137080.1, on the reverse strand, counting down.
GGGGTGACGGAGAAGGGAATTGAGACCTTTCTAGAGAAATAGCTCAGAAACCGTGAGGGAGACTTAGGCGACAGACGTGGAGGAGGAGCCTTCGTGCCGAGAGCGGAGACTCATTGGGTGATTTTGTTGACAGAATTCTGGGGAGTGGTATGTGGGGCTCGGGAAATGGAAAGCGGGGCAGCAGGTGGTCTGGGATTCAGACCAAATTGCCCTTTCGTTTCCTTACAGCCGTGATTACCAGCTGGGGGTGATCCGCCCTGCCCCCGACATGGGCGCTGTCTGTGTCGCAGCTCGGGGCGGGGAGGGGGCCAGTGGCATGGGGGGGTGTAGACCAGAGGTGCATGGGAGCGGGGTGTAGACCAGAGGTGCATGGGAGGGGGGTATAGACCAGAGGTGCATGGGAGGGGGGTGTAGACCAGAGGTGCATGGGAGGGGGGTGTAGACCAGAGGTGCATGGGAGGGGGGTGTAGACCAGAGGTGCATGGGACGGGGGTGTAGACCAGAGGTGCTGTAAGCATCCTATGATGCAAGGGACAGCTCCCGCACCAAAAATGATCTGGCCAAAGAGTGGGCAGTGCTGATGCTGAGAAGCCTGCCTCAGAGAGCCTTGGGGGATGGTGGTCAGGAGGGGCTGAGCATTGTTAGCGCGGGAAGTAAAAGGGCGGAGGCTGGAAAGGCCATGTTGTGTGTCCGTATTAACGGGTCCCAGGCCAAGGGAAGAAGACTTACTGAGGGGGTGTTAGTGTAGTTCTCTCTGTACTTGTGTGGGTCACATTTTCTAATGGTCACAGATGGTGCTAAGGCAGCGCGGCCGCTCCAGCCCCCGGCGCCACCTGCAGAGGCCCACCCAGTGAGGGGTGCTCGCGGTGAGCGGGGCGGGCAGACCCCATCCCCGGGGTGGCGGCGGTGTGGTGGCTGGGGAACCTCTTTGAGGGCCACAGGGGGCTCCCTTGAGCATCCCTGCCTTTGACTGGACGTGTTTAAGGGAGAAAGAAAATCCCTCCGAAGCTTCTGGAGACCTTGGAAAGTACAGTGTCCCAGCCTCTCGGAGCCGTGCCTGGGGCTAGCGATCTCTGACCCTGGGCTCCCCGAGTGCATGGGAGGGCTGGGAGGCCAAGACCCTTTCTCTAGGAGACAGCGCCACGTGGAGTTTCCAAAATGGGGCCTTTGAGTGGTTTTGTGACCCCTTCTGATCCGAGTCACGCAGTTTATTTGAATCCCTTGAAACAGGTGTTTCTCACTGTAGCATCCCAGCCCTGAAGGTGAGGGTGTCCTGTCTCGGTACTTGAGGCGCATTTACATGGGAGCACTCCCGTGAGTCAGATGTCAGTGTAAAGGGGGCTTTGGTGAGGCTCACTCGCCCCGTTTCCCTGGCGCCCCCAGCCTCCCAGGAGGAGCACAGCCTGGCTCCAGCTGCTGCGGGGCCCCAGCACCAGTTCCTGACGGGGCGGGGCCTTGCTGGCTGGCGTGCAGCCTGGGACGGAGGGGGTGCAGGCACGGACCCGACTGTCGAGGGCTGTGACCGCGGTGCGTACGAAGCACCTGTAATTGTCCTGTGCTGTTAGGAGTGTGGGCTCTGGCACCAGGCGAATCCTGGCTCCGGGCTTGCTGTGGACTTAGCCTGCCTGTGCCTCAGCTTGTCCGTTTGCAAAATGAGAGTAACTCAGTCAGGCTGTTGTCAAGACCAGATGAGCGTAGAGCATGTGGAATGGTGCCTGGCATGTATGCGTCCTCAGTCCTGTGGTTACGACATAGAATGATACAAGTACTAGAGGAACGCCGAGGAGGAGGAGGAGGAGGAAGTTGAGGGAGATGTGGACCGGAGAGCTTTCTTGGTGGGGCTTGAACCGGCTGGAGGTTGAGGCGGGCAGAGAACGGTTGCTAGGGGAGCAGGGTGCATGCGGGTGTGGAAGTGGCGGGGCTGGTGCTGTGGAAACTGTAGGGAGACTGTTAGGGCCATGGGACATTGACTGGGGACCTGACTGGGAGCTGGAAGACTGATAAGTTCTAACACGAATCCAAAGACCAGTTTTTGTGAGGGGCGGGGAGTGATGCCCTGGCATGGGGGTGTGGGCCAGGGGTGCTGTGAACTGGGGTTTCTGAGCTGAACAGCATACAGAACTGGACGTTAAAGCAGATGAGTCAGCTGTGGACTCAGGGTGGGGTGAAGTGAGGAGGGTGACGGGAGTCCGAAGGCCAGCCAGGAAGTTGCTCTCCTTTGGGCCAGGACACGCTGCCGGCCGTGGGAATAAGGAGGGAAGGGTAGGTGTAGGCGGTGTTTGGAAATAGTCCTGTAGCAACAGGATCTGATGACTGATGGAGACGCAGGGGAAACAGGTGCAAGGTGACGTGAGTCTCCAGTCCCATGTAATGGCCGTCAAAAACTGGTCCGGGCTGAGGGGAGGAGCAGGTTCGGGAAGTTTGTGATCATCATGAAAGTAATTATCCTTGCCCAGCCGGTGTGGCTCAGTGGTTGAGCGTTGACCCATGCACCAAGAGGTTGCCTGTTCTATTCCCGCTAGGAGGCAGATAATCAGTGTTGATCTCTCATCGATGTTTCTACCTCTCTCTCCCTCTCCCTTCCTCTCTCTTTCAAAAAAAAAAAATCAATAAAAAGAAAGAAAGTAATTACACCTTACAACCGGGAGCGGCCCATCCCCCTGGAGGTGGCTTCCTTCGGCCGCAGCTTGACTGTAGGAGCAGCGGGCAAGGCTGGCATTCCTGCCATCCCCTCACAGGGCGCCTGGCTCCACCTGGTCTGCTTCGTGCAGGCTTGGCGCTTGCTTCTTTGTGGCTGCTGATGGCTGGTTCCCCCGGACCCTCAGAGTGCCAGGTGGTATTTGGGCCTCCACCCTGTTTTCCGTGAGGGAACCGCTGCGCCTTGAAGGAAGTTGGGGAAATGGTCTTCCCTCCCCTGTGTTCACAGACCACGCATTCTGCCCTTTGAAGTCTCTGTCAAGCCCTCCACTGCCACGGCCTGGCACTGCCAGTGAGGTGGTTGCTTTTGAGATTGCAGAAGAAGGGACGCCGTGGACAAGAGCCGCCTTCTAGAGCCCCGGGCGGCACAGGACCACCCGGAAGGTCTCGGACTTTAAGGCTGGAATCACTCCGTCGGAGCACTGTCACAGCGAAGCTGCTGTGGTCGCGAAGCGAGAGCCTGGCTCCCCCAGGCGGGCTGTCGCCCAACAGCCCAGTGAAAGCACCATCATAGCAGGGTGGCGGGCCAGGACCGGCCGTGTTTGCTTTGCTTCGTTGTCCCCTTCTGTGCTCACTGCTTTGTGTCAGACACTGTTCTAATCCTTTCCAGGTGTGGTCTCATTTAATCTTCACAACAAACCCTATGAGGAGGGCACAGCCGATGAGGAAACTGAGGCACAGCATGGTCAAGGGTTGCCCAGAGTTGCACACCTAGTGTTGTGGCTGGGAATTGAATCCTGACAGGCAGGCTCCACGGCCCCTGCGCTCTCTCTTTTTTTAAAATTGGTTTTAGTGAGAGAGAGAGAAAACCACATGGATTTGTTGTCCCACTTACTTATGCAGTCAGCGTTTGCTTCTTGCATGTGCCCTGATCAGGGATTGAACCCACAACCTTGGCATATCAGGACGATGCTCTAACCAGCTGAGCTCCCGGCCAGGGAGGGCCCCTGCTCTTAACACCTTTGTTTCACAGTCTCCCTTCAGTTAGCTGGAGCCACGATTTTTAAGATGGCATTTTCTGTTTCCTCTTTTTAGTTCTGACGAGTTTGTTTTAGGAATGTCACAGGGCAGCATGAGGAGCAGTGCTTTTTCCAGTCCGATAGCCCTGGTTTGAACACGGGCCGCGCCACTCATTGGCTGGGTGACCCTGAGCAAGTCACTAAGTCACTTAGCCTCGGAGCCTTCGTTTCTGGATCCTTGCAGTGAAGATAAGACTGGTAATGAGGAAGTGAGAGGTTTTGTCCAGTGCTTCGAGCTCAGTGGCTGTGAGGTGTTGGTCTAGTTATTTAACCTCCTCTGTAAGAATGAAGGTAATTCTTACCTCCATAAAGGCTTTACAATAAAGGGCTTAAAATAATATCTGCAGTGTAGTAACTACCCAGTACTGTTAGTGTAACCGGACAATCAGTAGGCCCGTGCTGCCTGTCACTACTTGAGCCAATTCAGCAGAGACAGGGTTGAGTCAAATCTGAGCGTTCATTCCAGTCCTGCCTGCGGTATGGGGGAGCAGCAGGTCATCCACTAAATCTGCTCTGCAGCCCCCCATAGACCAGCTGTTGTACAGGCAGGACCAGGATCACATGGGGAAGTAGGGAGAGTAGGGAGTGAAGGCAGGGGAAGTAGGCCATGCAGGCTGGGTGGGCCCCATTGTTTGGGCACCAAGGTTGCTAATCTTCCCATGCTAATGGCAGCTCTTGGATGAGAGGGACCACTTCCAAGGTTGACTCCCAGGTTCCCGGGCGTACATCTCCCAGCCAGGTCAGAATGTCCTTCCTTTAACCAGCACAAGGCAGTCATGGTTAACGGAGCGTGATTTATATTTCCCACAGCCATAGCTAGTCCCCAGTGCTCTATTTCTGCTCCTAACAGCATTAGGCCTCTTTGTTTAAATTTCATGTACTTTTGACTCATGAGCGAACCTTGCATGGCAGGGACTTGATAAGATGATAGATGAATAGATGTACCTCTCCTGTTTGGTTTTCTCTGCCTGGACCAGCTCCCGTTGTTCCCGAGTGGATCTGCACATGCGCTCGGACCGACTTGGCATGCCTTACCGTTTAGCTCGCCAGCCTAGTGGGGCAGGCTTATTTCCCATCATTGCCGTTATAGTGTTTAGCCACCTGCCTCTTTGCTTAAAATTTTTTGATCTTGTTTCTTTATCCTTTTGAAATATTTACCTTTCTCTTTATTGTAAAGATCATACTAGCTAACCATTACTTTCCGTTATAAAACCAAAGCCCCTACGAAATACCTGTCTAGTAGGCCTTATTTTTATCCTATTTTCCCGTTAGTTCTGGCTCACTCGCCATGTTCCTGCTGTATGACTTCTGAAATTCATGAGCTGGGTTTTTCTTTTTCTTTATCTTTTCTTGAGCGCTGTCTTCTCCCCACCTTGGATTTCAAAAGACTAATTTTAACTGAATAAAAGGTTTCAGTCTTCTTAGTATGCCAATCAATGGGTAGTTTCCACATTGGATGCGATCATTTCCCAATGATCCTAAACTCTCCCAGTGTATTGGAATATTCATGATTTTGTTTTTCATATTGATCTTGATACTTTCCTCATTACTTCTTGGAAGGGATTCAGCATGGGGGTGGTCGATGCATCTCTCCTGGGCTGTGTTTGGAGGGTCAACAACATAAGTAGATAAAGCACAGGAAGGGAACGGAGAGAGCAGGCTTCTGTGTGGCAGAAGGGGGTGGACGGTCCACGTGGCATTGCTAACCCAGCCGCGGGCCCAGCAGAACAGGGTTCGAACTCCAGGTGGCCACTCACAGTGTGACCTGGGCAGCCTGCTTCATTCTCATAAGTCCCAGACTCCTTGTACGATAGGGATGCTGATGTTGACCACACAGAATCGGTCAGCGTTGGTCAAGATGGCCTGTGGCCAGCTTTCACTTGTCTCTCCCTTCCTTTGCTTTCCTCTCTGCTCTCCAGCTGCCTCTGATGAAGCCAGTTTCTCTGCCGTGGGGCCATTTCCCCTCATGGAAGTTAACCCAGTTTTGCAAACTTAGGAATGTTCTGTCTCCTAAGAATATAATTTTGCCCAGATGGTGTGGCTCAGTGGTTGAACATCAACCTATGAACCAGGAGGTCATGGTTCAATTCCAGATCAGGGTCCGGGTTACGAGCTCGATCCCCAGTGTGGGGCATGCAGGAGGCAGCCGATCAATGATTCTCTCTCATCACTGATGATGTTTCTATCTTTCTCCCTTTTCCTTCCTCTCTGAAATCAATAAAAATGTCTATTTTTAAAATGTATCATTTTACCTCATTCCTGTGATTATGGCCACAGATGTAGCCAAGTCCCCTTCCTCACGGCCAGCAGAAATGACCCTTCTTTGTTATTACTTTGGTCTAGGGACGGGTTTTATGCTGATCTCAGATAAAGGCCTTTACATCTTCTTAGCTTTGAGAATTCTCAGAAGCAAGTTTTATCTTTATCGAAAAGTCCCGTCTGGCCCCCCTGCCCCCACCTTCTTCCTTTTTTTTTTTTTCATTCCCTACAAATGGCACTATTTCCTGGAGCCACCAAATGTTAAAAGGTATTTAAATTTTATAAAACCTGAGTGACTCACAACGGTTCGAGGAGGGAACTGCTATACCTTTTCTTCCAACCAGTCTGGGGCGTGGGATGAAGCCATTTGCTGAGTCCTTTGTCCTTCACCCAGGAAAATCCCCTGCAATCCACATGCAGACTTGGGAACATCCTGCTCACTAAGGTGGGGGTTGGCTCAGTAAATAACATCCCTTCTGTCGTGGACACTTCAAAGAGCTAAAGGCAGAAAACTAGTTGAGTAAGAACTACAGACTAGTGTGTGTGTGACTGGCCTTTTCTGTATTCTCATTTTAATGACCACATTGCAGATAGAAGAGAGAATTCCCTTAAAGCAGTTGTTAGCCCCTGGAGAAGGGCTGAGGTGCGTGTTAGACACTCAGGATGCCCTTGGGGGTCGTTGTGACGGATTTCAAAGTTCAGAAAGAGCCTGGAGGATCCAGCATGGGATTAGGCCATGACTCAGTTCTGGCCCCGACTTTGCCTTAGACGGTCCTTGCGCCTCTTTTGACTGAGTTTTTCGTATATAAGATGAGGGAGTTGGTCTGGATGCTTTCTCAGGTCCCTTCTAGCTCCAAAGCTTCTGATTCCTAGCATCTTGCTCATATAAGAGACAAGATAGACACATATTCATATGCCTTAATGGATGTGTGTGTTATTTTTGTCTTTAATCTGATCATAACTACCAGTCAAATAGTGTGGGGGATTTCGAGATATATAAGCTTTTTAAAAAATATGTTTTTTTATTGATTTCAGAGAGGAAGGGAGAGGGAGAGAGGGCAGAAACATCAATGATGATAGACAATCATTGAGCGGCTGCCTCCTGCACACCCCCCAAGGGGGATTGAGCGCACAAACTGGGCATGCGCCCTGACCAGTAATAGAACTGCAACTTCCTGGTTCATAGGTCTACGTTCAACCACTGAGCCATACTGGCAGGGTTGTAAGCTTTTTTGAGATATATTTCACCTATTATAAAATTCATCTACTTAGAGTGTACAGTTTAATAGTTTATAGCAAGCATGTCAAACTCAAAGGCTAACACGGGCCAAATAAACAAGGTTTAAGTTTATGTGGGCCACAAAAAACCAAAAGCTTCACTTTTCATAGAAACGTAGGTTTATTTCAAAAGAGACATGCTGAATACAAAGGGCTGAAATGAGTCATCATTAACATAAAATATTAGGACATTTTAATAAAAATTAACATTTTTTCTTGAACATTAACTTACCAAACATTGAATAACTGCACAAAATAATAAGTGTAACACAAATAAACCTGTTTTTCTTGTTCTACTCCTACAAATGGCACTGTGCATAAGGCGTTAAGGGAAATGAACGCAACACGATTATAGTAATCAGTCATTAGTGAACGTTGTAGTTCGTTATTAATAATTATGTATACCAGGATACTGTAAAAATTAAGTTACGAAGTTTTTATTAAAACGTTTCTTACCGTTATATTGGCTGGAACACAAAAATATTTGTGTGGGCTGCGAGTTTGACATGCTTGGTTTATAGTATAGCCACAGAGTTGTACAAACACACCACAGTCTAATTTTAGAACATTTTCATCACCCCAAAAAGAAATCCCATACCCATTAGAATTCGCTCTTCATTTCCTCCAGTCTCCCCAGCAACACTGATCTGTCTCAATGGAGGGGCCTATTCTGAACATTTCACATAAATGAATCATGCAGTATGTGGTCTTTTGTGACTGGATTCATTGTGTGTGGTTTTTTTTTAATTCTCACCTGTGGATATGCTTAGAGAAATTAGAGAGAGAGAGAGAGAGAGAGAGGGAGAGAGAGAGAGAGAAACATCAATTGGTTGCCTTCCATACGTGCCCAACCGGGGACAACCTTTTGGTGCACAGGATGATGCTCAACCAACTGAGCCATTCAGGCCAGGCTGTGACTGGATTCTTGTCCTTAGCATAATGTTTTCAAGGTTCATCTATATTGTAGCACAAGTATCAGTACTTCATTTTTTTTTTTTTTGCCAAATAATATTCCATTGTATGAGTATGCTACATTTTATTTTATTTTTATTTTTAAAATATATTTTTTATTTATTTCAGAGAGGAAGGGAGAGGGAGAGAGAGATAGAAACATCAATGATGAGAGAGAATCACTGATCGGCTGCCTTCAGCATGCCCCCTACTGGGGATTGAGCCCGAAACTTGGGCATGTGCCCTTGACCGGAATCGAACCTGGGACCCTTAAGTCCGCAGGCCGATGCTCTATCCACTGAGCCAAACCAGCCAGGGCAAGTATGCTACATTTTATTCATCCATGCATTAGTTGATGAAAAGTTAGATAGTTATGTTTTGTCTGTTATGGATAATGCTACTTTGAACATTGGTTGTACAAAAGTTCTTGTGTGAACGTACGTCTCCATTTCTCTAGGAGTGAATTGCTCAGGTATGTGGTAATTCCATATTGAGCTTTTTTTTTTAATCCTCACCTGAGGATATTTTCCCATTGATTTTTAGAGAGAGAGGGAAAGACAGAAATATCGATGTGAGAAAAACTCATTGATTGGTTGCCTCCTGCATGTGCCCTAACCGAGGCTCCGTCTGGGGAGGAGCCTGCAATCGAGGTACGTACCCTTGACCGGAATCGAACCCAGAACCCTTCAGTCTGCAGGCCAACACTATCCACTGAGCTAAACTGGCCAGGGCCATATTGAGCTTTTTGATGACCCGCCCAGTTGTTTTCCAAAATGGCTACACTATTTTGCAATTCCACCAGCAATGCAGCAAGTCCCCTTCCTGGGTGGTGAGCTGCCCATCAGAAATGACCCTTCTTTCTGATGACTTTGGTCAAGGGAAGGGTTTATGCTGAGCTCAGACAAAGGCTGTTTTTAATCTTGGACCTTCATGCCCTCTTAGCTTTGAGGATTCTCAGAAGCCAGTTCTATCTCTGTATCGGCAGTGCCAAATTTTCCATATCCTTGCTAGCACTTGTTGTTGTCTATTTTATTTTAGCCATCCTAATGGGTAAAAGTGATTTTTTGATTTGCTTTTCGCTCCTGGCTGACGATATTGAGCAACTTCATTTGCTTAGTAGCCATTTGTGTATCTTTGGAGAGATTTCTTTTCAAATCCTTTGGCCATATTTGCCTTTTTGTTGTTGAGTTAAAAAAAAAAAAGTGGTTCCTTTTTGAAAGTTTTTTGGCAGTGTTGAATTTAAATTTATGTCACAGATCATTCTATCACTACTTTTATAGACTAAATGTCATTGGCTAAATGGATTGTTTTGAAGTCAAGCTATTAGAAATGGAAGCTTAAAAAGATTTTAAATGCAGGGTGGCAGAGGGGTCATGCGTAGAGTGACCGGCAAAAGGCTATTTTGGATTTATACAGGAAAAACAATGTTCGGGTTCTGGAAGCAACTGCTCTTTCTTCAAACACTTGACTTCCTTTGATGTCATACCAATGTTTCTTCCTACTCTTTTGTGACTTTGACATCTTCCAAAAGAGTTTTGGGGGCTAATGCCTCTTAAAAATACTCATGAATTAGATGGAAATTAATGCAATTAAACATTATTTTCACTTGAGGATATTGTGGGTGCTTTTGAATATGGCCGTCAGTAGCTGATAATTTATGGCTGTTGTCCCGGAAGCTGTGGGTTAGACAAGTGTACTTGCTATTTGGACGACTGGCTGAGAGAAAGGCCGAAGAATGGGAGAACCGGCCAATAACTGTGTATGTTGGGGAGTTGAAAGCTTTGTTTTTTTCTTTCCCTCTCCTTGCAAATGGAAGCCTTTTCCAGAGAGCTGGTGCGGAAGGCAGCCCCGTGTTAGCTCCCAGGACGCTGACAGTGCTGGCAGAGCTGGGTTTTTAGTCACTGAAGCCTTTGGAGCTGGCCGAGGGCTTGGTTGGCTTTAAATGATCAGGCCTTCCTCAAGGACCCATTTTCTCATTGGCATGTAGCTCGGGGTCTTGCCTGTATTCCCTCCCCTGGAAGCTCAGACGGAAAAGAATCCTTGCAGCTTTGCCTCTTAGTAAGTGCTGGAAACTGGGCTTCATGACAAGTTGGCTCTGAACCAAGCTGCCCTTGCTCTTACACATGTGAAACCTGTTTCTTTTGGCCAAGGCGTTTAAAGAAGAAAGTGTCTACTTTGTCTTATTCCCCTCCCTTCCCCCTGCCCCCTTCTCCTAACCTTATCCCTTCCGCCACCTTTCCACTTTATTTTATGGGCCTGCTGCGGGCCACTTGGTAGTTATTTCAAATACCAGGCTGCTCGGGTTCCTCCCGTCATCTGTTTTTATTTCCTTGTGGGGCAGTGGCCACACGAGGCCCTTCTCACGCAGTTTACTGGGAGGCAATCTTTGAGTTTTGTCCTTCGGCCGAAGGACGTGCTTAGGAGATCGGACTTCGTTTTCGCGCTTCTCCGCACAGGGATGAGCTGGTTTACATTTTTTAATGCCTCATCTTCCAAGTCAGAAGCGGGACTGCCCTGGTGTTAGTTTGCATTAAAAACTGCTGAGATTAGATGTTAAGCTGGGACTTGCTGACCTTGTCGATCGTTTGTGTTTGAACATGAGAAAGGGAACTTTAAAATGTTGGGCTCCTCTGTCCAGTAGCTTTAGTTGTCTCCTTTCTTTAAACTGAATCCTGAAGGAATAAACATTTTAAACTAATATTTGTTGTTAAAGGCTCCACTGGGTAGAATACACACCAGCATTTTAACATTAAAAGCCCTTGCCGGTTTGGCTCAGTGGATAGAGCGTTGGCCCTTGGACTGAAGGGTCTCGGGTTTGATTCCGGTCACAGGCATGTACCTTGTGTCTCTCTCACATTGATGTTTCTCTCTCTCTCTCCCTCTCCCTTCCACTCTCTTTAAAAATCAATGGGAAAATATATTCGGGTGAGGATTTAAAAAAATGTTTCCCCAGCTGCCTGGGTTGTCACACTGCTGGGAGAACAGCAGCCGGAAGCGGGTGGCATGCTGGGCCTGGTTCATACCAACTCTGTTGGTAACTATACCAGGATGCCCACATAACTGAAAATAAACCAACAAAGAAACATAATGAAAGAGCCATTGGCGTTTCCTCAGCATCTCTGCCACCAGCTGTGGAAGGCGGGCTGAAGGAAGAAGGTGAGGGGACTTACTTGCACCCGGCAGTGGTGCTGGGCTAGCACCTCCCACTTCCTGGCAGGAGAGCTTCTGGAACCTGCTTAGAGTGCGCCTTGAGGGGTGCACATCATGCCAGGAGCCCTCGCTGCGGGGCCGGTTCAGGCAGGGCGGCCGCAGCAGCGCCCTGACCTCGCTGCTGTCGCGGTGTGGCTCTGGAGAGTGGGAGGCACCGCACAGGCCTCGCACAGCTGGGGGTGCCTCTGAGGAGCCCCGGTTGCCTCCAGCCCGTGGGACGCTCGGTGGGAGCTGGCCACGGGCCTCCAGCTGCTGATGGCTCACCATGTAGCATGGAGGTCATTACCCTGACCCTCAGTTCTCTGTGTTCTTTCCGGCCGAGGGAAAGTTCAAATCCCCCTTCAGCGGTCCATTTGCTTCCATCGCCAGGCCTTTTGCCAGGCTGTCCCAGCGCCTAGAATGTGTTTCCTTCCTCAGTGGTCAGAAGTGAAGTGCTGCTGTAACTTCAAGCCTCCCGGCTCTCCAGTTCCTCTTAGGAGGTGACTTAAGGCATGAGGCAGATGGGGAGCGAGGTGGATGGGGGGAGAGGCGGACCCGGAGAGAGGCGGGTGACGAAAGCATCAAAGTGGAAGCGGCTGTGCATATTTGGAGAAAAGCTAGTTTTGCTGAATCAGTGGGGTACAAAGTAGTAAAGAAGAAAACAGGAGTGGAAAATATAAGTTGCAGTTGGACCACACACGTCATTAATCCTTCCCTCAATCATTTGACCTCATTAAAAGCATTTTTTAAAAATATGTTTTTATTGATTTCAGGGAGAGGAAGAGAGGGATAGAAACATCAATGATGAGAGAGAATCACCGATTGGTCCCCCGCCCCCCACCAGGGATGAAACTCGCAATCCGGGCATGTGCCTTGTCCAGGAATTGAACCCAAGACCACCTGGTTCATGGGTTGATGCTCAGCCACTGAGACACATGGGCTGAGCCATTTGACCTTTTTTTTTTTTTTTTTTTTTTAACTATAAGAGAACATTTACTGGGTAAATTACAGAGATAGAAAAAGTAATTTCTAGAAGAAATGGGCTTGGGCTTGATCTCCAGTGTGGGGCGTGCAGGAGGCCGCTGATCAATGATTCTCTCTCAATGATTCTCTCAATGATTGATGTTTCTATCCTTTTCCTCTTCCTAAAATTATTAATGTTTCTATCTCTCCTCCCTTCCTCTCTGAAATCAATAAAAATATTTTTTTAAAAAAGAAAAGAAATGTAATTTATAAAAAAGAAAAAAAATGGGCTTAGGAAACAAGTTACAGAGGTAAAGGAGGGCCCTTGGAGCTTGAGAATGGGGAAGCTGTTGGTAACATGCCTGGGGGGGGGGGGGAGGGGAAGGCGGGGTGTGCTCCCTGGAGGGAGAGCACCCATGTGACTCATTTTGAAGGGTTGAGCTGATAGTGATTGGAATTGGGCTTTAGGAAATTAATCTGACAGTAGTCTTTATGGTGACCATAGAAGTTATTAGGGCAAAGATCTAGGGCCTGAACTGTCAGTTACCCCTCATAGCCTTTACTCTTCTATAATTTGGTCCAACGGAATTTGTGGTCACCGTCCTTGGTCATTGAATTCCCTAGTACATTGTCATTTTAAATGATGGTTTTACATCCTTCTCTCCCATCCCAACCTACACCTCCCTCTGCTGTGACCTCTCTTCCACTTAAGACACCTATTGACCTGTTTCCTGTTCTCTTCCTCCCTCATCTAAGCTAGGCTGCGACATCAGTTACTCACAGTGAAATAAAATGCATTACTTCTCAATCATTTTAAAGCATGTTTTAATCCATTTATTTCTAATTGTGGTTAAAAAGGCTTTTCTTAGAAGAATTTCAAGCATCAAGGAGATTGGGAACAATCCTTTTAGGCCAATTGAAGTGGCTCTAAAAAAATCAATCTTCTTTAGGCGTTTTAGAGTTGGGGCAGGAGAGGTCTCCAGTATCTTTCCCAAAGAGAGCTGCCCTCTCCCGTGAGGGTTGGGGTGACATTGCTTTGTGGGAAAGGCCTGTGTCACTGCCCTGCCCTGGCACCGTCACCCTGTTCCTCATGCACGTAGATGCCTGCCCGCCCCTTGGTGGACAGATGTTTGCCTCTCCCGGCCACAGGCTGCGCCACGCACTTCCCATGCTCATTCTGTCCGCCCCCCCTCCCCCTCAGGGTGTTGCTGTCACACTGGAATTTTATTTTTTATTTAGTTTTATTTGTTTTCTGACTTCTGGGATGCCACAGTGGTTCCTACAGTGTTTTTTGTTCTTGTTTCTCTCTGAGTTTGGAAGAGTCTGACAAACAAGTGTGTCTTTGAAACTCATCTCATAAGTTGTTACAGTGTTAAGAGTATTAAATGATTGTCCTGAGAATTAGGAATTTTTGTTCTAAAAACATTTGATTGTCTATTATAGAAGGGCTTAGGGTGCTGATTTCAGGTTCTTTGTATCTTTAATGAGGCGTAAGGGAGCCATTTAAAGAATGCCTCTCTTTAGTTGTTTCTGAAACCATAGAAGAGAGTAAAATACAGTGTCACCCGGATGGAGATAGACATATCAATTGTATTACCAGCAAAGGTAATTGATCTGCAGTCAAGTGAGCTCCCCAACTTGAACATCTGCAGTAGACGCTGTCCCTGGAGCCCTCTCACTCAGGGCACACTGATCAGAGAGCGCCTCCTGCGGACAGAGGTGGGGTCTCTTCACAGATTTACTGGGGTTTCACACGTGCTCTCCACAAACTTACGTAATGTGACCAGGTTTGTGGATTTATTTTCAGGTCTTATTGACTCAGTGGACATCTGGGTTGCAGGATGCATTTGATAAATATTTTTATCATGATTAGTCCAGTTTGTCTTAGCAATCTTGACATGTACTACATGCTATTTGCTTTCCAGTAATTAGAAATAAAAAGTATTTGGGAATAGCCCTAGCTGGTTTGGCTCAGTGGATAGAGCATCGGCCTGTGAACTAAAGGGTCCCGGGTTCGATTCCGGTCAAGGGCACATGCCTGGGTTGCGAGCTTGATCCCCAGTGGGGGGGCGTGCAGGAGGCAGTCCATCAATGATTCTCTCTCATCATTGATGTTTCTATCTCATTCTCACCCTTCCCCTTTCTCTCTGAAATCAGTAAAATATATTTTAAAAATAATATTTGGGAATATGTTAAGGACAATTAATAGTATTTGGTCATGGTTTCTCTGTTCTGCTTTGAGGAAATATGTCCAAAGTAAATGGTGGTGGGAAAATCAGCCACAGGAAGGTTGAGGAATCGGGAGCATGCAGTTTTTCTGTGGCCTTTTGCATTGTGCTCAGCGGAGAAACAGGGCTGCGGTTCCAGCCCTGCGGGCATGCTGAGGCCCAGGAGCAGGCTTTGCCGGAGTGCTGTGGTGCGGGCGCGCCGTTTAGGGTCTCTGGGTCTGGTTAGATGGCCCTTACCGCCCTCATTTCCAGACTTGACGCCTCAGGCCCTGTTCACTTGTCTTTTGAGCCAAGAATAGTCACAAGATCAGCACCATGTGGATTTTAGAACAGGGTGTATTTTGCACTGTCCGACGGTTCATTGTGCCTCTCAAGCTGAGCTTCCACAGGGTGAGCTCTGGAAAACAACTGCCCGGAGTGTGGAAGATAACGAAAAGATTAATTACGCGTCCCTTATCTTGGGAGCACCCAGTTGACTGATGGAGTTCACTGACCTGAAGACAGAGCCGAGGAGCGGGAATGTGCTGTTTCATATTGTTTCTCTTGAAAGCGTAATTAATCCATGTGCCTTGTGTTCGGGGCAATATACTTGGTATGACCCTTGAGGCATCTATGGAAGTCTGCCTGGGACACCCGTGACGAAGATTAGAATTTGGAGGAAAAATGGAAATGAGCACTGATTTAATTTGTATCAATCTATATAATTGAGAAGGTTTTAATTGATTCAAAAAATTTTTTTGGCTATTGGCCCATTCAGATGATCTATTTTTCTTTTCTTTTTTTTAATATATATATTTTTTATTGATTTTTTACAGAGAGGAAGGGACAGAAAGTTAGAAACATCGATGAGAGAAATTTCAATCATCTGCCTCCTGCACACCTCCTACTGGGGATGTGCCCACAACCAAAGTACATGCCCTTGACCGGAATCGAACCTGGGACCCTTCAATCCGCAGGCCGACGCTCGTTCCACTGAGCCAAACCGGTCAGGGCGATCTATTTTTCTTATGTGAATTTTGGTAGGAATTGGTCCATTTCATGTGTAAGTTATCATATCTGCGGGCATAGAGTTGTTCATATATTCTCTTATTATCCTTCCAAAGCCCATGGGATCAGTAGTAGTTGGTGTCTTGTTTTCTTGGATAGCCCAGATAGACATTTATCAATTGTATTGATATTTTCAGAGAACCAGCTTAGAGTGTGATATTTTTAGTTTAGATTGCAGTTTAGAGCCATATATTTCTTGGCTTTGAGTTAGTCTCTAAACTTTTGTCAGTAATTGCTGTACATATGTGTGCACAAAGGTGTATGTATGTGGAGCTAACACAGGTATCGTATCGTTAGACTTTGTAAGGCTTATTATTTCACTATTAACAGAATGGCTATGCAGTCAGCCCTCCATATTCGTGGGCTCTGCATCTGTAGATTCAATCAACTGCAGATTGAAAGTAATTAAAAAAAAAAGTTAGGCTGTTGCTGACATGTATTATGTAAGTGAGGCCTAGGATGGTTACATCTGTACTGAACATGTACAGACTTCTTTCTAGTCATTATTCCCTAAAAAATGCAGTATAAAATATTTGCGTAGCACATGTATTATATTAGGTATTGTAAGTAATCCAGAGATGACTTGAAGTATGTGGGAGGGTGCGCGCAGGTTATATGCAAACACTATGCCGTTTTATACAAGGGGCTTGAGCATCCGTGGGTTTTGGTATCTGTGAGGGGTCCTGGAAGCATACCCTGTGGATACCAAGGGGCAACTGTATGAACCAACAGTTACTTAAATCTACTGGACGACTGACTGGAGTAGGTGGTAAACAGTAACGTACACGGCAGGCCGAGCAAGTTTGCATGCTGGCTTCCCGTGCAACTGTGTGTCCTCTGCCAAGTGGCTTTAGTTCTATGTTCTGTTCATCTCTCTGAGTGTGTTAAAGCTTATAAAAGCAAGTTCTTATTTTATTATTTAACTAGAGGCCCGGTGCATGAAATTCGTGCACTCGGCGGAGTCCCTCAGCCTGGCCTGCGCCCTCTCGCAGTCCGGGAGCCCTCGGGGGATGTCCAACTGATGGCTTAGGCCCGCTCGGCCTAAGCCGTCAGTCGGACATCCTTAGCGCTGCCTCGGAGGCGGGAGAGGCTCCCACCACTGCTGCTGTGCTCGTCAGCTGTGAGCCCGGTTTCTGGCTGAGTGGCGCTCCCCCTGTGGGAGCGCACTGACCACCAGGGGGCAGCTCCTGTGTTGAGTGTCTGCCCTCTGATGGTCAGTGAGCATCATAGCGACCGGTTGTTCTGCCGTTTGGCCGATTTGCATATTAGCCTTTTATTATATAGGATATTATATAGGGTATGAAAATTAGAGCTAATATATGTTAGGTGTCTAGTATGATACCTAGTATGTGGTAGACTCTATTGTAGTCTTGTACTTCTAAAAGGCAACCTGCATTAGACTAATTAAAGGCTTTCAGGGTGTATTCTACTCTGGGCCATTACCAGGTAACAGGGCTTTCCTCTTGTCCCTGGATATATGAAGCTATATTTATTCCCAGATAGAATTTTTGTTCTCGTCAGTGGCTGCCTCTTGACTGAACATTTAAAATGTGAGAAGCGAGAAGCAAAAGCTGTTTGTGGAAAAGCCCTCCTTTTGGGCAAACTGTTCCCTTTATAACCTTCGGGGACAAGTCTCTTATTCCCCACTTGGTAGATGCTGCATAGAGCGTAGCCTTGCTTTTTAGCCAGGTGTTTGCCAAGGTCCTTCGTCATCTGGAATGAGTGCTTATTTGTGGGCAGAGTCCAAGGACAGCATGCTGGTGGCTGTAGGAAAGCCTAGAAGAGAAGTTTGGCAAATAGAGCAGACTTAGGAGGCTGATTAAACGCGGCCAGGAGAGCTCCTGAGACAGGCTCTGGGGTTGAACTAAATGTAGGCATATTACAATAGAGACAGAGAAAGTGAGGAACCTGGACTTGGTTTAGGCCAGCAAGTTCTGTTTTGTTTTTTCTTAATTTTTCCAAAGCAATGTGCCTTGTTCAGTTATTTTCATTAACGGAAGTGGCCACAGAACTTATGGAGAAAAAAACTTTTAAAATGAGTTTATATAGAAGCTCACAGCAGCAACATTTGATCTCTCTAACCTGTATGTCTGTATTTTGAGAAATAACTGCCAGGTTTCCTTCAGGAGCAGAATGTGACTTTTAGAAAGGAAAGAGTCTGCCTGAGGAAGTCACCTTGGCGGCAGGAATCTAGAGCAGAGGCGAGGCTGCTAGAACTGGGTCCTGGCTCCTGGTTCAGAGTAAAGGGTGGCACTGGATATGGAGCCTTGGCCTTGGACTGGGTGCCAGGCAGGCCAGAGGTTAGCCCCAGGCGGGGTGGCGGGGGGAGGGGTTATGTCCCCTCAGTGCTCTGGCTTCCTTTGCAGACCTCAGACTTAACCTCCTCACAGCAAGACTTACAGACTTACCGGTTAGGAAAGGATTCTGAGCCTTAACAATTCGAGCCTCCTCTGTCTGCTGGACTGAGTGTTCAGGCTGTTGGGGGAGAAGGGCAGGGCGGATCAGAGGAGAGAGCTGAGGAAGGTCCTGTGAGGAAGTAGAGAGGATTTGTCCTGGCGTCGGGGTCAGGGCGCCGGTGGGCCTCGGTCGGCTGTCCTCTTCGCTGCGTCTCAGTTTTGGACAAGATGGTTCAGGCACTGGGGATGACAGATGAAGGAATACACAAGGCCCCTGCCTTTGAGGAGGTCATTGTCTGAGGAAGGAAACAAGTTTGTTGTAAACAATAGAGAAAACACGGTATTGCAGATGTTTAAATAGAGGTCCGAAAAGACTGCAGTGGAAGTTCATTCAGCTGGAAAGTGGGGTGACTTTTCATTGGGGCCTTGAAGGATGTTTGAGATTTCACAGAGATTCAGAGGGGGCGGAGCAGAGAGGGGCAAGTGCGAAGACGGTGGGGGTACCTGGAGTGTGGGGGGTAAGACGGCTTGGGCAGATCCTTGCTGCAGGGCAGGCTGGGCGGTTTTCCCGTGGGCAGAGAGCGCCGCCCACAGCTCGTTAGCAGAGAAACCTGATGGGACACACATTTCAGAAAGTTAAAAGGGCCAACATCGGAGAGTTTGCTTTTCATCAATGAGGAAGAGAGTCAAGATCATTTTGGAGGCTATTCCAGGAGTAAGGCAGTGACCTTGGAAATGGAGAAGGGACAAGTCTGTGAACTGTTTTAGGAGCTAAGTGTCTGGGGTTGGACCCCCTGTTGACTCAGTCACCTCCTCTAATCTCACCTTCACTTTAGCGGTGCATAGCCATAGGCACAATTCCCACACAGCCTTCTGAAACCCACTCCCTTTGAAACCCTGACCCACCTGGTTCCCTCTCCGGGGCGGTACTGCGGTACCGCAGCCTTTTGGGCCAGCTGTTCTTGGCCTGTGTCGGAGGAGCTCCGTTCAGAAGCAAATGGGCAGAATTGGTTTGAATGCTCCAGAGGCTGGGAAAATCAAGCGCACAGGAGGTTTTTCAAAAAGGAGGCCAAACCCGAAAACGCGTTTCCTTCAAAACTCCTTGCAAGAACTCTTAACCTTTTGCACTCGGATGTCGAGTGTGACTCGACACGGTTAGCATCGGTAGCAGCTCTTCTTATACTCTTTGAATGTATCAATAATTTGAAATATAAAAAAATCCAAATAAATAAGTTTGTATGAAAAGAAACTCCAGTTTTTTATTCTACTGCCGCGCTTTGTAATAAAATCTGGGGTATTTAAAAAATTAAATCCCGAGTAGAATAAAGGAATCGAGAAAAAAGCAAGCGAGTGCAAAGGGTTAAGAATCTCATAACTGGAAGCCTGTGTCTCTGGAATAGATCTGGCTTCACTTAAAAAGAAACAGTGAGTGTGTGTGTGTGTGTGTGTGTGTGTAGTGAGTGTGTGCGATTAAAGAAAAAAATTGTTCAAACACTTGTTAAAACAGAAAGGGAGACTTGATTTAAGACTAGGAGAGAGAATGGGGCTCAACTCGAAATACAATCAGGACTAGGGGGGATTTATAGCTAAGGAGCAGGGTGAGGGGGTCAGTGCGTGGACAGTTACTAAGAGACTTGAAGGGTAGAGGGGTCATTGCTAAAACTAACCTAACAGGATTTTTGCTAAAGGCAGGCCAAAGACTTAGACATCAAAGGTGGGGGAGGGAAACTCAATCAGATATTCAGGGAGGGTGGGGAGAACTGATGTTAAACTTAATTAACAGGATTCTTGCTAAAACCGGGCTGAGCAGGCCAAAGACGGGATGGGGTCCAATGGCATGGCCTAGTTGTAAAGAGTGTTCACAGGAGCCTGACTGAAGTTTGGTCAAGGGGTAGGGAGAGAGAGAGAGAGAGAGAGAGAGAGAGAGAGAGAGATGTGTTATAGAAGCAATGCACACCTCACCCCCAGAACTAACCGGTCTTCACAGTTTGGAATATGGCCTTTCGTATGTTGGCACAGGCTTGGAGAAACACACCGTTCTCACAGAAATGAGATCATGCGCCACATGCTGTGATGCAGGTGTGTTTCCCACTTCATATATCTTCCGTGTTTCATGTCAGCGCTATACACTGGTCTCATTCTGTAGACCGCCTGCCTCATTTTAGATACCGATGCCAAGCCCTTATATCTCAGATTACAGTTCACACTTCTTTTTTTCACATACATTATGACATTTATTTAACAAAGCAACCTTCGCAGTGTAGGTATGGGGCAAGTGACATCTCCATTTTACGTCACGGGTAGGTGATTTACCAGAGATTTTGTAGATAATACATGTCAAGTGCAGGATTCCCTCCTATGGGTCAGTTGCATGTATGAAAAAAAAAATAGATCTTTGACATTCAGCTTACATATTAGCCACATTCTGAAAACTGTTTTTGTTTTTGGTTCTTGAGACATTTAGGTAATGCATGTGGTATTTTTGGACCTAGAATCTGATAATAAATTTCATTTGAGGTGTTCATTCCTTTTGTATGTACTGATTTCTAAATTGAAATTTTTGTCATTTTAATTTCCTCCAAACAACAAAATAATCATCTTTACTTCAGATTAAATGAATTCAGTCAATTTATATCTTTCATTATAATGCTGATGTTTTCACTAATTACCCTTGTGACAGAGTTTGTCAGCTAATTGGATTTCTGGAAATGCTGGTGGGAGTTTTCCAGTTAACTACCTCTACTCCTTTCCCTCAGGACCTGGTTCCTAGATAGAACAGAGTGCCTTTCTCTGTCCTCTTCATTGGTTTCTTATGAGCGAGACAGAATGAGTGAAGAGTGGGGCATGTGAAGCAGGGCGGAAATGAAAGACTGTGAGCAAAAACAGTGCGGAGAGAGCTGTTTTCAAGAAATTGTATAGCACAGTGGTTAAGGTTTTGGAGTTAAACCCAGTTGTCACTCATTCCAGCTCTGTGAGCCTGGGTAAGTTATTCACCTCCATACTTGTTTGTTTCCTAGGGTTCCCTTTGGGGTTCTGTTACCAGTGTGTAGGGGCCTTAGGTTCCCAGTTAAAAATCAAGAGGAACTGCCTGAAATTTCTGGACGAATTTTATTAAGCTTATGCTCTAGCACAAAGGAGGCCACACAGAGGAAAGGAAGGTCCTCCAAACTGACTCTGGGAGACTCGTGCGTTGCTTTTATACACTGGGGACAAGGCTTATGCAAAAAGGCTTGTGGAAAAGGAGGGCTTGTGAAGGGTTCAGAGTGGAATTTTCCACGTCAGGATCAAGCTGCTGCCTCTGTTGGTTGCTTAGCAACTATCTCCCACACCTGCCCTGTGAGGGCTAATCTGGTCATTGCCCGGGGAAGGTCTATAGTGGTCTAAGCTTCATCAATTGCACATTCGGAATTGTGATTTCAACATCTGCAAGGAGGTGTAAGCGGTTAGAAGGGAGACATACTTTTACACTGTTTGCAGGGGGTGCATGTGTGTCTGCACTCTTGTGCTTAGTTTGTCTATTTGGTGATTATTCTGACCTTCGGCTTTCCTTAGGCCGGGGCCCAAATCCCTGTGCTGTCTCTGGTCTGTTGAGAAGTAAATAGTGAGTTATTTAATCCACCTAAAGTATACTTGGTTATTAATTTTAGAGATGGGGGGGGGAAGGAGAGAGAGAAACTTCAATGTGAGAAACATTGATTGGATTGAACCCACAACATAGGTATGTGCTCTGACCAGGAATCGAACTGGCAACCTCTTGGTGCACAGGCTGACGCTCCAACCAACTGAGCCACACCAGCCAGGGCCATCATAGTAAACATTTAATGTTAGCTGTTATTTCCGGGCCTTTTAGACTAAATCAAAATGTCAAGAAAGGGATGTCAAAGTCTGGGTGGAGTAAAGTGACCATGTAGTTCATTGTCCAGGTCAGGATGCTGTTAAGCATGCTGGGACAACAGCTGTAAGCCAGGATTTATGGTTTCCCTAAGGTGGACACCCAAACACGACTGATTAAGTCATCTGCCTCCCTGCCTCAGCGCAAGCCTCTAGACTTTGACAAACCAGAGAGCAAATAGTTCTTAAAAGCTCTCCTTTAGACAGGCAGACAGACAGACAAGTGATTCTTTTTTTTTTTTTTTAATATATTTTATTGACTTTTTACAGAGAGGAAGGGAGAGGGACAGAGAGCTAGAAACATTGATGAGCAAGAAACATCAATCAGCTGCCTCCTGCACACCCCCTACTGGGGATGTGCCCGCAACCAAGGTATATGCCCCTGACCGGAATTGAACCCGGGACCCTTGAGTTCGCAGGCCGAGGCTCTATTCACTGAGCCATACCTGTGAGGGTGACAAGTGATTCTTAAAAGCTCTTCTTCAGAAGGACAGACACACACACACATTCGTTAAACAATAGAGGAAACATTGTCTTTTCTTTCTAGGTAACATGTTATCTTAGAGGAGTACGAGTTTGTACGTATAATTAATAAAATGTGTTCAGTGTTTGTTGCTCAAGAAATAACTTGACAGAGGATAGTTGAGTTCTTGCAGCTCTTAAAATCTAAAAAAATAATTTACCACACTTCATAGGTGTCGATTTCTCTTACCTGTGGAGCTCTCCGCGTGTGCCCGCTGCAGTGCGTCCTTGGAGGGAGGGTACAGTGGTAAACGTATTTGGATCTGCCTCTACGTTGCATGTGGTCTAGTGAGAAAGACAGTCAAATAATGGCCGATATAGAGCTCTAACCTGAGGTGGCTGCAATGATGGCAAAGTGCCGGAGCTCTGCAAGCAGCTCAGGAAGAGCCTGCCCCCCAAGGCGGAGGCGGGTTGCGGGGTGGGGGGGGCGAAGCATGGCGCCTGTACCATGCATGAGGAATGCAGAAGCCTGGGCAGCGGCTGGTGTTAAAAGCATCCTGGCTAAGTGTGATCACACACTTCCCATTTGCAAAGCCTTTCTTCCCTTTCTCTTGCTAATGGAATGCCACTCATCCAAGCCCTTCTCCATGCTCCCTTAGCCTCTGCACAGCTCACTATCACATTGCATTTCAACTTTGTTTCTGTCTGAGGTTCTTTAGGGCAGGGACTTGGCCTCTTTTACTGTAAGGTACCTGGGACAGCGCTATGGCGTTTCCCCTTCTTCCCTGGCCCCAGATATTTGAGTGTATATGCTGTGTGCCAGGCATGGTGTGCTTGCTTCTGTGAAGGGGCCACAGACAGGACAGCCCCGCTCCCACAGAGCGTGCAGTGAGACAGCTGTGCTCAGTGAGTGAATACATTGAGCGAGTCACTGCTCAGAATCAGAGTTTTGAACCTCAGAGATTATTTTTATGCTGTCAGCAAGCAGTTCTATAAATATTTCTCTCTTTTCCGAGTCCAGCATGGCTAGAGAGTGGTCAGGTTCCTGAGTAGGGCCGGGTGGGACAGCTGTCCTCTAATGGTGAGACAGTGACCCAGAGCCGATACAGCACCTTTGTTTTATACAGCAAAATACCAGGAAGTTTTACTAAAGACAAAGACAAAGGAGATTAGGTGCATTCTTGTGGCTTCTTTGTAATTGTCACTTCTGGGTGGGCCCGGATAATCGTGTTTGTTCCTGGTGCTTGGCTGGATTTAGATAATGAAACCCACCCCCTGGCGCCTGAGCTGAAGGTCAGGCTGACAACACACTTGCCTCTGGCAAGGTATGTTTCCAGGGCTAGGCTCTGCCGGGCACCACTGGATTCAGATGACAATCAGCTCAGGGGCCTTTCCCAGGCGCTCTCTATAAAGTTCCACGCCTTTTTTTCAGTTGTGAAACAGGAGCAGTGAATGCTTATGTGTTAAGAAGCCATGTGAAGGAAAACTGAGACAAATAAAAGGTATGGGCCCCCACAGTAATCATGTAAACCACGGGAGGCGTGGGGCTTGTATACATCCGATTTATCTGTGAATCCTCACTTCTGACTCGGTGCCCACATCACAGTGTATACTGTTCGGGTTGTCATCCCGGGTCCGCAAATGACAGTTTCACTCTGCACTCCCTCGAGCCGCTGTTCTCGTTGCCCCTTCTCCTAGAGGCACCGATGGGGAGGCAGTGCAGGTTTGCCTAAGAGAGCAGAGGCTGAAAATGGCGCTTCTTAGAGCTGATGTTTCCAACAGTCCCTGCTCTTAAGGAACTTGCTGGTGTGTGTGTGTCCGCAGTTTACTGACTAGAAACAGAAGGTCCCGGCATGGGATGCTGTAGAGAGCAGCATTGATAACAACGTGTCTATTCTGACAGTTGTCTTTGGCAGGAGAGGGGTACCTGGTTAGTGGGAGGGACAAGGAAGCCATCCTCCCAACTCCGTTACGTGAGTTGTGTCTCCTGTGAAGTTAAAATGGGCATTGCCTTTCCATTGTGCTTCTCTCCCGTGAACAAACCCTTCAGAGTCACTGCCTTTCAACCCACGCCTGCAGCCCGCAAAGCCGAGGCTGCCAGTTCCACACTCACAGTGACGAGGTGCAGCCTGCCCTGTCTGCTCCGAGTCGTTTCTGCACCCCCTGAGGGCCATGTCCAGCTCGGAGCTTCCTCAGGTGTTTCCTCCGCATTTCTAAAGGTTATGTTTATGCTGCTGTTTCTTGCTTTCCACATTTAGACGTCCTCTGCCAGCCCTCGGCGGAAGAGGCGGGTTTCACTCTCTCCACTCTCTTGGTCCACTGCCTCTCCCTTCACCCTTCAGCTACATCATGGTTTTTCGTTAGACCAGGTTGAATATTTAGGTTTATGCTGTTCTGGCTCTTAGCATGATTCACCTGCTGAACCAGTTCATATACCACAATGCTTTTCTCTCCTGCACCCCCTTAACTGCCTCTCGTTGGTTTTCTGAGTTTCCTATGTCTGGCTCACTTTTAATTCCCAAAGTACAGCCATAATTTTTAAATCCCAGAGTATCCCTTTCCACGTCCCAGGTGGACACAGAGTTGGTCTTGCCAGGTGCACTTTCTCCTGCAGCGCCCCCACCCCGCCCCGCCTGCCCCTGGGTCCTCCAGCAGAGGTCGCGGGGGTGGCCTGATCGTGAGGTTTGCTGCATGGCTCATTCCCTGTGCCCTTTTTGTCCCGTTTCCTGGATGCCTGTTTTCCTCTTTCTTGGTTTGCTCATTTATTTGATAGAGTAGATCCTCCAGGCACTTCCTGATAAGAAGGTTGTGTGGGAGGTAAAATTTGAGACCCTACATGTCTAAAAATACCTGTATTCTCTGCGCTTACTCTTTGTCTGCTACGGAATTCTAGGTTGGAAATTACGTTGCCTCAGTTTGAAAGCATTGCTCCTTTGTCTTAGGGCTCCCAGAGATGCTTTTGAGAATTCTGATGCCACCCAATCCTTTGTGTGCGAACTGCTTTTCTCTCTGGAAACTGCTCTCTTTATCTTGTGTGTTCTGAAATGTTTCTGAAATTTCACAGTGTGCTTGGGGGTGGGTCTTTTCAAAACCGTACTGAGCAGGGGACGGACTCTTTCAGCCGGGAGTTCATGCCCCTGGGTTCTAGGAAAATTTCTGAAGTATTTCTTTGATAATTTCCACCTCTTCTCTCTGGATCTCTTGGTCCGCTAATTATTAAAATCTTTTCTCTCGTATTTCTCATCTCTCTTTTTGTTGTTGTTTCATTTCCTGAGAGATTTACTCAGCTTCCTCTTCTAGCTCTTATATATATTTTTCTACTCTCATTTGTTAATTTCCAAGAACTTTGCACGGATTGTTCCAGTTTTTTCTAATCCGATTTTTGTGTGATAGTAGGTTATATTTTTAAGGTATGTTTTCATTGATTTTAGAGAGAGAAGATGGGAGAGAGAGATAGAAACATCCATGATGAGAGAGAATCATTGATCGGCTGCCTCCTGCACTGAGGATCGAGCCCGCAACCCAGGCATGTGCCCTGACGGGGAATCGAACCGTGACTTCCTGGTTCATGGGTCAGTACTCAGCCACTGAGCCAGGCAAATAGTAGGTTTTTATTGTTGAGGTTTTATTTGGGTCCTTGTTCCTGTTCCTTTGAGCCCCTTCATTCTGTTTGTTTTGTGCTCTCTTTTCATGTTGAGTGCTTTCTTCAGATGTTCCTGGGTTCTTGGTTGTCATTTTCATTTAAGAGTGAGACACTGAAAAGCCATGGTGGGTGCAGAGGTGGGAGGAGCTTTTACATACTGTAAGGTGATTGGGCAGGAACCCACCTGCTTTGTTGGGGGAATCCCCAAAAGTCAGCATCAATTAAACTTTTTTGTGTAGTATTTGCTTTCTCCAGGAAAGAATCTTCCAACCTACTATTCGGGGTGGGGTGGGGTGGGTTGGGGTGGGGCTGCCAGCATCCTGGAACCAGGTGGATAAGCAGGGCTGGGCTCTTGTCCTTCAGGATGTTGGCTTCCTCCTAGTATAGTGCTCCCCCTGCACCCCCTGTTCCTAATGTCCCCAAGTCTAGCCCCCTCTGGTTCACTCTCTTCACAGAATAAACCCACCTTCTCCCACCGGGCACAGGAGCAGTAGTCCACTGGCTGCCCTAGACGTGACCAGAGCCCTGGACGTGCACTGCCTTCTTATATGGACTTTGTATCCAGCCCCGTTCCCAGCCCCTCCATCCCTGACGTCCTCTGCCGCCGGGTGCCTTGACTCCTCAGCCCCCCCGGGTGCCTGTGTGGATTGACATCCGTTCTCCGGCCACGGGGAGTCACTCTCAGCTCTGCTACCTTAACTATTCTTCATCTTCCCCAAAACGTTGACATTTTATGCTCACTGTTCTCTTTCTCCTGTTCCTTTTCTGTTTGTTTGTTTTTACTCTCATTTTAATGAGGTTCAGCAGTGGGCAGAAATAAACGTGCATGTTTAATTTTCCCCCGTCAGCTAGCTGGAATTCCTTGGGGTTTTACGGTGATTGCTTCATGTCTTTCTCTAAGGATCACACGCTTCTTTGACAACGGCGACGGTTTCGTAGGCTCCTTGCTCTCTCTCCTTTTACCCTCAACAGTTAAGTCTGTAGAAAGCTTCTTAGTAAGGATGTGTCCACCTCAGTCCAGTAAGATGAGGTCTTTTTAAAGCTGGGCTGACTTCGGGCAGCGTTTCATTGTGTCGGAACTCTGCCAGCCCTTCCTGAGGGTCAGCGATGGACCTGCCCTGGCGAGGGTCACCCGCAGAGGAAGACAGCGAGGCGCGGCAGAAAAAGGCTGATGAGACTGACTCCTGTGTAGACCTCCCTTAATGAGGTAATCAGGAGTGATGGAGAGCCGCCAGAACCTCCTTCCCTCAAGTTCATTGCCGTTGCTCCGCCTCACAGGGTCTGAAATGGAGAGGCCCTCTCCTCACCCCGTGCTCTGGGAGCCGTTGGCCTCCTGAGAACTAAGTCAGGAGGAGACTCCTAGAGCTCCAAGCTGTTTTCTCTCAACAGTCAAGGTCAAGAGCCTGGAGAACTTGGAAGGAACATGCACGAAGTCAAGTGTGGGATTTTGTTTCAGTTCCACATTATATATATATTTTTTCCTACTGATTTCAGGGGGAAAGGGAGAGAGAGAGAGAGAGAGGTAGAAACATCAATGATGGGAGAAACATTGGGCGGCTGCCTCCTACACGCCCCTACTGGGGACGGAGCCAGAAACCCGGCACATGCCCTGCCCGGGAATCGAACCGTGACCTCCTGGTTCATGGATTGACGCTCAACCACTGAGCAACACCAGCCAGGCTGAACATTGTCATTTTAAACTGCCCATATAACTGTGGTGGTCTAAGCCCTTACATCCACCTACTGCCTGGACATCTGCATATGGGAGTCCAAATTCATTTCTGCCTCAACTAATGCACAACAAACCCCCCTCTACCACCTCTCCCCTCCTCCCTGCCGCACACTGCCACAACCACAAGACAGCAACCCTGGCTTCCCTCCTGAATTTGCTCTCCTTACCCACTGAGTTGTCCAGTCACACTCACCCCCGGGCCCCCACCCTGTCAGTAGGTCTGTCTTTCCTACTGAATCTATCCCCTTTTCTCTGTCCTCTGCCTGCCTTCAGGTCCTCACTTCTCGCCCGAATTGCTGACTTCTGACTGGGCTCCTGGATCTTCTCCCACTGCATCACCTGTGTAACTGTTTAGCATAATGACCCCCCCCCCCCCAATCCTACAATACGTGCGGCCTTCACAGCAGTATGGGGGATAACAAATTAACCTTCTGTGTTCCCACCTCCCAGCTGTCAACAAGGGCTTTTCTAAAACACAGATCTGCTCCGTCCCTGCTGAGCACTTGGCAGTGGCGTCCAGGACCTTGGTGACCGGGCTCTGCCCGCCTCCCCATCCTTGCTGTCACTGTCCTGTCACTTTGGGTTCCAGCCACTCTCAGTTGCTTGCAGTGGCCCCAGTTTGCTGGGACTCCTTGGGGACCTTGACTTGGGTTTCCCTCTTTGTTTCTTCTGCCTCGCGGATGCCTTCTGAGCTTTAAGGCTTCTGCCAAGCCCCCCTTGCTCCCATTTCCCCACGAGCCACCCTTCCTGTACTCCCTCCACCGAGTGTCGCAGTGTGTAGTCAGCTGTTCGCTTGTCTGACCTCCCCACCCCACTCAGGGGTGGAGACTGGGGAGCACCCTGGCATGTGCAGGCAGTGCAATACCTGGATTGGACACTGCCCGCGCATCAAGGTGTCCGTACTTGTCCGTGTAAAGTAAGCAGCTCGGTAGCTGGGCCGCCAGCTGAGAGCTGATCCCGAAATCTGATGGCACAGAGTCTTCATGGTGAAAGTGGGCCGGGCACTTTGGTTCCAACTTACAGTTCTTCTGTCTCTGTTTTATGTACAAATGCAGTATTCTTGTGTATCCCATCAAGAGACCGTTGCCATTTTGGGTGGATTCAGTATGGCAGATGACACTGCATGAAGACCGGGTCACACTGGGGTTGCAGTTTGGTGAAAACTGAATGTTAGAAGTGCCAAACTGGCCCAGCCAGCATGGCTCAGTGGTTGAGCATCAACCTATGAACCAGGAGGTCACAGGTTTGATTCCCAGATAGGGTACATGCCCAGGTTGTGGGCTCGATCCCCCAGTGTGGGGCGTGCAGGAGGCAGCCGATCAATGATTCTCTGTCATCATTGATGTTTCTGTCTCTCTCTCTCTCTATCCCTTCCTCTCTGAAATAAATAAAATTATATTAAAAAAAAAAAAAAAAAAAGGAGTGGCAGACTGGTGGCCCTGTGCCAGTTCCTGCAGAGTGGGGTGCTCTTGGACACACTCCCCTACCGGGCTTACGTTCGTAGCACAGGTGAGCATAACGAATTCGCCGTGGTTCACGGCAAGTGTGATAAACGCTGCGGTGAAGGCGCAGAACGATCTGGAGAATCGGAGGAGGGTGACATCGGTATCACCAGTGTGGTCAGGAAAGGCGGGGCTCGGGCCACCCTCTGCGGGACAGAATAAGTGTCTCTGTGTATTTCCTGCTGTTCTTATCTGACCACACACAGACGTGAAGCAATTTTACCCCAAGTTGTTTTTTTGTTTTGTTAATCCTCACCCGGGGATATTTTTTCCATTGATTTTTAGAGAGTGTAGAAGGAAGGGAGGATGGGAGGGAGAGAGAGCAGGAGAGAAAAAGAGAGAGAGTGACATTGATGTGAGAGAGACACATCAATTGGTTGCTTTCCGCAGCCTCCCCCAGCTGCCCTTACCAGGGCTGGGGAACCTGTGACCAAGATACATGTCCTTGACTGGGAATCAAATCAAGACCCTTCGGTCCGCAGGCCGACACTCTGGCCACTGAGCCAACCCAGCCAGGGCCATATAGTCAGCTTTTAAGTGAATGGAGGGAGGCGTTGGAGGTGAATGCAAAAGCGCAGCTGCTCACCGGTCATGTTCTTCCTTGACCCCCCGTGTCTTTAGATGCCATGTCCAAACGGCGGTGCTTCTGAGGCACGGGAGGCGAGGCTCACCGAGCTTCAGCATCACGCCCGTGCACTTGGGGGGCTGCCACACCTCCACCCTAATGCTGTGAAGCCAGTTTAGTTCGTTTCCATGAGCCATGTAAGTCCTGGGAGCCGATCATAGGATTTACAGATGCACAGACAGTGGTACCTCGGTCCAGGTCACAAGATGCACAGACAGTGGTACCTCGGTCCAGGTTACACTTTGCTTAGGAATCTCCTGGTCCATTTTGTTCTTTTTCTGGGTCTCTGGGCACATTGTGTTCGCTTTCTGTTTGTTGGTGAGCAGCCCTTTGGTACTTGCTGTTTTAGAGAAACCTAAGCTATGATCAGAAGGAAGACCTCGCTCTTTCTTGGGCTACCAAAAAGGAAGAAACTTGGGTGGAGGAGGATGTTACTGCCATCCTGTCTGAAGCTAAAATTCCAAGCAGTTCTTCATTTTCATTTAATAATCCCCTATTCCCCAAAATTTCTAGATGGGTATTTAGAGGAAATGCTAGGTAGAGAAAACACGGGGAGGCCTTACTACTTGGAAATATTGCAGCTTATACAGGAGAGTTCTCATTTTTCTTCCTTGTCTTTTCTCGTTGTTTTGAGGTAGTTTTAGTGCTGGTTTGGGATATCCAGATCTAATAACCTCTAAACCAGAGACATGGAGGTAAAAGTTAGAAAATGACAGTGGGCTTGCTCAGTCCTGCCTTTTTGTTAAAAGCAAGCGCAGTTTAAATCTTAGTTTTAAGGTTACTTTGGCACCTGGACTGAGATGGCTGAAGATAGCAGATTCCTGATGGAGTAGCAGTTGCTGGCAGACCTGTGCTCCCAACTGCTTTAATTCATATTGGTATTTCCTCCTTCCCAAGTTCTGTCAGTTTATTCCAGCCATCTTGCTTTGAATTATATACAGCCTTGTATTACATGTTCATCTCATCCCTGTTAGTAGATCGTAAAGTCCTTGCTTGGCCAAATGCCAAGAGCTCCAGGAATGGGGGATTTGGATCTGCCACTGATTTGGCGAAGATAATTTGGTTTTGTATTTTAGTGTTACCTATTTTATAATACAACTACAGTCCTGGTGCATGAAAATTTGTGCACTGAGGGGGCGGGGAGGGGGTATCCCTCAGCCCGGCCTGCACCCTCTCGCAGTCTGGGACTCCTCGGGGGATGTACACTTGCCGGCTTAGGCCCACTCCCCTGGGGATCGGGCCTAAGCTGGCAGTCAGACATCCATCCCTCTGGCAACCTGGGAGCCCTCAGGGGATGTCTGACTGATGGCTTAGGCCTGCTCCCCGCCTAAGCCGCAGTCAGACATCCTTAGCGCTGCTGAGGAGGCGAGAGGCTCCTACCACCGCCGCTGCGCTCACAGCTGTGAGCCCAGCTTGTGGCTGAGCGGAGCTCCCCCTGTGGGAGTGCACTGACCACCAAGGGGCAGCTCCAGCGTTGAGCATCTGCCCCCTGGTGGTCAGTGCTTGTCATAGTGACCTGTCATTCCCGATTATTTCACCTTTAGGGTCAATTTGCATATTACCCTTTTATTATATAGGATTATTATATAGGATGATGACCTTTTGTCCTGTGGAGCAACTTGAAAATAAGTATGAAAACTGTACCTCCTTGACGGTCCAGGTCCTTTTCACTTGGCATCATTCACCCATTGTCAGGCATGGGTTGTCAGTGTTTGGTTTAGACCATGAGATCATTATACAGGTGTGACAAAGTGTGCATGGTTCAAAGTATGCTTTTAGCTCTTTTATTTAAAGTATGTTTTTATTGGTTTTTAGAGATAGAGGAAGGGAGAGGGATAGAGAAATAGAAACACTGATGAGAGAGAAACATCAATCAGCTGCCTCCTGCATGCCCCCTACTGGGAATCAAGCCCAAAACTCAGGCATGTGCCCTGATCGGGAATTGAACCCGTGATCTCTTGGTTCATGGGTCGATGCTCAACCACTGAACCACATGGGCCAAGCTGAAAATTTATCTCAAGATTTTAGGCCTAATACCTACAGGCTCATTACAGTGGCCCCTGTCTCACATATAAATGCATTTATTATTAGCATTCCTATTTGGTTCTTCTCTTTAAAAAATTATAAAATTATTTTCATTGTAAATATTTTAAACCGTGGTAGAATGCAGAAGGAACATGAATGAATGTTCCTCTTCACCATTCTGCAGCAACCCCAACATACGTTTCCCAGGGGTACCCAGCACTGGGTGAGCACTGTTCCCACCGCCTTCCTCGGGGGTCACATATACACTTACCTGCGGGGCTCATATTCTGTGTGTTCTATGTACAGTGGCTTCTTTTTTTCACTTGCCCATAACAAAGTATGTCTTGGGGACTCTTTCCATGTCAGGCCGTATGGGTCCAACTCATTTTCTTTTCTTGCCTTTGTTGTCACTGTTGTTGATGGTTATAAAGGAATTTATTTTATGGGTGTAGTTTTAAGGTTACTTTGGCACCCGGACTGAGATGGTAGTTAACTGCTCACCTATGATGGTCATTAAGTGGGTTTTCGTTTTCATTCTTCATGGACGCAACCTGTGCAAGGACGGGCCTCGGTGCATTTGCAGCGTTTCCGTTGGACAGTTGCCTGGAAGTGGAAATGCTGGCGCAGAGTGGATGCCTATTTTTGGTTTTGGTGGGTGCTGCCAAACTGTCTTCCCACAGGAATTCACCAATTTAAACTCATACGGTGGGGTTTAAAAGTGCTTGTTTCCCTGTCATGATTTTCATTTTTCAGTCTGCTAGGTGAAAAATAGTATGTGATTATTGTAATTTGCATTCTTCTGGGTTATATCTCTGTAGCTCCAACCTCATCTGATTTCTGCCTTTTAGGAATTCCTCAGTGTTGTCAGTTACTTGATATCTATCTATCTATCTATCTATCTATCTATCTATCTATTTATCTATGGTGTAGGGTGAGAATTATTTCTGTCACTTGAGAGAACTTTTACAGGAGGTTGAGTAAACTTGGTATACTCAATTCACTATCCTCATAAATTTCTCACATATTCTTTCTCTACAGTATTTAGAATTTTGTTTCTTTTTTTCTCCTTAACATTATATTATAATCTCTATTCTGTCTTATTGCATAGCAATATAACTGGTATATGAAATTCTACTATGGGTCTATACCATAGTTATCAAGTCATTCTCTATTGATAGACTTTTGGGTTATTTTGCAGAATTTTGTTGTCATAAATAACATTGCATCCACATGTGAGCATAAAGGCTCTGGGCCCAGATGGTTTTGCTGGTGATTGTTTATCGTTTTAGTGCTCCATGTCATTGATTCCTGAATGTAGACATGGGTGGATCTCTACCTAGTTGATTGTAACCAAACCCCAACACTAATACCATTCAATAGCAACAGCAAAAAAGCAAAACCTTTAGACCGGTCTCAGTTATGAATGCAGATGTGAAAATTGTAAATAAAACACTCTCAAGT
This sequence comes from Cnephaeus nilssonii, assembly GCF_951640355.1. Taxonomy (NCBI): domain Eukaryota; kingdom Metazoa; phylum Chordata; class Mammalia; order Chiroptera; family Vespertilionidae; genus Cnephaeus; species Cnephaeus nilssonii. Next base: position 92,376,637 of record NC_137080.1, on the reverse strand, counting down.
AGAATTCACCATCATGGCCATAATGGAGAATGGCCAAATAAGGTTTTTGGTTTATTCCAGGAATCAAAGAATCGTTCAATATTAAGAAACCTGTTGATAACAACAAATTAGTTTGTTAAATGTGAAAAACTGATTATCTCCATAGATGCAGAAAATGCACTTAAATTAAACAACTATTTTTTAGTAATACTTTAAACAGAAAAAATAAGATATTTCTTTTACATATTTACATGTATCAAACCAACTGCCAAAAACATTAGAGGCATTCTCATTAAAAGCAAGGCCAAAATAAGGCTGCCCTCTACTAGAGTATTTTATTTATTTATTTTTAAAAATACATTTTTGTTGATTTCAGAGAGGAAGGGAGAGGGAAAGAGCGATAGAAACATCAATGATGAGAGAGAATCATTGATCAGCTGCCTCCTGCAGGCCCCCCACTGGGGATCAAACTCGCAACCCGGGTGTATGTGCCCAGACCAGGAATCAAACTGTGACCTTCTGGTTCATAGGTCAAATTTAACCACAGAAACACACTGGCCGGGCTACTTAGAGTATTTTAGAAGCTCTGGCCGATGCAGTAAGGTGTGGAATCAGAGTTAAGTCTTTGAGGATTAAATAAGACGACATTTCAACCTTCCTAGTATAGTATTTTTTATTTATTTATTTTTTAAATATATTTTATTGATTTTTTACAGAGAGGAAGGGAGAGGGATATAGAGTTAGAAACATCGACCAGAGAGAAACATCGATCAGCTGCCTCCTGCACACCCCCTACTGGGGATGTGCCCGCAACCAAGGTACATGCCCTTGACCGGAATCGAACCTGGGACCTTTCAGTCCGCAGGCCGATGCTCTATCCACTGAGCCAAACCGGTTTTGGCAAGTATAGTATTTTTGATTCAAATAAGGCACTGAAATTATAGGTTAATTTTTTATTACCAATAAGACATATTCACAAAGGGAAGACAGATTGTCTCTCATCTTAGCACATGTATCCCTGTGCTTTTGTGAACCTGAGCCCTTTGAGCTTGCTCCTGGTGGTTGAATTGTCCGATTACCGCTGGTCTATATGGGCCTCTCGGAAGCCTTCAGGCACCCGCATAGCGATGGGCGCTCAGGCCTGCGGCTGGCCGAATGGTGCGGTTCAGCGGTGTTCCCGATGACCTCTCAGTGAGCTGTTCTTAGGGTCCTGGGAGTCTTCAGAGGACCAGCCCCGGGCGGAGCAGGTTCTGCGGTTACAGATGAGAAGGGTGCAGAGGGCCGCTGGGTAAACCTCTGCCGCCTTTGTCAGAAGCCGTGTGGAAGGGCCTGAGCATCACACAGGATTCTTCCCCAGCAGCTAGCTGTCTCCAGATTGGGTTTGTGATTTCGGCCTTTTTTCTTTCTCCACAGCATCTGGAGAGGGCCCAACGTGAACTGTGTAGACAGCACGGGCTACACCCCTCTGCACCACGCTGCTCTGAATGGCCACAGGTAAGTACTGACCTGTCGCCTTCCGCCCGCCCTTCCGCCTTTGGGTTCCTATGAAGGATTACTGAACAGTTGCGCTGAGAAAAACAAACTGAATTTAGCCCAGCATTCCCGAATCTTCTTTAGTGTGTAACTACTTGAACATCCTTCTCCACTCACCCCTTAAAAGGCTGAGCCGAAGGTTGAGTTTTACCTTTTCTTCTGTGCCCTCCTCCCCCACCCCCGAAATGTGCGTGCCACAGCCATCTAATGTGAACATCAAGTTTGGGGCAGAAAGGGCTGGATCATCTGTCAGGTAACAGCCCCTCTATACACTGAAAATTGGTGGGTTGGTTCTGAGAACCTTTCCTTCTATTAGGTCGTTATTTATTTACTTTTGCCATTTTTTTCTCATAAAATTAGCCTCATGGACAGTAAGAACTATTTTTAAGGAAAGAAACACATGAGAAATAAGGCCTATTTAAATCTCTTACTAGTACATACAGAGAGGTTATTGGGTTGGGTGGAGTTTTTTCTGGAGGTGTGCTTGGGGATTGGGAGAAGAGGGCGTCGGTTTAAATGATTGGCAGCTGAAAGAGGGCGCTGCCCGTCAGGTAAGGGGACTGAGGGCTCCGCCAGGGGCAGGTGCCGTGTGGGGTGCAGTGAATAGGCCCGCCAGGATGTGGGAGAATGGGAACCAGGCCGTCACAGAATAGAGAGAGATGGGCACATACCCTGTGAGATTACGAAGAAGTTGAGCTTTGATGAGGAGGGGTTATTGGAACGACGTTAGGTTTTTCTGAACAAGAGCAGGGCCGCACACCTGGTGGTTTCTGTGTCTCTGTGCCAGGCCCAGTGACTGATTGTTACCTTCTACGTTAACTTTTCTCAGATATACCGAATGTGGTCGTCACGTCCTTTCTGTGCCCTTTAGACAAAGCTAACAGACATATGTAGAGACCCCGCCCCCTTAAATAGTGGGGTGACCTGAATTACAGTGGACCTTGAACGTAAAAGACTAGCTTGTTAGCCAAGTTGACCTCCAGATGCTGTTTTTATTTACAGCGGGGCTTTTCCTCGGCTTGTGCATGGGGATAATTGTACATTTGTATCTGCTTAACCAGTGGTGCCACCTAGAAGAATGCCAGGTCCTTCTTCCTGGATGTATCAAACGATACCACAGGCGTCGGGCTCATGTGGCAGCAGCTTCACTTGTGCTCTGCCTGGCCCCTTCAGCTCCCACACACTGAGTGCTCTGAATCAGCGGTCCGCCGACCCGGGTGGTCCGCGAGGTCCGAAAGGCTGGCGACCGCTGCTCTGAATAATGTGGTGGATAATGATAATGATATTTGTCTTGCGTGACGTTTATGTAAATTCTGTCCCTGAATGCTGTTCAAACATCACAGACAAGGAGACATTGCAGGAGCTTAGACGAGGGGATCAGGCGTTTTCAAAGTAATGGGAAATGGATGGCTTACTGAGATAAACAGGGAGGCAAAGAGCCAGTGTTGTGGGACACGGGACGGTTCGGCCGCATGCCAGCAACTGTGCAAAGCAGCCCCTGGAGTAAAAGGAAGAGGCTGGGCCTGAGCTCGGGTGGACAGGGAGCCAGATGAGGTGACAGCCGTGAGGCGCTTTGTGCTGTGCAGGTGTGTGAAGAGCCGTTGGCAGGAAGGACTTGAGGGTTCTGCAGACTCACAGCTGACTTTTGCCTTCCAGGGACGTGGTCGAGGTTCTGCTGAGGAACGACGCGCTGACCAATGTGGCTGATTCCAAAGGCTGTTACCCGCTGCACTTGGCAGCCTGGAAAGGAGATGCCCAGATCGTGCGGTTGCTCATCCATCAGGGGCCCTCTCACACCAGAGTCAATGAGCAGGTTGGAAGGAAGGGAAGCATTCTTCTGTTCAGCTGCAGCCAAGACCTCCAGCCCATCGCCGCTGCGGTCCCTGAGCTCAGACCTCGGGAACCGGCTCTTCCAGGCCCGAGGGTGGCTGCCTCCTCTCAGCACCACGCCTCTTAGTGCATCAGGGAGATCTCACTCCATGAGATGCATGTTATATGCACGTGAATCATGGAGGCGTGGAATAACACTAACAAAAATATAAATACTAACTTGTGCAAAATTTGAAATAATGCAAATTCTGCAAAATTGCTTAGCGTCTATTTCAAGCTGGCGGGCTTTATTAATTGCAGATTGTTGCTTATGCCACCGACATGGCATTGTGACGTCAGCTGGTAAGCAAATCTCCGGTGCGTGTGAGTACCGAGTGAGCCATGCTGTGTTTTACATGAGGCGGAACCCGCAGCCCTGGAAGGCCTGAGCCTGGCTGAAAGTGAGCTCCAGACACAGCGGTGGAGGCCAGGGGGTCTTCACAGCACCCTCTAATGTTAATTTAAGAGTGAGCACGCTGTGACAAAGCAGAGGTAGTTCTTAGAAAATAAAAAGGCAGCATTTGAGTAAAAATACCTCACGGTGGCCATGACTTAGGTACTCCTATTGCTTTGGGAAAGTTATACTCGAATTATGCGTGTTCTAGACAGGCCTCCTGTAAAATGCCCTAAAGTTTGGGTCTGAGAGGAGATGGGCTTTCCCTGTAAGACAAGCCATTCTGCTCTCCTCCTCTCTGCTCAGCACTGAAGCAGATACTTAGTTGCTTGAATGAGAGAAGCTGCTCGTCCTCACTGAGTGTAGGATTATTTTCCTGATGACTCTGCTGAGAGCAGATTGTCAAACTACCTGTATGATTAGATCGGGGTTATTCCTCAAAAAGGAGGAGGTGACTTGCAGAGCCATCTGTCCGTGAGGCCAGGCACGCTCCCTCCGTGCGCTGTTCAGGCACGACTGAGTGGGGGCAGCTTCACCCCGGGGCGTGAGAACCTGGGCCGGGGCTCCCAATGTCCCCATCTAGAGAGTGTGTGTGGAGCTGTTCATCGGCCTCCCGTCCCCCTCCTGGGCTCTACTTTTTGGTGAGCAACAGACATTTAAAGTAATCAGTGAGGATGATTGTTTTTATAGCCTTAGAAATGACAGTGGTCTCTGTAGAATCTAAATGCAACTTACTCCTCCTGGCTAAAGTGATTGTAATTTTTCTTATCTGGAGGAAATTTATAAGGAAGTTTGCTTTTAAGTAATATTCCTCAAAGTTGAAAAAAGCTAGTCAGCCATTAAAGTCCTTCTCATTTAAAAACATTTCAGTAACCATCTCTAATCCTCTTTGCTCACGGCTGCCTTGGAACACAGCTGCTTGGACTTCTGAGCCACTTGAGTGTGCTAGCTTGTCCTGCTCACTGCCCCTGGACTAGCCTTTGGTGGGACACAGCCCAGCGCTTTGAGGGCGGGGCCAGCAGGTGGGTGGGGCAGGGCTGGAGTAGCTTGAAGAACCTAATGGATCGAGGTCGTTCCAGGTACTGCATCGATTTACGGGTTTGCCATGACTGTGTTTCAGCTGGATGCTTGGCTAAGCGGGGTGATGCGTGCCGAGCCCTGGAGACCGTCCTCCCATTAACGTCCCTTCAGGCGCCCGGAGGGCTGATCCCAGTTGTGCTAATGTTGGGCCCCTCGGGGCTGTGCAATTGCTTTGATGTATTTCATCCATTTTATCATCACATTTTCTTTTCCTCTCCTTTTTGTAGAATGCTCTTGAGATCAAAGAACTCAAAAAGCACGGCCCCTTTGACCCTTATATCAATGCCAAGGTGTGTACTTTGCTGTCAGGATTTCTCTGCATCATTTCTCCAAGCTGTGCTTTCTCCTGGGTCCTCTCGGCTTCCCTCTGTCCCCTCGGGTTCCTCACCCTGGTGTCTGCTTCAGCGACTGCCTCGGCCTGTCTGGGAGTGGAAACTGCGGCTTCCCTGGGCTTGGTTTTGCTTTAAAATCCATACTAATTCTGGAAGGCTGGGTACTTTTTCTGGAATGTCTGAGAAGCCTACAAATGGGGAAAGAGATGGGGCCATATTATTTGCCTAAATTACTATTGTATTTCTAACATTTAAATTAAAAAAAGAAGAATGTCAAATAAATAAGCTTATTTTTTATGAAGCACAGAAAGAAATGATTATGTTTTATTTCCGGGATTAAATTTTTTTAGTCTGCGTTCTATGTTTCTCTTGAATTGGAATCTGGTTTTCGGGAGCTTGTGGCGGGCAGAGGGACGTGTGGGCGACGGGCATGGTGGCTTAAAGCTGTGGCTCATGCCCCCTCAGTTCCTTGGGCTCATGCGTTTTTTGCCTGGGACTTGAAAGCCGCCGTTCCTCTCCCAGCCGTCACTCTTGGCCATGGGAAGGGCTCTGAAGCAGGCCGTGGAGTTGCCGGGTCAAGCAGGGCAGTCGCACTGTCTCCCTCCCGGAGGCTGGGCAGCCTCGCTGCCCCGCAGCCCTCACCACGTGGCGGCCTCTTCTCAGCGCTCTCACCGGCTGTGTTGGTCCGAGTTGTCGTTCAGGTGCCGTTTGCTGCCTGGCAGCCATCTGGTGTTCGCTGTCACTGCCTTTTTCTTGCTCTGAAATGCCGCTCAGGGAAGGAGACGGAGGTGCGTCTGCAGGTGTGCTTTTCTGAGAAATACGGACGGAGCCAAGGCAGCTGCCTGCCGGCTGGGCTGGGGCAGCTCCGTGCGTTGGGCCCTGACGGTGGGGAGCAGTTTGATCTGGGAGAGTGGGACACACGAGCTTCGGTTTGGGGCCACTCTTTAAATTCTGTCTCCTGATCTTCAAAATAGGGGTTACTCTGTCTCAGTTTTCTTCTCTTCTTGAAGGTGGTGTGGTGGAGGGAGACCTCTCACAGGTCACTGCCTCTCCAATCAGGTTTGAGTTTAAATTCTGTGCTACCACTTACCTGGTTTTGTTGACTTGAACAAGTTACTTACTTTCTCTGAGCCTCAGTTTCCTCTTCTGTAAATGGGGTATGCCATCTACTTTGCTGGGTTGTTTTGGAGTTTAAGATAATGTACATAAAGTAAAACTACCTGGTCAGTAGTAATATTGGAGGTCCTAACTGAAAAGAAATGTATAATGTGGTATTTCTGAACTGACAATTTGGAATTCGTTCCTTGTTACTCGGAGGTTTTGTTGGGGGAGGCACCTTGAACTGATTGTTTTCCCTTCTGTGATTCCGTGGTTAGTTGTTAGCTTACGAAGCTGATTAAAGGGCAGTACTTAGCTTTGAAAGCACATTTCCCTATCCCTTGATTTTATACACATAAAAGAAAGTCTAAATGGAATCCTATATAATAAAAGGCTAATATTCAAATAGACTGAACCGAGAAACAACCAAACCGAACAACTGGTTGCTATGACGTGCGCTGACCACCAGGGGACACGCATGGAACATGGTGGGTGTCGGCCGCAGTGAGATGGTGAAGCAGGTGAGCAGGGGTGCCAGACCAAGGCAGGGCGCCAGTTGTTGTCATTGGGGTGAGCCTCTGGTGGTTACTGAAAATTCTTTGCCTGCCAGGTTGGTAAGCTTTTTTTTTTTAATATGTTTTTTTATTTCAGAGAGGAAGGGAGAGGGAGAGAGAGAAACATCAATGATGAGAGAGAATCATTGATAGGCTGCCTCCTGCACGCTCCCTACTAGGATCAAGCCCACAACTCGGGCATGTGCCCTGACTGGGAATTGAACCATGACCTCCTGGTTCATAGGTTGACACTCAACCACTGAGCCAAGCTGGCTGGGCTTGGTAAGCTTTTTAATAATATTTCCTGGGCTTTACCCTCTGAGGTGCTGCCTTGGCAAGTCTGGGGTGGGGCTTAGTATTAATTACTTTAATTCCTAAACGAGCCAGTTAGAGAGCCACTGATCTGAGCTAACTCCCCACCCAGAGCGGGAATCTTCTCTCACCTAAAAGGTGGCCATCTACCTCTTGTTTGCTTGTTTCTCCTAGTAACAAGCAAAACTCCTGCTTGGCAGCCTCTTTCAGGATCCCACTGATTTTTGGTTTCTTGTGCTTGTTTGACATCTGTCTTCCTAAATAAACCTTCATCTCTCGGTCAGAGCCTGCCTTCCAGAGCATTACTGAGTAAGTCTAACTCCTCCCCGGGGCGGACTTCAGTACTCAGTTTCTCCTGAATCTTCTGAATCTCTGTAGACCCAGTTTGTCCTTTTGTTCCAGTTTTGGTCCATTTCTCGAGCCTGTACCATTGTCGCTACAGAGAGCTGCAGCCCAGGTGCCCCCAGGCTCGGCGCCTGTCCGCCGCGCGCTGGGCTGCACTCTCAGCTGGGAATGATGGTTCTGAATGGCTCCAAGGAGAGAAAGGCCATGGGAGTGTTTCTGTGTAGTTGTCTGCTGCCTGTAGTGTGTGTGTGTGTGTGTGTGTGTGTGTGTGTGTGTGTGTGTGTGTACGCATAAATCTAATGGATTTACACATTGAACGGGGCAGGGGGGGGGGTCTCCAGGTAGAAAGGGTATGAGGGATCGCTTTTGTCTTAGAAGTACTGACCATATATATAGCAAGGAAGAATGAAAGTGGTCTCAAGATGGGCGGGAATGGAGAGTTCAACCAGGACAGAAAGGAATCTCTCCCTCCCTCCTCCCACCCTCCCTTCCACTCTCTGTCCAGTGCAGAGATTTTGGAGAAAATTGGGGTATTGCATCTCAGTCCCCTTCCTCAGTCCAGATTCATAGTAAAATGATTTAGGAGACTCTGTGCTGCAATTTGGAAGGTGTGGGAGAGAAGGTTCCAGGCGGTGAGAAGCCTGTGCTCCTTGGAGCCCTCTCCTTCCTGAGGGATCAGCACTTAGCGCCCTCCTGCCCTGCCGGCTGTCAGGCTCACCGGGAACAGGAGCTCACGGTGGTGCCCGTGGTCAGTAGGCGCGAGATGTGCTCACCACAGACATAAACTTAAGGCTGTCGTTGTCACCGACCGTGTCTGGCCAGGCTGCAGCACAATGAGATGCGTCCGGCTGCACCTGAGCGTGACGTGCTGCGGAGACGTGGTCAGGCGCTGCAGCACGCAGGAACTTTGCCTGGTAGCGATCACCCTTTTAGCAAGGCAGCTTTGTGGCAGCTGCCTTCTTTCTGGCAAAAACGAAACAAAACCAACAGGGAAGACTGATTTCCTGCTGGGTGGTGTAGAGTTTCACAGTTGGCATACGTTTTACAAAATCAAGGACAGATTATTCTGGTTGTTGGGAGCCAGCTTGGATATAGAAGAGACAACAGTATCTGCTTCGCAGTCAACAAGGCCTTCTGGACTGGCGTTTTCACAGGCACGAGCTGGCTTCCTGGGCGCTTGCTGTCACGCCGACCTTGCGACGTAGCCCTGACAGCCCTCCCGCAGGGTCGCGCGGCAGGAAGCGCTGTGGGTCTTGGGGATGTGGCCGTCTTCTCATCATGAGAAGGTGCAGTGGCAGCTCCAGGTTTGCTCGGGCAGCTCACGCCATAGCTTCATAGCATTGCACGTTCCAAATGCGTGTCCTCAGTGGTTGGTGTGGCTCAGGGAACCCAAGGATTTGCTCCCTGCCCCGTGTTTCCCCTTCCCTTCAGACATGTAGGGGACATGGAGTTGCCCTGGGGGAGGCCACTGCTGACTGGCTGTGTCTGTGGCCAGCGAGGGCCGCACGCCTCAGCTGGCGCTCTCCCGAACCCCTTAGAGCTCAGTGCCTGTCCTCCGTTTATCTGTGCGCACTTATCTGGCATGTGGCTCCTGCTTCCGCCCTTTCTGTCCTTGTTTCATTTTTAAGTTTCTCTGCTCTTTCTGGCCTCTTGGGGCCTTGCTCCCCACAGCTCTGGATCTTTCTGGTACACGTGGTGCAGCTGGAAAAAATGATGCAGTCAAATACCAGACCAAAAGCAGACGAATTGCTTGCATGTTCGGGTGACTTCTTAGTCTGTTACTTTCCCCTCATTAATTGACTTAAAGCAGTTGTGGAATCATTTACTTTTTGTCTCTCGACCACTGAAAGGTGCATAATATTGACTTGATGGACAAACCCCTCGTAAGCTTTGTTTCCCTAAAGAAGCTTCCGGGTGAATTCAGGAATCTCAAAATCTCGTGGGGGAAGTACCTTCATCAGTGCTTCTACAAAGGAAGGGCATGGAGATCACTTCATTCTTGCTCTAATTGTACATTGTCAGTTGTAATAAAAGCAAGAGCATCACTGGAATAGTTAATAGTTTGCTTCTGATGGTTGAGAAGCACAAACTTCTATTTTATCCCGGGTTCTACCTTTAGTTTGAAGCACATTGGCTTCCAGGGCCAGGGTGTCCATTTGAATGGATGGTCACAATTTGGAATATTTTGCACCTTTCACGCAGCATTCTGGTGTCGGATGGAATCTGTCACATAGACACGCCTCCCCGCGCTGTGGACCCTGCTCCTCTGTGACTGACCTCCAGTGCCCCGCTGCCCTGCAGACGGCTGCTGGCTGGTATCGCCAGAGCGGTTTTGGTGTTCTGCTCTGTTGCTTTCCTTGTCGGCTGACTTATTTGCATGCAAGAAGCTGAGCACATGACACACTCTTCAAAATGTGTGTGTGAAGTGTGGATGGTCAGCAAATCCAGAATCAGAACCACAGGGTTGGGTAAATATAAATTGTAAAACCAGTTGAAGTTTAAAGTGAGTCAGTGGCAGTAATATTATTGGCATTCGTCTGTGCCAGGGCTTCTCCCACGGCCTGCCACAGTCCCGGTCACTCCCGGGCCGGGAGCCCCGCCCCCACACAGAGGTGGCCGCTCCCCGCTGCAGTAGCTGGGGCAGAGGTGGCTATGGGAGCAGTCGGCCTTGTTCCCTGGGGAGTATCTCTGGGCTCTGAGTCCCCACGTATTGCTGCTATTTTTCTCATTTAAATTTCAGTGGTTTTATGGGTGATTGTCCCAGTCGCAGGCCCCTCTGCCGGTCACCTTTCTGATGTGATCTGCTTGTTAACTCTTTAGAACAATGACAACGAGACGGCCCTGCATTGCGCAGCGCAGTACGGCCACACGGAGGTTGTCAAGGTCCTCCTGGAGGAGCTCACAGACCCCACGATGCGCAACAACAAGTTCGAGACCCCCCTGGACCTGGCTGCGCTCTACGGGCGGCTGGAGGTGGTGAAGATGCTCCTCAACGCGCACCCCAACCTCCTGAGCTGCAACACTAAGAAGCACACCCCCCTGCACCTGGCGGCCAGGAACGGCCACCGGGCCGTGGTGCAGGTGCTCCTGGACGCGGGCATGGACAGCAACTACCAGGTAGCGGCCCGAGGACCTCCCGGCTCCGGGGCTTCCTCGTCTCGGAAAGGCACAGTGCCGTGCTGCTGGGCTGTCTCTTAGCACGTTCGCACCACGTGTCAGACGCTTCCATTTGTTGGCTCATTGTCCTGGGAGGCTTTCGAGGCCAATAAGCTCCCCGAGTGAGGCTGTTCCTTTTTGTTTCTTTCCAGGGGTAATATGTAGTCATTATGCCCTGAAAAGAAGTGGTCATGGATGAGCTCTCGAGATTAGAAACGTTTCATTATCTTCCTCCACCCGAGTCTCACTGCACGTCGGCCCTCCAGGCCCCTCGGCTGGGCTTTGCCGACAGGAGACAGCCTTTCCCTTGCTGGCTCGCTGGCTCTGTCCGGGAATGACGGTCCCTCAGGCTTCGCACTGAGCAGACCTCACTTGAAGGAGTGTTTTCCCCTGGCGTTTTCCTTATGACTCCGTCCACCCAGGAAGGTGGAGTTTTGAGGAGTCTCACCCAGAGGTGGCTCCACCGTCAGCCGGGTGTGGCCTGCTGGTGGCACGGCAAACCCCCGAGGCCCAGGCCACGCTCGTGGTTTTGGAATCCAGACAAGAAAAATGGGAAAGATAATGACCGAGGACTTGGCGTGGTTTATTTTATTTTCCCGTCCCTTCTTGTCTCTGTCTCTGTCCCATTTGTTGTGTGTGGCCACGCCAAACCGGGGCGGCCGCTGTTCTGACGACACCCGCTCTGCGCTCTCGTTTGCTTTCCAGACGGAGAAGGGCAGTGCTTTGCATGAGGCCGCTTTGTTTGGCAAGACCGATGTGGTGCACATCCTGCTGGCCGCAGGTGAGGTCGGCAGCGCATGGTCCGCACGCATGCAGGGCCGGGCTGCTTTCCCCGGCCTCCCTGGAGGGGACTTGCTGGCTGCACTTGAACCCATTGTATGTATGTCTCCACTGGTTGATTGCAAGTGTGCAGATTGTTCGTGAATAGCTGGAGTAAATGGCTTTGGATGGAAAACGTAGGGTGTGCGGCTGGGAGCGTTAGGTGTCCTGGAATTGGACCCTCTTGGAGGCTGACTTGCAAATGCTCACTCCGCTGGTCCACCTGGTGTGCCTTTCTAGGAATTGATGTCAACATAAAAGATCACCGAGGACTGACCGCCCTGGACACTGTCCGGGAACTGCCTTCTCAGAAGAGCCAGCAGATAGCAGCGCTCATTGAAGGTATCCGTCCACCTCCCTGCTGGGGACACAAGGACACGCGGCACGTTGACCAGACCATGGCATTTGTATTTGGTGCAGCTTTTGTTTTTGTTTTTTATCTTTCCATGTAGATCACATGACTGGAAAAAGAAGTGTAAAAGAGGTAGAGAAAACTCCCACACCCCAGCCACCTCTCATCTCCAATGTGGACTCCATATCCCAGAAGTCTCAGGGTAAGGCGGCTCTTCTGTGGAGGGGTGCCCATTGAGGAGTTGGACATTCTTCAGCAGAAGGGAAAATCTTAACTTAAGTAATAATTTCAGGAGTTAGGAGGACTTAGTGTGCATTCACTGTGTGAAGCTGTACTGGACACAGCGTAGCCCTTGGGCAGCAGACCCTTCTTGCCTACTTCAGTTCATTCTCCGCGTTCACAGCTGGCTCCGTGAGATCTGAGATGTGTAGTAGGCAGGACACTCCCAGGATGAATTCAGATCTCAGTGAAACCTTTTCCTAGTGTCGAGCACAGTTGGCTCTTGAGCGTGGTCAGTGTGTACGGAGCGGCATGCGGTTGGTAGCTGTGTGCATGCAGATTTGGGTAATACGTCGTCTGGGTGCTCCGTTACTGCCAGGATCCCCCTTCTCAGGTGTATTGGGCCGCCTTTGGGGCCCTCGGCGTGATGCATGAGAAACACAAAACACGGAGCGACACTGGCCCAGACGCAAACGGCAGTAGAGAGGCTGGAGGAGCAGGACAGCCGGGCAGCACAGGCGGGGCTTCAGGAGCAGAGACGCGGCCGACGGCGCTCAGTCTGGCTTCACTGCCGAGGCCGTGCCCTTCTCCCTGTCACACTTTTTTACTTTTTAAAAATTTTAATATATTTTTATTGATTTCAGAGAGGAAAGGAGAGGGGGAGAGAGAGAGAGAGAGAGAGAGAGAGAGAGAGAGAGAGAAACGTCAATGCTGAGAGAGAATCATTGATTGGCTGCCTCCTGCACGCCCCACACTGAGGACCAAGACCAAAACCTGGGCATATGCTCTGATCAGGAATCGAACCCTGACCTCCTGGTTCATAGGTCAAGTCTCAACCACTGAGCCATGCCAGCCGTGTCACATTGTTTTTCTGACCTCATAATCTACTAGCAATGGGGTTAGGAGTTCCCTCAGCTCTTAGCATTCAGTGGTTTTACACTTACAGTTTTGTTTTCTTTATATTATATGAAGCTTCTTTCCTTCCTTCTTTCCTTCTTTCCTTCCTTCCTTCCTTCCTTCCTTCCTTCCTTCCTTCCTTCCTTCCTTCCTTCCTTCCTTCCTTCCTTCCCTCCTTCCTTCCTTCTTTCTTTTTTTCCTCACCTAAGGATATTTTTCCATTGATTTTTTTAGAGAGAATGGGAGAGGGAAAGACAGAGAGAAATATTGATGTGAGAGAAACACATTGATTGGTTGCCTCCTGCATGACCCCCGACCAGAGCGTGGGCCTGGGCCTGGGCTGGGGAGGAACCTGCAACTGTGGTATGAACCTTTGACCAAATTGAACCCGGGACCCTTTGGACCGTAGGCCGACGCTCTATCCACTGAGCCAAACTGGCTATGGCTACACTTACAGTTTTGACTTTGCAAGCAACCCAGAGATCCCTGGTCTATAAGCGTGGGTCACAGATTTGGATCTGGGCCCCCGAGGCTCGGAGTTACCCCGAGGGAGGCTCACAGGGGCACGGCGCCGCCAGCTCAGACAGGGCCGCCGTCCTCCTGGAGCACATGAGCTTCTTAGTAAGAATTTCAGGGCTCACTTCCCTTTCTTTCGCTATACTTGGCTGCATTTTCTGGTTTAGGGTTATGTTACTCTGGTGTCGAGATGTCGGGGAACTTGTGAAGATCTTGGGAGATACCCCTGAGCAATATCAAGAGTTGTCCATATTGAATTAGAGGGAACGCTGCCCACTTCTCGGGTGTAGAGAGCAGTGAGGCCTGTTTGTTCCACTCACGGAGCAGCCCCGCCTCGTGGTCCTGCTCGGGATCTGCGTTCGTCGTCTGGCACCGAACAGGCTGTGGGCTGTCGCAGAGCTTGGGACTGGGAGACTGCTCTCCGTTGACCCCCTCCCTCTGACCTCCCCTTCAGGTGACGTGGAGAAAGCGGTGACTGAGCTGATCATCGGTTTTGACACGAGCACGGAAGAGGAAGGCCCCTACGAGGCGCTGTACAACGCCGTCTCCTGCCACTCGTTGGACAGCACGGCCAGTGGGCGGTCGTCCGACCGGGACTCCGGGAACAAGGAGGCCGAGGCCGCGGGAGTGAAGGCTGCTGGAGTGAGGCCTGTACGTGGCCGGGGCCTCCGCAGCCTGGGCTCTGTCGTCCCCTGGGCTCGCTGGGGTGCTGGGGGCAGAGAGAGCTGTACCCTCGTGCCAGCTCGCACGGAGGCCTCCTGGGCTCTGCTGCGGCTCCATCTCGCTCAGTGTGCTTAAACCTTAGGCCTCGTGGAGGTAGAATTCTGGTTTTTCCAATTTCAGTATAACCCATTTGCATCTTTTTACTACTTTTTGGCCTTAGAGCAGCTTAAAGCATTGTATGTGTATTTAGTCTTAATGCTGCCCTGTGTTTGGGGTCCTTGCCATGAGCCTGTTTGCTCTCTGGAGAGCAGTTCCAGCAGAAGAGCTCGCTGCAGCGAGTCCCTGTCCACCCTGAGCTCACGCCCCCCTTCACTTGACCTCAAAGGCGCCCCCTGTGGATTTCTGTGTCAGAGGGCTGAAGCCAGGCTCAGCCAGACATCGTGTGTATAGTGCGAGGCATTTCTGTTTTCCCGGTTGTCACCGCTCTAGCCATTGAGGACAGCCCTGACTTTCCCTCAGGCCCACCTTCCTGTCTCACTGCGTCTTTGTCTGGTGCTCGCCTCTGCTCTGGCCTCAGACGTTGTTCTCTAGCCGTCTTACCCCATCTTCTCCCTGGGGTGTTACTGAGAGCCTGAGCCAGACTCAGTGGTCCCACTGACCTTCCTGCATTGCTGACACAGTAATCTGGAGTTTTGAGCCCTGGGCGTTGACTAAACTGGCCATTCCGCTAACAGGATCCCGGTATAATCCCACCTCAGGGCATATGGCCACGTGTGTATTTTTTCTTCCTGTTGCAGTGGCTGGCTTTCCCTTTGGTCTGGATCTGCTGATGACCATTTGGATGGCCTTTGGCTGCTAGGTGCTGCTGCTAGGGGATGCTGCTAGGTGGTGCTGCTAGGTGATGCTGCTAGGTGATACTGTTGGTGGTGCTAGGTGATAATGTAGGTGCTGCTGCTAGGGGATGCTGCTAGGTGATATTGTAGGTGGTGCTGCTAGGTAGTGTTGCTAGGTGATGCTGCTAGGGGATGCTGCTAGGGCAGTGATGGCGAACCTATGACACGCGTGTCAGCACTGAAGATGAAACACTTGCTGCTCCTGAGGATGAAACATTTGCGAAATAATGTTTTTTCCTCAAAGTGACACACTACCCGAGTTATGCTCAGTTTTTTTGGCAAAGTTTAACACACCAAGCTCAAAAGGTTGCCCATCACTGTGCTAGGGGATGCTGCTAGGCGGTGCTGCTAGGTGGTGCTGCTAGGGGATGCTGCTAGGTGGTGCTGCTAGGGGATGCTGCTAGGTGGTGCTGCTAGGGGATGCTGCTCGGTGGTGCTGCTAGGTGGTGCTGCTAGGTGGTGCTGCTAGGGGATGCTGCTAGGTGGTGCTGCTAGGTGGTGCTGCTAGGTGGTGCTGCTAGGTGGTGCTGCTAGGGGATGCTGCTAGGTGGTGCTACTAGGGGATGCTGCCAGGTGGTGTTGCCAGGTGGTGCTGCTAGGTGGTGCTGCTAGGTGGTGCTGCTAGGTGGTGCTGCTAGGGGATGCTGCTAGGTGGTGCTACTAGGGGATGCTGCCAGGTGGTGTTGCCAGGTGGTGCTGCTAGGTGGTGCTGCTAGGTGGTGCTGCTAGGGGATGCTGCTAGGTGGTGCTGCTAGGTGGTGCTGCCAGGTGGTGCTGCTAGGTGGTGCTGCTAGGGGATGCTGCTAGGTGGTGCTGCTAGGTGGTGCTGCTAGGGGATGCTGCTAGGTGGTGCTGCTAGGGGATGCTGCTAGGTGGTGCTGCTAGGCGGTGCTGCTAGGGGATGCTGCTAGGTGGTGCTGCTAGGTGGTGCTGCCAGGTGGTGCTGCTAGGGGATGCTGCTAGGTGGTGCTGCTAGGTGGTGCTGCTAGGGGATGCTGCTAGGTGGTGCTGCTAGGTGGTGCTGCCAGGTGGTGCTGCTAGGTGGTGCTGCTAGGGGATGCTGCTAGGTGGTGCTGCTAGGTGGTGCTGCCAGGTGGTGCTGCTAGGTGGTGCTGCTAGGGGATGCTGCTAGGTGGTGCTGCTAGGCGGTGCTGCTAGGGGATGCTGCTAGGTGGTGCTGCTAGGGGATGCTGCTAGGTGGTGCTGCTAGGGGATGCTGCTAGGTGGTGCTGCTAGGGGATGCTGCTAGGTGGTGCTGCTAGGTGGTATTGTAGGTGGTGCTGCTAGGCCCTAGGGGATGCTTGGGCTTCGGGGAGTGCCCAGGGGGTGGCCTGGTCTTGCTTGGTGTTCTTTTGAGTTCGGTTCCTTGCCCTGCCCTGGAACAGACCCCGCATTTCCATTTGAAGCTTGGAAAGGCCAGCCAGTCTTGTCGTAGCCCACCAGCGAGGGTGTGATCCAGGACTGTGGTAAACGTGTGAGGGGTGGACGCAGCACAGGAGCATAGTGGCTCTGTGGACAGAACTGGTCTTTTCCACTTCTTTCACTGTTAGGGCCAAAGAATTAAGCAGATCCACCTGTGGAGGAAGGCTTGCTTTCAGTGGTACTTACAGGTGATGCCCATTAGAGGGAGCTGGAGGCTTTGCAAGAAGAGCACGGGGTTCCTGAGGGAAGCTTTAAATAGCCAAGTTCCTGTGGGGCTTGGCCACTGACTGAGTCTCTTTGTTCCATCTTCCTCTAGAAACCCAGCCTCCTGGGGTCCTTCTAAGTAGAAACGGATGCATTTGGGGTGCTGTGCGCTGCCGTTTTCATTGGAGTATGTTGTGGATGTGCTACCTCCCTGGCTCTTGGTAATTAACTGTGGCACCCGATGATCTGTGCCGTGTGAGCACCAGGGATGGCGTGTATAGGTCAGCTCTGTCCTTCCAGGCCCGGGGCCACGCTCTGACGTTAGAGAAAGGATCATGCTTCCCTTTCTGCCAGTGTCCCTGGTGCTCACCTCCTTCTCGTCTCCGTCAGGAAGCATAGCCCTGGGGCCTTCGTTGTGTTTCTTTGTGTGTTTCCTTGGCTGTTTGTGTTCCAAGGTTGGCAATGGCGTGGGTTAGGGGCTTGCTGCTTTTCCTGTCCCCGCCTTCCCAGGTGGCACCTCTGGAGCAAAGAAGGGTGGGGAATGGGGCTTAGTGGAAACCTCATCTGAACTGCTTGAATGTGTGAACCTGTGTTGGAGTTGTTGCCACCGGCCTCAGCTGGTCCCAGGACTGTGGGATGGCTGAGTTGTGGAGGGGTCGTACCGAGTGGTCAGGCACGTTTCAGTGGAGAGATCATGGGTGCCAGATGCCAGTCTGGAGATGGCAGCTCCTAAAATGGGAGAACCATCTTTCCCCCAGGTCTCTCCGAGGCCCACAGGCTCAGCCTCCCCTCCGCCCTGACATTAAATGCTCCTGTTGTAGCAGCACAGGGAACCCGCCTGCAAGCCAACTCCCGTTCCGGCTCGCACTGCCCTCCCCATGGGACTGATCAGCAAGCTTAGGAATAGGAAGGGTGCTGAAAGGACTGCGGGGACTGGCAAGCTGCGCTTCAGCGTCCTTTCACCGAAGACCGCTCTGTGTTCCTGACGTTGTCTGCCGTGAGACCACTGGTCCCTCTCCAGTGAATGTCTTGCTCCAGGGCAGGGCTGGCACGCCAGGGCCACAGACAGCTGCCTCTGATGGTGAATACAGTTTAATGGAACACTTGGTACCACAGCGGCAGAGCTGACTGCAAAGCCTAAAATATTTACCCTATGGCCCTTTAAGAAAAGGTTTGCCAACCCCGCTCTAGGGCAGAGGACTGAGAAAGATTATTTTTGAGCGGGCTGAGATGAGATAGGGTTTTCATATGCTAATGATACGGAACACGATGGTGTGGGAGCGTGAGCAGGAATGGACACTTGTCTGTGGTCCCTGTCCTCATTGCTTCCTAGTGACTGGCTGTCAGAGCTCCTTGACAGGTGAGTTTTGGGACTTGCTGTCTCCTCCTTTCACTGGAGGCCGGCGCGGATTTTCCTCGAGTTTCACGCCTCAGGCTCATGACGGACGTGTTCCGACAGGCAGGTCTGGGTTTTAGTGCTGCTATATCTCACTGTGGTCAGGATAGGAAAGAGGTGTTTATAATCTCCGGTATAAACATCAAAAAGCAAAGAGCGTGAGAACTGAAGTGTGTTGGTGTGCAGGTTCTAGACCTTGACTTTGGTCTCGCAGGGAAGTGCCTGACCAGAGTCATTTTCATTTCCAAGGGCTAAGCTAAGAGTAAACCAAAAAGTTAGAGACTTAAAAAAAGAGACAGTGAGAGACTTCTTCTCTTGTCTGCAGAGGGAACGGCCACCGCCTCCAGCAAAGCCCCCGCCGGACGACGAGGAGGAAGACCCCACGGACAAGAAGCATTTCCCCCCGCCGGCTTCTGAGGTACAGGGTTAGGCGTACTCCCATCACTGAAGTACGATTGTTGGAAAGGGCATCCGTGTGTGCTTAATGACTGTGCTTTCTCGTTTCTTCTCACCTCTTTGGATTAGTAAACTTGAATTGTGTATATCGGTAATGTGGAACAAGCCCTTTCAAACTCACTCAGAAGTACTAAGCAAAGAATTTTAATGCCGCCCCCTAGCAGACAGGCCAGCCACTGCTCCAGCCCGCCCGAGCCGAGCCGAGCCGAGCCGCACATTATCTCCTGGCTCCGGTGGGCTGACCAGTCGCGCTTTTGGCTTTTGCACCTGTGTTGTCCTTTGACATGAAATCTAGAGTACCCCTGCTCACTGCTCCCTGGACTGTGTCACATGAGTAGGCTTTGATGGTTTGTCCCAAACGGCTTACTTCTGTTTTTGCATTTTTCCTCTTCATTTCACGTGAAGAGTCTGCACCAGGCCCATTGTGGCAGAATGTGACGAAGATTCCGTTAGGAGAGAAATTGGCGGGGTGGTGGTGGGGGGCATCCAAAGAAGGTGAATAGTCAGTTTTAAAAATACATATTTTTATTGATGTCAGAGGGGATGGGAGAAGGAGAGAAGAGAGAAATAAAAGCATCAATGATGAGAAAGAATCATTGATCAGCTGCCTCCTGCACGCCCCACACTGGGGATCGAGCCCGCAACCTGGGCATGTGCCTTGACCAGGAATCGAACCATGACCCCCTGGTTCATAGGTTGACGCTCAACCACTGAGCCACGCTGGCTGGGCAAGAATAATCACTTGAAAAAAAAATGTTTTCATGGGGCAAACAGTTCAATCTTCTCACTTAGGTTTATGATCATATTTTCCTTTATCTTTCATCTTCAAAATGTTCCTTTAACTCTTCCTACCATTTAGAGAGTGTTTATTGAGTTTTTATTTAAAATATTACATAATATCAGGAGTTTATTTTGTAGCTCATTCAAAGCCCTGGCTTTCTTTATTTTAAATTTTAGCTAATATAAACTCCCTAGAAGTAGGAGTTAATTTTTTTCACAGTATTGCCATGGACCATCCAGAAAAATGGGTTCTTTTGTTTAACATGAATGTATAGAACCAGAAGGATGGCTTTAGTTTAACAAAACGTATAAATGCAAGGAAGCCCTTTTAAGAATGTGAGTCAGTGTTGGAGATAAGAGATGATTGCTATGCTACGTACAAATTCTGTCCTTCTTTCTATCCCTTAATTACAAAATGCTAATTACCATGTCTCATCTAAGGGGTCTCTACAGTGACAGCCTCTGGGGTGATCACACCCGGGAGCAGACATGAGTACGTGCAGCTAGTCCTGCGTGCTTTTATGTAGAGGTTTGCCTCATTGCTCCTTCTCTACAGGAGACGCCTGGTGATCTGGAGCATATTCGGCTGGGGGTGGGGCTCTGTAACAAGGACTTGAATTAAAATTCCTAAGGCGCAAGGATAAGGCGAGGCTCTTAAAGTGTCGCATAATCAGGACATTCTATTCTCCTGACTTTCTAGAGCAGACACTTTGGCACTAACACAGTGCCAAGAGGTGGGGAGAAACCTCCACGCTGCTCCCCTGGATTGGAGACTCCGGAGATATGTCTCCTAGGACTTGCTCAGGGTAGCCTGGAATGCTGGGTCAGTTGGACCACCAGGGTCCGTCCCGGAAGGCCGTGAGGGCCCGGCCTGGCTTGCCCAGTGATGGGCAAGTGTGTGAATATAGAGGTGATGTGTCTGGGTCACGGGCCTTTTAGTGGTTAAGGCAGCTCCTGTTGGCTGTAATCACAATGGATAGTCTTCTCCAAAAGTGGACTTTTTTGTTTGTTTTACTTTAGTCTTCACCGTTTTTATTTACTTATTTATTAAATCTTTTTTTTTTTTTCTATCCTCACTTGATATTTTTCCATTGATTTTTAGAGAGAGTGGCAGAGAGCCCAGCTGGCATGGCTCAGTGGTTGAGCGTTTACCTATGAACCGGGAGGTCACGGTTCAGTTTCTGGTCAGGGCACATGCCCGGGTTGTGGGCTCGATCCTCAGTGGGGCGTGCAGGAGGCAGCCAATCAGTGATTCTCATCATTGATGTTTCTAGCTTTCTCTCCCTCTCCTTTCCTCTCTGAAATCAATAAAAATATATTAGAGATAGTGGAAGAGAAAGGGAAAGACAGAGAGAAATATTGATGTGAGAATAGTACATCGATTAGTTGCCTCCTGGATGTGCCCCGATCAGGGCCCAGGCCGGGGAGGAACCTGCAACCGAGGTACACGCCCTTGACTGGAATTGAACCCGGGACCCTTCGGTCTGCCGGCTGACACATTATCCACTGAGCCAAACCAGCCAGGGCTGTTTTTATACTCAAATTTTTACTACCCTAAACTTCATCTCCTAGGAGGCAGTGACTTCATCCAAGTTTAGACTTTTGTATTTGGCCAGCAGTCTTTCCCGATGTTTGTGTCCTGGCTTGTCATTGTCAGGTGACCCATGGAAGCCTTTAAGGGACACTGAGCATACCTGGCTCCGGGAGAGCTCGTCAGAGCACTGGTCCTTTAAGCACAGGCACCTGTGCGCGCACACCGCATAGATGTGTCTGCCCACCAGGTGGGCTGCCAGCTGCACCGGGCCGACCGTGCCCGTCTCTGGGCTCAGATGTGCTGAACGTCATGGAAGTGGCAGCTGTTATGGTGTCTCTTCCCGGAAAGCTGCCCGCACCCCAGCTGGCTGTCCCGTTGGCCAGTTTGGTGGTAGTAGCATTTCCCTGCAGCAGGGATGTTGCTTTCTGTAGAGCAGAGAACGGGTGCGGTTGTGTGGTTTTTTGGCTTAGGTTTATTGCCAGCCCTGGAAGAAGGGGGAAAGATTAAGTAGTAATTTAGTCAAGAGCAGAATCCTTTCCGTGGAAATCAGTTACTGCCATACTCGCTGGGACACAGGGCTTCCTGAGTGGATGCTGGGAAGCAGCTTATTGCTTTCTTGTGAGGTGTTAGGCCCCGAGCTGGCAGGGGCCAGGACAAAGCAAAAGTCTCACCCTTCCAGTTGTCTGGGATGAGTGGGGGCTCTCAGACATCTGAGGGGGATGCGTTCCAAACTGGACGGAGACATCAGACCTCCCGGGAAAAGTGCGGCCAGCTTGGTCCAGAGTCAGAGGGGTGGGTTCTATGGCCTGGCTCTGCGGGGAGCTCTCTGTGGAACCCCGGGCAAGTCCCTAGGCCTCTCTGGGAACTGGATTTCGGCATCTGCAGAATGAAAGAGCTGGACCAGGTGCTCTCTAGCTGTGACGACCAGGGCGGGTCCTTCTCAAGGGCAGGCCGGGGTGCGTGAGAGCCGCCGCCCTGCAGGACACTCAGAGTCAGTGTCCAGCCTCTGCCGCCCTGCGGGGCTGAGAGCCCGGGTGTACACCTCAGGCCCCAGGTTCCTGTCTGCACAGCCTGTGGTATTAAGTTGACATTGAATGAACTGCTTAATGGCCCCTCTTTGTTCCCTTAATTGTGTTCCTGGGAAGAGGCAGAGAAATAAGTAACAGGCAAATGGCTCATTGTAATGAAACAGCTTCTGGCTTCCAGGCGGCTTTGGTAAGCGGAGGCTCCTGCTGTGCCTCCCACAGCCTTGGACAGGAGCTCTCTGTGGCTCTCCAGAGGCGGCCTTGTTACCACCCTGGGCCGGCTCTCATTTCTCTGATCTTTGCCGTCTCCTTAGGCGGAACCCGGTGAGCTGTGCAAAACCGAGATCAATCACACGCAAGGTCGGATTGGTGAGCTGTGCCGCATGGCAGTGAAGGAGGGTTCTGTGTGGTCAGAGAACCCCGTTCGTGAGGAGCCACTGTTTGTACGGTGGACGGGGAGCCCTCCTCTCCCCTCGTTCACAGTGTGCGCTTGTCCTGGAGAGGCTGCTCAACCGGAGACTGTGCTTTGGTTTGCTCTCCTGAGAGCTAGTGTACGATCGATCATTCGTAATTTGCCTGTGAAACTGTTGGATTCTTAGGACAGATGAGCCAGAATTACGCTCTGAAGCCAGGGTCTCCTTCTCTCCCTGGGGCGGCCGTAGCGCTAATCCTGGTGTTTCTGGCTCCGATCGAGCTTCGCTGCTCTGGCCCCACGGCTGTGGCCCCCGGCCCGCGGCTGAGAGAGCCAGTCGGCAGTGCAGGAACAGCTCTGGTCCAGTTCCTGCATCAGACCCGTGGCTGCCTGGACCAGGGCTTTCTCAGCGGACAGAGCTGCCTTTTCCCCACTGAACCACTACTGCCTCGCCACTCGACTATTACCTGAACAAAGATGGCTGGAATTAATTTAAAATATCTTCTATGTATATAAAAGGCTAATATGCAGAGTGTCCCCTCGCGAGTTCGACCGGGAGACCGGGTGTTCAATCGCTCACTATGATGTGCGCTGACCACCAGGGGGCGGCGTGGAATGAAGGAAGGCCCCGGCTGGCAGCTAGAAGGCCCTGATTGGCCAGGCCTGGGGACCCTACCTGTGCATGAATTTTGTGCACTGGGTCTCTAGTCTATACTAATAATAGCCTAGGTGGTTGTCATGCCCTCACGCATCATGCCCTAACATCACAAGATGACCGTCACAAGATGGCCATGTGCACAGTGGAGGCGGAGCCTGGTGGAGGAGGTGCTTCACGGCAGGGGAGGGCATTTGGGGGGCGATCCAGACTGATCGAATGCCCGGTCTCCTGGTCGAACTCCCAGGGGACACTTTGCGAGAGGGTGCAGGCCGGGCTGAGGGTGCAGGCCGAATCTCGTGCACTGGGCCTCTAGTATGTGTGTGCCGCCCTCGCAGTCCAGGAGCCCTAAGGGGATGTCCACTGACAGCTTAGGCCCACCGGGGAGTTGAACATCTTAGCGCTGCTGTGGAGGCGCTTGCCAGCCTTGAGCCAGCTTCTGGCTGAGCGGTGCGCCCCCTATAGGAGCACACTGACCACCAGGGGGCAGCTCCTGCATTGAGCGTCTGCCCCCTGGAGGTCAGTGCACATCATAGTGACCAGTCATTCCACTGTTTGGTTGATTTGCACATTACCCTTTTATTATATAGGATATGATATATATATATATGTGATATTTTAAATGAATTCCAGCGGTCCCGGACTGTGAGAGGGATGTCTGACTGCCATTTTAAGCCTGATCCCACAGGGCCTAAACCAGCAGTTGGGCATCCCCCGAGGGGTCCCATATTGGAGAGTGTGCAGGCCGGGCTGAAGGACCCCTCCCACATGCACAAATTTCGTGCACCAGGCCTCTAGTATTATAAATGTGGTGGAAGCTGGCTTTGAGGACCCGTGAAGAAAGGCTGCAGAAATAGAGGACTCACAGAGCACTTTGTCCCTGTGAATGTCAGTCCTGCTGGAGAAGGTGGGAGGGACTCCAGCCTCAGGTGGTCCCTGTGCCTGTTAGCAGAGATCCGGAGAAAGAAGGCCTTCGTGTTCCGCTGGGAAGTAGCCAAGAAAAGCGATCGTGCAGATCACAGTGGAAATGGGGGAGGGCCGTCTTGGATTTTATTTATGGTTTTTTGAAAGATAAAATGTGGTAAGCAAAGGAGAGTGTTTTAATCAAAGTTCCATTGCCATGTGAGGTCCCGGTGCATATCCACAAGAGCAGCGACCCATGGGACGCTTGAATCCTTGACCTTCTCTTCCCCTCCTCTCCTCTCAGGTGAAAAAGGAACCAGTAATCTCAGATTTGTTCAGCATAACCTGCTGGGGCTGTAGCCACTGGCATGAAAAGTCTGGGTGTTTCCTCTCTTAGGTCTTGGCCGTGCGAGCCCGGGCTCAGGAGAGCACAGCCAGGGAGGAGGAGGAGGAGCATCCGTATGAGCTGCTGCTAACGGCGGAAACGAAGAAGCTGCCAGCAGTGGACGGAAAAACAAAAGGTACACCCCCCCCCCCCCCCAGCAGAAACAACGCTAAAGGGATTTGTACAGCTTGTGCCCTGGGTGGAAGGAGGTGATGCTGTTTCCTGCAGCCTGGGTTGGGGTGTGAGCCTTCCCTTGTCAGTGCAGGGGTGGGAGTCTGCTTGTCACCCCTCTGCGCACGAAGCAAGGGAAGGGTTAGGTGGGGCCAGGTGTGGACGGGACAGGCTGCCCGCCGCCTTGTGGCAGGGATTGATTTGGGGTCTCAAGTCATAAACCCTCAAGTTAATGCTGTGGAAAAACAAGTCCAACAAGTCAGTCCCTTTGGGTTCAGGCTGATGGCACAGACGCCGCTTTGAGTCCTGACCTCAGAGTGAGGCACTCCTGGGGGGGCCGTGATTGGCTGCCACCAGGTAACTGGAGTGCTCTGTCGCCTTGGCCTACTTTCATTGCCGCTGCAAATTCAGCTTCCTCTGCGGGAGGGAGTGCTGCGGGCCTGGATCCAGCCAGGCCTCGGACAGTCACGGTGACAGAGGTGAGTGCGCCCCGCCGGGCAGCCCGTGACCGCCTCCAGGAGGAGCAGGAAGGGCAGGGCACTTCCCCGCAGCGCAGGCAGCAGGAACTCGGCGGCCTCTCCCCCGCTCTCTGCCGCTTGCAGGGAGAGGCCCATCATGGGGTAGCATTTGTGTCTCCTTCCAATCCTAGGACAGCCCCTGGTTCAGGTAAGAGGGGGGGCTTCGAGGTTTCTTTAGAAGTTCCCTTTGCTAGGCTTGTCAGGAAGTGGGGGAGGCAAAGAGAACATGTGCCTATGTGGGTGACATTGTGGATCTTAATTTTAAAGGTCCTGTTTAGCCCTAGTCAGTTTGGCTCAGTGGATAGAGCATTGGCCTGGGGACTGAAGGGTCCTGGGTTCAATTCCTGGTCAGGGCACATGCCCTGGTTGCAGGGCTCGATCCCCAGTAGGGGGCGTGCAGGAGGCAGCCAATCAATGATTCTCTCATCATTGATGTTTCTATCTCTCCTTCTCCCTTCCTCTCTGATTTCAATAAAAATATATTAAAAAATAAAATAAAGATCCTGTTTAAAAGGTTTTTCTCTGGCTTGCAGAAACTCTGTGGGGTTTTTAATTTTGCTTTGTTTTTTGGTTTCCATTTGGAGCTTTTTTAAAAAAAGATTATCTTTTAGACATAGTAAAATTCATCCTTTTGTGGGTAGTTCTGTAAGTTTTGACAGATATAGTCATGTAACTGCTACCATAACCAAGATATAGAACAGTTTCATCACAGCAAAAACATGTGTCCCTTCACAGTCACGCCTGCACCCTTCCCTGGTGCCTGGCAGTCCCCACTCTGATGCCTGTCCTCATAATTTTGCCTTTTCTAGAATGTCACATAAATGGAATCGCACTGTATGTATCCTTTGAGTCTGGCCCTTTCAGTTAGCAGGATTCATAGCGATTCATCCACGTTGTTGCATATATCCGTATTTGTGCCTTTTCATTGCTGAGTAGTAGTCCTTTGTACCACAGTTTACCCATTTTCTAGGTGAAGGACATTTGCTTCAGTTACAGTTTGGGGAAATAACAAAGAAAGCTATTATGAATATTTACATACAGATTTCTGTGTTAACATAGGTTTTATTTCTCTTGGATAAACACTAGGGTTGGGATGGCTGGGTCCTTGGTAAATATATGTTTACGTTTATAAGAAATTGCCAAATCATTTTCCAGGGAGATTGTACCATTTTGCATTCCCACCAAGTAGATGTTACATATCCTCCCCAGTGCTTAATATTGTCAGGTTAAAAGCTTTTTTGGTATTTCATTGTGGATTTAATTTGTGTTTCCCTAAAGACTAATGATTTTGAGTATCAATGTAATTATTTACCATCCTTATATCTAAAAAAGTGTTCAAATCTTTTGTGCATTTAAAAAAATGTTTGTTTGTTTTTTTCGTTATTAAGTTGTTAGTGTTCTTTATACATTTTTTGGACAAAAGTTCTTTGTCAGTTCTATGATTTTCCCCTGGTCTGTGATTTATCTTTTTATTTCCTGATCAGTGTCTTTTGAAGAGCATAGGTTGTTCATATGACGTCCCATTGTTTGCCCAGATTTGTTGAAAAGACTCTCCTTTCTCCATGGAATACCTTTGCCACTTTGTTACTCTTTCTCAGAATTATTTAAGCTATTCTAGTTCCTTTAGCTTTCCATTCAAAAATTTAGAATCAGCCTGTTGATTTCTACAGAGTCCTGCTGGAATTTTTATTGAGATTGTGTTGAATCTATATAGCACTTAGGGGAGAATTGATATCTTAATGTATTGAGTCTTCCGGGCATGTGGTAGATTTGTAATTAAAACATTTAGAGAGTGGAGTCGAGCACCAATGCCTTCTCTGGTTGTTTAATAATAAATCCATACGGAAATTAACCCTTAGAGAACAAGTAATTAATGGAATGCTGTGTTTGAAAATAGTTCTCGGTGGGGGAAGAATCATTAGCATCATGAAGGGGGAGGATTCCAATTCTTTCTCTCTCTCCCTTTCTTTTTTTTGTTAAATCTCACCAGAGGATATTTTTTCCATTGCTTTTTCAGAGAGAGAGAGAGAGAGAGAGAGAGAGAGAGAGAGAGAGAGAGAGAGAGGTGAGTGAGACACAGTGATTGGTTGCCTACTGGGGGCAGGGCCACAGCCAGGTATGTGCCCTTGATCAGGAATTGAACTGAGGCCCTTTAGTCTAACCACTGGGCAACATCGGCCAGGGCAGTTCTTTCTCTCTTCCAAAGGCTTGGTCTAGAACTCTGACAAGGTAGTGGGCTCAACCTTTGGAAGGAATTAAAAGGGAAAGTCGGTGAACTTTAAAGAGGGGGCCAGTCTGCTTGGCTGCCAGGTGCCCTGGGTGGGGTTTGCTTTCCCCAGAAGGAGAGGCCTCGGATTAAGGCGGGAACTCACCGCCAAGGAGAACTGCAGCCTCGCATCTAGTCCTCCTGTGCGTGGGCCGCTTCCAGCACTGCGGTGCGGGGCTGCTGTCGGGAGTGGGAGGCCCGGGGAGCAGGGTTAACTGAGCCACAGCGAGGGGTGTGCCTGCCCCCAGGCTAGCTGCTGGGATCCAGCACTGAATATGAAAACGGACTCTACCAGTTTCTCAGTAGCCTGGAAGGAATGCCCACTAGGGATGGTCACAGTGAGGCAAATCATTTTCCACTAACGTCAGGACCTTAGGCAGCTTTTATGAATTAAAAGACCAGTTTCCGAAAGGTCACGTTAATGAGACTACCAGAGCTTTCAGACTTCCAAGAAACTACAGTGTGAGGGGTGGGATGTGAGATTTTTTAAAATTACATTTGTATTAGCACACTGGAAAAAATGTGAAAAAATACAGCAGTGAATACAAATAAAATGTTCAGATTCTCCTCGCCTCTCTGCTGCTCACAGTTGCCAGAGGCGACCACGGTGGGGAAGTGTGGTGTGCACTCCGGGCCGTTGGCTGTTTTTATACAAAAGCAACTGTGTGAGATCGTTTTATATGTTTCCGACCTAAAATGGGGATCATATTTTGCAAACTTTTTTTTTACCTTGTTTATAGATTATGGGTACAATTTTGTCTTTTTTTTTTTACCTTGTTTATAGATTATGGGTACAATTTTGTCTTAAAAATCTACCTTATTCTTTTTTAACGGTTAAATACCCCATGACTCATTTTCCCATTCGCCACGATGGATGTTTCAGTTGCCTCCAGGATTTCTCTGTGATAAATTATGCTGCTGTGGACAGTCCATACACATATTCTTACATGCTTGTAAGAGTGTTTCTTAAAAGACTGATAGAAAGGAGATTAGTCAGCCAGTGTAGGTGCATGTCTGGGTCTTATTGGTGGAGCTAAATTAATTCCTTCAGTGGTGAGTGAGCTCACTCTTCCCCGCCTTCACCGGCACGTTATCCCTCTAATGTTTTTCACCATGGTAAGCAAGGAGTGTCTTTTGAAATTGGTATTTGCATAATTAGTGAAATTGAGCATCTTGTCGATTAGTGTTATATATTTGGTCTGCGAGTTGCCAATTTTCTCTCTCAATTTTACTACTTAGAAATTGCTGGTGGAAACACTTCATATAAATACTGATAATATTTTGCCAAAGTGATACTCAGAGGAAAGTTTATACCCTTAAATTTATTTGTTAAAAAATGAGAAAGACTAAAACAACCAAGAGAAAGTAGCAGAGAGTAATTAATAAAGATGAAGCAGGTCATTTACTTCACATACTTTATGGTATGCACATTACACTTCAGTTAAATAAAGAAAAAATAAAGGCAGAGCTAATGAAGTGAAAAAAGAAAACAAAGCAATAGGCTTGGTCATTACAATGAAAACTTGTTTGTAGTTTAAAAGATATCTGACAGTTCTGATCAAGTAAAGAGAAATAAAACAACACATTAGAATAATATAAAGAATATATAAGCACAATTCAGACATTGTAAAAAGTAATACTGTGTAAATGTTTTACACTGATGTAAGAGTGTGCAGAAGCCTTCATATAGTTAAAAACTACACAGTAAATCATTAAAGTACTTTTCCAACACACAAATAATAAAAATAATGAGGGAATTGATAGAAATAAATGTTACGTGGTTAGTTACTGCTGCTGCCATCCCCCTGGGGTGGATGCTGGGGGAGAGTGGGCACCGCAGTGGCTGGCTGAGGTGGGTCCCACTGGCATTTCGTTGCTGGCGACCAGGAATGCTCAGCGTCTTACACGGTGCAGGACAGTCCTCCACAGTGAGAACTTCCCCGCCCAGACGCGCCATCGGTGTCTGTAGGTGTGACAAAACCGACAAGTAGAAAGCTCCATCGGGATCCAAGGAGCAGAAAACTCATCCCCCAGACAGGCACTGGGCCAGCTGGTTTGTGGTAGTTTCATCCAGCTGGTTATTCCTCTGCTGTTAAAGTGCTTCAGATGTGGGGGAAGTCTTCTGAACCATTGTTCAGGGCGAGCATAACGGAGAGCAGTGCTTCCTGTTTCCTGTAGCCTCGTCACTTATTTCTCTTCAGTGTTTAACTCTTTGCAGCTGGACATGCTGGCCACACTGCTGCCCAGAGAGACAGTGGGCAGGTGTGACAGCAAGAGGGAAAGTGGCCGGGAGCCTGGAAGTCGCTCTCTGTGCTTGTCGGCAGCACTAGGTCCCCTTAGCTCAGCACCGTGACGGGTGGTCACCGGAAGACGGCCACACGCGTGGGCTCATTGGCACGCAGCTACACGGCGGAGGCGCTTTAGGTGCAATTAATTAAGGCAGTACTCCTGAGAGCTGTGCCTTTAGGGCTGTGTGAAGTTTGTGTACGAGGATCGAGACCTTTATCCTCAGGAGGGAAGGGGAAGAAAACTTACTTTAGCTTCTTCCTCTACTCCCACATCCCGAGTGCTGCCGGTTGTACGGTGTAAGTCCTGGCGTTTCCCTTGGCCAGCTTGGGGTTCTCGGCGTGCTTCCATCAGACTGCAGGAGGAAGAGGAAATAGATGCCTGTGCTCAGTCCACCATCTTTACCTCGGAGTCCAGTCTAGCTTTTCCTAGTAGTTTCCAGGGAGTAAGTGTGGGTGCTTTGCCAAAAGGCAAAAAGTGTAAATGGTAGTTTCACAGTGAAGCCTGACTTCCAGCAGCTCCTCCTCTCACCTTCCTGCATGAGAGCAGCTCCTGCCAGAAGCCCCACTGCAACACTTGCTCTTTCAGTTCATACTTCTGAACTGGAGTTGTTCACCTTTCTTTCCTTTATCAAACGAGCCCAAGCCTGTGAACTACACATAGGTATTTTCCTCCACCAAATGTATCGACAGCCATTTATTAAATTTTTAAATATATTTTTATTGATTTCAGAGAGGAAGGGAGGGGGAGAGAGAGCTAGAAACATCAATGATGAGAGGGAATCATTGATTGGCTGCCTCCTGCACTCCCCACACTGGGAATCGAGCCCCCAACTCAGGCATGTGTCCTGACCAGGAATCGAACTGTGACCTTCTGGTTTATAGGTTGTCGCTCAACCACTGAGCCATGCCGGCTGGGCATGACAGCCATTGATTTACATATGGATACATGAGACATATGTAAAATAATCATAAAAGGCAGAATATGTTTAAGTGGTCTAAAGTAATCTTAGAGTTCAAAAGAGGGATAAATTGTGTCTGTGTAAGAGATCAGAAATGGCTTTATAAGAGAGGTGGTGTTTGAGCTGAACCCCAAAATCGAGAGTTCTACTTGATAGGCGGAAGTAAGGAGGAAGAAGAGTGCATTCCAGGCGGAGGGAGTGGCATAAACAGCAGTAAGATGATGGCAGATGATAGAGCACATGTTTGGAAAACGGTAACAATCAGCTTGGCTGGAACGAAGAACTGGTCCTGGAGTATTGGATCTCTGATGTCAGCCTTTATTCCAGAGACAGTGCCGTGTTGTGGAAACTTTTGCATAAGGTGACAGGGAAGAAGCCATTCTTTAAGTATGAGTAATTGTGGAATCTTAGATTGTAGGTGGGAGATTGCAGGCAGGAATAACCTGAAGTCGGGAGTCTTCAAGGCATCTCTTAAAGGAAACTCTCCTCCTCCTTCTTCCACGTTTCCTTGTAAGATCCTTCGCAATATCTCTGCCACCCATGCCCCCCGTCCTATCCCTTCCTACTACTGCCCCCTAATTTGGGTTCTAGTTTCCTTTATAGGAAACTAGAACCCAAATTAGGGTCTTGAGGATGATTCTGAGGTTTTGAGCCTGGTTCATGGGGACAGCACTGTGCGGCTCATAGAAATAGGGGATGGACGGAAGGACATGTTTGAGGAAAGATGTTAAGTTCAATTTTGAATATAAGTTTTAGGTGTTTAAGGTTCCAGGAGACCATCCTGGTAAAGATACTCCGTAAACAATTAGAAATATGGGTACAATATTCAAGAGAGCTGTAAAGAGAAAAACAGATTCATGAGTCATCAAGTTGAGGTGATAGTTAACATAAAGGATAATCACTTGGAGAGGAGAAGACCAGAGAGATTGAAGAAGTCAAGAACAGATCTAGTTAGAGGCACAAGGGGAAGAAACAGTAACCAGAATAAGGCAGTGTCTTTGAAGCCAAGGCTGGATGTGATAGAAACCAAATAACGGGCTTAAACAAGATCAAAGCCCAGAGGTAAAGAGTCAGGGCTAGTTCGTGAAGATCAAGAACCCAGCTTCCTTCTGCCATCTCCTGATTCAAGATGACTACTCAAGCTGTCAGCACAGGAAGGAAGCAGGGGGAGAAGAGGGCACGTTGTTGAAGACCGTTCTCAAAAGTTGCACGGACCACTTTCACTTATAACCTACTGGGGGCCCAGTGCACAAATTCGTGCACCTTGAAAGGAACTGTGGGCTGCGAGGCTGTGGTGGGCACACGCCGTTCTCCATGCCCCTGCCCAGCCCCTCCTGCCTTGGCCCCCAGTTCCCTATCTGCCAGCAGCCCTGCTCCCACTGCTGCCATTCCCACACGCCGATGGTGCAGAGCGATTGGGGCCGGTGCCAGCAGCAGGTGTGAGTGGGGCCGGCACCGTAAGCAGGTGCGATCGGTGGCTGCTGCCCTGATCGCCCCTCAGGAGCAGGGGGAGGTGGAGAAGCCCTGAGGGGCGATGGGTGCTGGCAGCCGCCACTTGCACCACTGACAGCGTCGAGCAGTCAGGGCCGGTGCCGGGTGCCTGTAGTAGGTGCGAGCGGTAGCTCCAGTGCCAGCTGCAGGTGCAAGTGGGGCCAGCGCCAACAGTGGGTGCGAGCAGCGGCGCCGGCACCGGCAGCAGGTGCGAGAGGTGGCTGTTGGCCCCGATCGCCCCTCAGGAGCAGGGGGAGGTGGAGAAGCCCTGAGGGGCGTTTGGTGCCAGCGCCGGGTGCTGGCAGTCGGTGCGAGCGCCCGGTGGGACCACAGCGCACGGGAGCAAAGAATTTTCAGTAACCACCAGAGGCTCGCCCCGATGACAGCAACCAGCACCCCACCTTGGTCTGGCGCCCCCACTCACCTGCTCAGCCATCCCACCGCGGCCGATGCCCGCCATGCTCTGCGCTCTGCTGCCTGCTGCCGATGCCCACCATGTTCCCCGTGTGCCCCCTGGTGGTCAGCGCACATCATAGCGACTGGTTGTTCGGTTGTTCAGTTGTTCCACCATTCGGTCTATTTGCATATTAGGGTTTTATATATATAGATTGGCCAGAACTTGGTCCTGGGGCTACACTTGGCTACAGCGAAGATGGGAAATGTAGTCTTCATTTGAGGTGGCTGTGAACCAATCTAAAAAATCCCATAACCAAGGAAGAAGGGGCAAGCAGTTAACAGTGCCGATGATGCAGGAAAGGCTGGACAGGTGACGTTTAGAAAAAGGGTTAGGCGATTAGGAGGCCATTAGTAAATCCCAGACAGGGAAATGCTTCCCTGAGGCAGGTGGGAAGAGATGAAATTATCCCCACGTTTTGACAGGGAGTGGGTAAGGAAGTTGGATCTAAGTCTTCTCAGGAAATGCGTGACTATCTTCCAGGCGTATGTGTAGGTGCTGTGGGAAAGAGGACAGTTTGAAAAGAGTGGAAGAGGTGAGGAACCGATCTCATGGTGATAGCACAGTTCTCAGGAGATGAGCAAAAGGATGGCTGGCTTGGATTCTTGCTCTACCGCTAACTGGCTGATGACTTTGAGGAAGTCATTTAACCTCTTTAAGCCTCATTTTCTACGTGTAAGATAGGAATACAAATTCTTACCTCATGGTTGCCGTGGTTATTAAAAAACATTACTTAGCACAGAATCACTAGGTCCTAGTACATTGAAGCGATTGGAAGCAGCTGAGCTAGATGAATGGGTAGAGGACTCAGTCAGTTGTTTCTTGAGTATTCGGCTCAACATTCCAGCAACTGGAGAAGAGGAAGCAGATGGCTGCGCATGCCCACGTTGGAACTGGCAGGAGATCAAGGGAGCGGAGTGGCGAGTGTGCTGTTAAATCGGGCACAGATGTCACGCTGGTCGCACAGGATCCCCAGAGCTGGCGGGTTACTGTATTTTTCCACGTATAAGATGCCCCCCACTTTTCCAACCCCAAATTAAGAAATCAATATTTTAAACATTTTGCTGGTTTTCCTCTTAAGGCCTTCTTCTTTTTCGGCATCTTAAGGAGTTGTTCTTCCTGTTTTCTCCACTGTCTGGTCATACACTCAGCGGGAGGAGGTCCAAATTATCTCTCTGCAGCTCTATTTCCTTGCTCTTTTGCATAGCTGATTACATTCAGTTTGAATTTTGCAGAGTAAGACAATCGCTTACCGGTCGGTATTTATCTTTTTATTTTTTGACACTTTATGGGCTCAGAATGCTCCAGTCCCTGTTGCATCTGTGCACTCTCCACCTCCACCTCCAATTACGGCATCAGCTGACGTCAGTGACAATAAGGCTCGTGATTGGAGGAAGCCTGTTTGACAAGGTATGGGCAGCTATGCACCCACACGGCTCCCTCCTCTGCTGCCCCTCGATTTTCAGTCTTAACAATTTTAGAAAAAAATAGCGTCTTATACACGGAAAAATACGGTAACTAGGGCAGTTTGAGGGGCCAGAGGTCCAACAGCAGGCAGTGTACAGGCTCAGGAGGAGCTGAAGGACATGGTGGGGACGTAAGGGCATCAGGACAAGTCGAGGGGCCCCAGAGCAGTGCTGTATCTGAGGGTGCTGCCGAGGGTGGCGAGGCCCCTGGCCACTGTGACATGTCACCTTGAACCAAACTTGCAAGACTCCTGGGCCTGCCCTGGCGCTTGCGTTTTATTCCGCCCGTTTACAGGGCCGCTCAGGAGGTAGCTGGCTCTTGGCAGAGTCAGGAGAAGAGCGCCGTCTCTGCGTGCAGTGTTCGCATGAAGAGCAGCGGGGATGGTTGTAGATGGGAGAGGATGGTGAAGGCAGCTTCCATTTTCTGAATGCTTCCTACGGGCCAGCCACGTGCTGAGCTCGTTTACACCGCTTCGTCATCCAATATGCAGACAGACCTTCTGGGAGGGGCTATTTTTACCCCTGGTTCGTAGATGGGGAGGAAGTTAGGTGTTAGAGCTGGGCCTTCAGCCCTGGTTGGCGGGATCCAAAGCCTCTTTAGCCATGAGGTTAAGTCATTTCACCCGGATCCCTGCTCTGCTACTCACATTCTTAACATCAGGAGCTGGGAGGAACGTCGGTCGTCTAAGCACAGATTCAAACCTGACTTCTCAAGCCCTAGAGAATGCAGCCCAGCCGCTCATTTTTGAAAAGGACCCGGAGAGGAAACGCCGCGGGGCTGGCTGCAGCGCGGGCTCCCCTTCTGTTCCGCTGGTCGCCACGGACCAGGGTGGACTCAGTCGACTTGTCTGCTCAGATGCGATGTCCAGCCGACGTCTGTGACCTCGCCAGCACTCCCCTCTGGGGAAAGGGGGGTGACCCTGCAAAAGCAGTTTCTGACGCTCACACAGCGACCAAGCCATTAGAGGGTTCAGTCCTGATGGAACAGAGCAGAGCAGTCTGGGAAATTGGAGTACCCCAGCTTTCTCCTCTGGGTCTGAGGATTGATTTGACTTAGAGAGTCCTCACGACTTGCACTTTTTCAGCCTAATTTAAATGGGCAGGGGTGACTAAGAATGTGTAAGTGTTAAAATGTTATTATTCCAAAGCCCTTGAGGTCCCCACGGATCATCATAGTAATTACATTTAGCCCGGCGGACCCCTTGCTGCCGCAGCTCACAGCGTGGAGCAAAGTGAATTACGATGGCAAGTTGAGGGGCTGGGGATTAGCAGGCTGGAGCGTCCTGTTCCATGGAGCAGCTGGCCTTGGTGTGTGAGGCGAGCGCGAGGAACCGGGCCTCCGCACGCCCTGCTCCTTTCTCTTCTTCCCCCCCCCCCCCCCCCCCCGCAAGCCAGGCCGCGAGGAGTGCCGGGCAGGTGTGTGTGTGTGTGGGGGGGGGGGCTTGTCATTCCAAAGGTGGGAGCACGGTGCGTGCGTCAGCCTGCGGGTCCTCGCTGGTGACTTCTTATGCTCCATCAAGTGTCGGTGGGTGTGGTTTCTCTCACGGGTTTAGGACCCTCAGAAATTCTTCCTCTTCACATGTTTCCTTCTTCACAAGTTTCCATTTCTCTCTTCTGCCCACTTCCTTCCCCGGCATGAGTCTGGTATTGAGCTGTTGGCATCGGTCTCTCTTTCTTCATTGAAGGCTCGCTTGAATGGCAGCTGCTAGACAGGGCCTCATTGTCGGTCCCCGGCAGCAGGCAGAGCGTGTCCACCCACGCAGCGCGGCCACGCTGGCTCCTGATTCTGGGCTGTGGTGTTTCTCTTTTGTTGTTGGACTTATCCCCCACCCGACCCCCGCTCCCCCCCCAAATTGTTAAGTAAGAAGCTAGAAGCTGAGGCAAAGAAATGGGAGCCGGTGCCCTGTTACCAAGTCCTTCCTGTGTCCAGCACAGTCAGAGGGACAGGCACCTCGGCAGGACCTGCAGGGGGCCGGCCATTAGGGTAAGTCCTCGAGGTGGCAGGTTTTGCAGTCCCCCCATCGCCATTGGATGTCAAGTGCCGTCCTCTCGGGCCCCACCCGCGGCAGCACAGGGCGGCTCTGTTCGGCGCCAGGGTTCCTGCGTGCGCCTGGCCCTGGAGGCATGGTGTCCGGGGCTGAGCTCGGCTGTGTGGAGCTCTGTGTTCCCAGCGTTTCTTCTCCCTGGGGACTCATTGGCCTGTGCTGTGTTTGTTCCGTGCTCTGCCCCTGACCTCTGGGGAGCAGGGCTTGTGAGTTAGGGGTGAGAGTCCTGGAGCAGTCAAGTGTAGAGGAAGGAGACGCCAAAGTTCATACTTGTGGGCTCCTGTGGATACGTAATCAGCAGAGTGCAGCTAACCGCCGCCCCGCGCAGCTCTGCAGGCTCGCCAAAGCGGGACAGACGGCGGAGCCGGAACTGCTCGGAGTGGAGCCGTCCCTGCTCACTGAGAGCTGGTTGTTGACCTGCCTTCAGGCTGTCTGGAGGGAGCAGTCCTGGGGCACAGCACCGTGCCCTGCAGGGGGCCTGCCCCAGTGCACCAGGTTTCTGAAGTGCACCCCTCTCCGGGGCACTGAGCCTCAAGAAGGGCTCTCAGGCTGCAGGCAAGCTGATGGGGGAGAGTGGGTGCTACCCAGGCCCCAGGCAGGGCCCTACAGCGCCCATGGCGGGGGTGGGGGGTGGGGGGGGAGTTTGCCATCACAGACGGGGAAGACTTGGATTCTCATCACCACCCTAACATAAAAGGGATTTTGAAGGACCGTGCAGTCCAACCTATTTATTTTAGATACTGAAGCCCAGCAAGTAGAGCTCACTGCCAAGGCCGCACAGCTCTCAAGCAGCACGGCCAGGAGAGCCAGGTGCCAGACACCTGGGTTAGAGCCTCCCCCACCCCCTCGGACCCACCACCAGCGGCCTGAGGGCCTCCCATTTCTCATCTGTAAAAATAGCCAAACGCGACCCTTTCAGTTCTAAGATTCTCGGATCTCAGGGACAGTTCTTGGGAGCTTTGGGCAGAGTAGGGAGTCGTTTGGTGTAAGTGCATAGCTTTCACTTCAGAGGAAGTAAATCTGAACTCTGGCTCTGGAATGTGCTGGGACGATGCAGGGCTGTCTTCTGCCTGCCGGCGTGGCTGAGAACCTCCTCATGGGTCCGCTCACGCGGGCGAGCCCTTGGCGTCCCGTGTGAGCCCAGGTTGGACACTGGTTTGGTCAGTTTTTTATGCTCCTCCAGGGCCGAGGCATTGGTGCGGGGCAGGGCACAGGAGCGCGGGCCGGGGGGCGGGGCGTCGGGTGCTGGTGTGGGTCTGGAGGCCCAGGAGCCTCCTGGCACTGGCCGAGTAGACGGTTTTGTGTTCAGTGGGCCAGCTGGGGTTAAACTAAACCAGTTGGAGCAGCTGGGAGGCTTTGGGAAAAGAGGAAAGTGTGCTGCCACAGAAGGAAGGATGAGGCGTGGGCTTAGCCCCTCCGAGGAAGGAAGCGTCATTTCTCGCTGCTTGTTTTGCACTTTCAGTTAAGGAATTCCAGAAGTTGCAGGTTGGGATCCTGACCTTCCCTTCCCTCCTTGCTGCTCGCCAGAGGGCGGGCGGGCGGGCGGGCGGCGACTCTGAATAGCACTTGGCCTTCCTGGGAGCCTATCAGATGTTCCAGGAGCCGGCCCTCGCTCACACTTGCTCGCTGGCGCGCTCTCCCTCCCTCTCACTGTGCTCTGTGCTCGCTCCCTCTCTCCTCTCTGTCCTTTCCCAAGGCGGGATATAGTTAGCACTTCTCGCCTTATATAGCAAGGTCTGGTCGTTAATGCTGACGGAGCCTCCCAGGGAAGGCTGCCAGGTGGCATTATCCAGGCCAGTGTTTGGAATTTCATAAATGCTCTGACTTTGGGTACAAATTGAGCGTTAAGAACAATACGAAACTGTTTTCTTCCTTCCTCACTCCTCTCCCCCTCTGCCCTCTCCCAGCCCATTCAGCGTATCTCTCTCTCTCTCTCTCTCTCCCTCCCCCTGTTTTTGAATTCCTCTGCTCTGCCGTCTAGTCTACTCGCTGCTTTGGAACTTTGTTGATTTTTGCCACGTTTAATTTTTTATTTCTCTCTCTGTCCACTTCAAGACCACAGGCGGAGCAGCAGCGGCCAGAGCCAGGACTCCGCGGAGGGGCAGGACGGGCAGGTCCCTGAGCAGTTCTCCGGGCTCCTCCACGGCTCCTCCCCGGTGTACGAGGTGGGGCAGGACGCTTTCCAGCTGCTCTCTGCCACCAGCCAGAGCCTTCCAGAAGGGTCCCCCGCGCAGGGCACCTGCCACGAGGCCGGCATGCAGCTGGAGGAGGCGGGCGTGCATGCTCCCGGAGGCTCCCCGCCTGGCGGCCTGGACCAGAGTCAGCGAGGGGGCTACCCAGCGGGCCTGCCCACCTCCAACAGCCTCCCGCACCCCGAAACTCTGACTCACACAGCATCTCCACACCCTGGTGGTGCCGAGGAGGGAGACCAGAGCGGGGCCAGAAGCCGAGTCCTTCCCACCAGCAAACCCAAAGCTGAACTCAAGCTCAGCCGCAGCTTGTCCAAGTCCGACTCCGACCTCCTGACCTGCTCGCCCACGGAGGACGCTGCGATGGGGAGCCGGAGCGAGTCCCTGTCCAACTGCAGCGTCGGGAAGAAGAGGCTGGAGAAGTCGCCCTCCTTCGCCTCGGAGTGGGATGAGGTAAGGATGCGTGGCATCACGGAGAGCTGGCCACAGCCCACCCGCTCCCCTGTGCGCGACTCCCAGGCCCAGGTTGTGGCCAGGGTGCCCCTGGCTCCTTCACTATGGCCAGCGTGGCTCTGACCGCGTGAGGGAGGCAGGCCCCAGTGGCCAGGCAGGAGGTCTCCCTGTGGACCGCAGAGAGCAGGCCCACCTGGGTTAAGCTGGAGGGGGGGCAGCCCAGCAGGACGGAGGGGGAGGTGCTCCCTCAACCACATGCTGTTCGGAAATACTAGTCTGTGGGTCCTGTCAGCCCCCTCAGGGGGTCATGCTCATCCCGAAGATGCTTGAGTCGAGGCCCTCCAGGGTCTTCAGGAGGGAGGGCGGCCCGGGTCGGCGAGGAGGTGGAGGGAGGGGCAGGCTCTGGGAGCAGCTGCTGAAAGGGGCGCCTCCGTGGTGGTTCTGACTATGTCCCCTGGCAAACCCACACCTCTCCCACAGAATCCTCCTGCCCACCCACACCCCCAGGTGGGTGAGGCGAGGGAGAGCGGGTCAGGAAGCAGGTTAGTGGGGAGAGAACATCCAGGTCTCCCACAAGCATTGTTGCAGAATAATTGAAATATGTGCCGAGTACTTCCCCGCGGCCTGTGGCATGCCAGCTGGGCAGGAGAATGTTTCTGAGAGTGGTAAACACCGGGGAATGTTGCAGGGCTACCCTGCAGGCTTCTGGCTGGGAGAAAGCTGCCTTTGAGGTGGACGGGACGGGGCCTGTCTCCTAGGAACACTTGCGGGAGATGAATTTAGCTCTTGCGAAGGGGAGCAGGACAGCTGGCACGT
Source organism: Cnephaeus nilssonii (assembly GCF_951640355.1). Lineage (NCBI taxonomy): Eukaryota > Metazoa > Chordata > Mammalia > Chiroptera > Vespertilionidae > Cnephaeus > Cnephaeus nilssonii. The sequence continues at coordinate 92,337,338 of NC_137080.1, read as the reverse complement.
CCATGGAGCGGGCTGTGGACTGCATGCCTGGCCGGCTCTGTTCTGGTTGCAGCTGCAGAGCATGTAAAACACAGCGAATCCCATTTTCCTGTGGGAGCAGCAGGCAGCTCCTGCAGCACCTTATCTCCAGACAAGGCCGTCGAGGGGCCGGGTGTGGGAGCCTGTGCCAGGCGCAGGCCACCGGAGGGCACTGGGAGGGACAGGGCAGGCCCCGCGGAGGCCACACTGTGTGTGTGGGCCCCTGTTCGCCACCTTTGTCTCCAGAGCAGTTCGCCTCACTCCAGTCCGGCAGAGAACGCGGCCTCTGGCCCAGGCTGCCGGGCAGGGAGCCGCCACCAGAACTCATCTATGAGGAAGATGAGTGCGCTGCGCTCTGAGGTGGCGGGACAGGTGGAGAGAGAACAGCATCGAGGGACGTGTGAGCAGGAGGAAGGGGCTTGAGGAAACGTCACAGAGAAGTGGGATTTGGCGTGCAATTAAAGGGCCAGTGTTTGGTTAAAACCAGATCGAAGGAAGTGGCTGGAGAGAATAGTGTGGGCTTGGAAGCGCCGAGGTCACTGGGCCTCTGTCGGGTGTAGTTTGCACAGGGAGAGTGAGAAATGAGTAGAAAGTGAGACTGGGACCATATCGTGGGAGGGCCTTGAGCTTGAGGCTGAAGAGGATTTGATTTGATCTGAAGGCGGTATCTCAGCAGGCGCCCGGCCGTCGTACGGGCTCCACCGTTTCCCCTGGAGAAGCGGGCGCTCAAGAGGTGCCCAGCTTCATGGACGCGGTCTGTGTGGGCCGGTGAAGCCGTCGCCTCTTGGCCTCTTAATGAGAGGAAGTGCATACGCTGGGGCTTCCTTTGCAGGTGGACTTGCCGGGGGGACAGTGAACCGGGGCCTGTTCAGGTGTCCCAGCCAGTCTGTGTGTGGCCCAGAAGCAGGTACGTTTTAAATGAGAAAAAACTAGAGGCAATTGAGGTCTTATTGGGAAGAATCCAGAAGACTGAGCCTTGCTTGCAGAGTAAACGCTAACAGGCCCTGTCTATGCCGCCCTCGGCGTGGCTGAGTCCTGTCGTAGTTTTTCTGGCCGTCTGTATCTGGAGAGAAACCTCAGGAGCGTTTCCCAGGCTTCGGACACTTGCCTCGAGGGCACCTCAGCCTGGTGCTCCCACTGCCCTGGCCGCGCCCGAGGCTGCTGGTGCCTCTGAGCTGGTGGCTCTTCTCGTTGGCATCATTGGATCCCCATGAGGTGGGGAAGGCTGCTCTAAGGAAGGCAGAGGAAGGCTCTGGGCCCAGGCGGCTGCGATCCGGCGCCCGGTGAGGTGGTTTGCTGTGAGCTGCCCAGGCCGCTCCTGGAAGGTGGTCCAGGCTGCCGGGCAGGGAGCCTCCATGAGGCAGTCCACGAGGCTCCGGCCCGGAGCCAGGAGACCTGGCTTTGAGCCCCAGCTCCACCGACTCCGCCTTGATGACTGGGAGGCCTCAGGAGGCCTCAGTGTTGTTGCTTGTGAAGCAGAGGCGGTCAAATCTGGGTGTCAGGGTTGTTTTGACCAATTAGACAAGTGCCTAGCACAGGCCTTTGTGTGTAAGAAGTATTGCATGCCTGGTAGATTATTATTGTGCCTGGTGCTTTGGAGAATGAGTGAGGCCTGGTGTCTGCAGACCTTAAGAAGGCAGAGCTTACAGGGTGGTCCAGTGCTGGGAGCGACTGGGAAGCAGTCAAGTTCAAGCCCCTCAACTCAGGACCTCCTGCACGGCTCTGCCCCACCCCAGACTCCCGGGGGCCGCCCAGCCTCGGAAGGAGGGCAGGCGCCCCATTGTTCTCTGAGGGATTGATGAGCCTTTCTGCCTACTCCCTGAGCGGAGAAGAGCGATGAGAGAGACATTGGCAGGCCTCTCTGATGTTTACTTTTCAACAGTGCTCTACCTTTGTTGGTCCCCACTTGTCCGTGAGGGCTCCGCTCCAAGGCCCCTCGTGGATACTTGAACCGCGGATAGTAATGACCCTATGTTTCCTATACGTGCCTCCCTGTGATAGTCTTATTTATAACTAGGCACAGCGAGAGATTAGCAACAATAACTACTAATAAAATAGAACAGTTATAGCAATATATAGTAATAAAAGCTATATGCCCCCCCCCCTCCTCTGTCTCTCTCTCAAAATACCTGATTGTACTGTCCTCACCTTTTCACTTACAGAAAGCGCTTTACGGCCTCCCTTTGGCATACCTGAATTGCTAGCACCACCACTGCTGTTGCTCTCTGGGGCCATCCTATATAATAAAAGCCCAATACGCAAATTGTCCCGTCCGGTGGTTGTCCCACCAGGAGACTGGGAGTTCGACTGCTCGCTATGACATGCACTAACCACCAGGGGGCGGCGTGGAATATGGCAGGTGTCGGTGATGCGGTGCTGGCAGCGGAGGCACTGCCGGGTCTGATGGGACCCACTGGATGGTGGAGAAGGTGAGCAGGTGGCACCAGGCCAAGGCGGGAGTGAGCGGGGGCTGATTATCCCGCTGATCGCCCTACAGACAGCGACCAGCAGCAGTGGTGGGGGGGTGGGGCCGCCGCCTGGCTCCCAGGCACTGAGGGAGCCGGGCAGGGGGCCCGGCCCTAATCTATCACCCCACAAGTGGTATGGTGGAGCAGGTGAAGGGGTGGCACCAGGCCAAGGAGGGGTGCCAGGTGGGGCTGCAAGGCTGGGGGACGCGAGCTGGGGCTACGAGGCTGGGAGTACAAGCTGGGGCCCGATCTCTGCAGGCCACCCCAAGGGACCCCCTCCTCTATGCACGAATTTGTGCACCGGGCCTCTAGTTAATCTATCTATATATAAAAGCCCAAGTGACGGTTACAACCAGTCGACCGAACAACCAGTAGACCGGTCACTATGATGCGCACTGACCACCACTGGGCAGACGCTCAACGCAGGAGCTGCCCCCTGGTGGTCAGTGTGCTCCCACAGCCGACCTCCCGCGGCCGGCCATCCTCCCGTGGTCTTCCCCCCACTCCCCCCCAGCCAGCCGGCCCTGATTGGCTCCAATCGGGACTGGGCAAGACGGCCCCAATCGCCCTGATCGCCGGCCAGGCCGAGAGACCCCACCTGTGCACAAATTCATGCACTGGGCCTCTAGTAGTAAAATAAGGGTGACTTGAACACAAGCCCTATGCTGCCATGAATGTCAATCTGATAATAGAGCCGGCTACTAAGTGGCTAACAGGCGGGTAGCGTGTACAGTGTGGAGTCGCTGGAAGATGGGATGATTCATGTCCTTGGCGTGATGGAGTGGGATGGCGTGAAATTTTCATCATGCTACTCAGAACAGTGCACAATTTTAAACTTACTGTTTATTTCTGGAATTTTTTCATTTAATAATCGTGGTGCGGTTAACCACGGGTACCTGCAGCCGCAGTGGGCACCGCAGTGAGTGAGAGGGTCGGCTGTGATGCCAGCAGTGGCTGCTGGGTCGGTGGTGGCTTGGGATGAGGGTTCGTGGTTGGAGCATGCGCAGCCGATGGGCTGGGAGCCACTGCCTCCACACAGGCTGCTCCTTGTTAACGCCTGGCGAGGGGACTTCGGGAAGTTAGCCTGCCGGGTGAGCCTCTGAGATGGGGTCTGTGGTAACTGCGTGCCCCCTGCTTTCCGTGGTACTTCTGGTAACTAATAGAGTTGGCTTTAAAAGTGCTCAGTGTGCCCAGCTGGGGTGGCTCAGTGGTGGAGCGTCGATCCAGGAACCAAGAGGTCGCGGTTCGATTCCCAGTCAGGCCACATGCCCTGGTTGATACGTTCCTCTCTCACCAATGTTTCTATCTCTCTCCTCCTCTCCCCCTCTCCCTAAAAGTCAATAAAAACCTTTTTTTTAAAAAAGCGCTCAGCATCCAACGAGCTCTGAATCCGAGCTTCAGGAGGCACTGTGTTCTCGGTGGTCACGGCTCTGCTGTCTAACCCCGGCCTCACAGAGTTGACACTGGCAAGCGGTACACGACTGAAACTTTGAACACAGGAGGGGAACCCCACACCTCCCACACAGTCACCCTCTGGAGCGTTGGGTGGATTTCCAGAGGTGGGGTCTCGGTGTGTTCACAGACTCGTTACTGGCTTTCCTCGCCGACGGCTGCCTGTCGGATCCAGGCACTGTCTGCATCTGGCTTCGGCCTCTTCCAGGGGCGCGGTGCTCTATGCCTGGCTGTCTCCTGAGTTTGCCTCGTTGAGGTTCAGTCCCCGGGTGTTGGATGCTGTGTAGGCACTCCATCAGCCCTGCCTCCCCTCCCTGCCTTCCCGGGTGAGTCCCCTCCCCCACTGACGGCCCTCCTCCTGAGTGGGACCCTCCCAGCAGCTGCTCTCCCTGGGCTCGGGTAACCAGCCTGGGGCTCCTGGCTGGGCCAGCTCCCCTCCCTTGCTACGTCTGGTGCCCTACCCAGACCTGTGTAAGTGACCCCTTATTAAGCTCCTTCGGCCGCCCGGTTTGGACGGCCACCCTTCTCCTGCGGGGACCCTGGGTGATACAGATGTTTCAGGCACTGTTTCTGTCCCCTGTGAGCAAGCTGGCTGGCCGAGTGCCGGAGCAGAGAACACGGCTCATGCGTGTATATTATGAATTAATCTTCGCCTGCAGATGAACAGAAGGTGTCGATGCATAGCCAGTGTGCTGGGAAGCAGGAGAACGTCACCCAGCTCGGAGCCTTCCCCACTCCCAGTCACAGGAAGAAAACTGTTCTCATTCCCCCGAGCTGGCAGTGTGCTCAGTGTTTCAGCCATGGGCGCCTGAACCCCAGTCTCCTCCGCGGGTTACCCTCTGTCCCCGAGTTGTCCACCGCACCACCGTGTACACACGCGTCAATCAGCGTCTGAAGTCACTCCCTGGTAGGAACAAGAACAAGGCTCCGGTCAGGCTGCGGTTTGAGTGTATAGAAATTCTGTGGGTCCGATAGGTCTCCCGCACCTGCCTTTGAGCGGGACTGGAACTTCTGAAAGAAAACCACACGAGGCTGCTTGTCTGCTTAGCATAAACATGAGTCATTCAGGCCTTGGCTAAAGGCTGAAGGATAAATCCGTTTGGTAATCAGCTTCCGTAAATAATAAACCAGTGGAAAATGCACAAACAACAGGACAAACTTCGTGTGCATTTTGTACAAGCTGAGGATAACTTCTGGCCAGGGACTTGGGATATGTCCCAGTTTCGTCTGAAATGGTAACTGAGGGGACCCTAGTCCCTCTGTGAACCGTGAGGTGGCAGCTTCAGGAGAGCACCCCCCCTCCCACCCACCTCAGGGCCCAGCCTCCCCTCTCCAGCCAGCTGTCCAGTTGGAGCATGATGTCATCAAGAGAAAAGCTGATTGGTCCAGCTGCACAGAGGCTCAGGCGTCTTTAACCCTTTAGGGCTGCGTGTGCAAGGAGAATCGCCTAGGTGGGAATGAAAAGGGCCGGCATAGGGGTTTCCACTGACAGGCCAGCCTCCGCCCCGCCTCCGGCACAGGTTGTCCCTGACCATGTGCACAGTGGGCGGGGCGGGGCGGTCCTTTCTGCTGAGCAGAGCGAGCATCTCGCCGTGATCGAGAATGTGACGTTCCGCCCTCTGGGGACAGAGTAGAGCCTGGAGTGTCTGCTTAAGGTGCTTCCGTGTATACACTGAAGTCACAGCTTTTATCCTGGAACCTCTAAAGTTCCCTCGGTTTTAAGTGGTCTGTTAAGATTGAGTTTTTTTCTTATTTTAAAAATAATCTCATCCTGGCCAGGTAGCTCAGTTGGTTAGAGCACCATCCGATACACCAACGTTGTGGGTTTGATCCCCAATCAGGGCACATTCAAGAATCAATCAATGAAGGCATCAGTGAGTGGAACAACAAATCAATCTCTCCCTCCCCCCCCCCCCCCTTTCTCTTTCCCTCTCTCCCTCTTTGTCCTCCTTCCTCTCTTTCTCTAAAATAAATAAACATTTTAAAAATAAAAATGAGTAATAATCTCACTTATTTTATAGGCAGTCCTGAGTAAACAGCCTGGCCTTTGTCTGGCAGACCCCGGTGGTGCTGGTTGGCCGGGATAAACGTGAACGTGTGGGCGCTTCCGTGGCCTCAGTGCTGACAGGAGAAGCGTCATGTTCTCAGGAAGAGCTGGAGGCCGTCCCGGCTCTGCAGTGCCCCACTGATGAGGAGTCTGGTGTGCCCTGCCCCGGCTCCCCCCCCCCCCCCCAGCCTCTCTGGATGATGTCATGCCTCTAACTGGACAGCTGGCTGGACAGGGTGGGGCGCCTAGGACCTGCCTGGAAGGTGCCCTCCCTGCCACTGCCTCTTCACTTCTCATAACGCGAGTCTGGGAGCCCGACCTCTCTCTTTTCTCCCCTCATTTTCATGCTTTTCTCTGCTCGCTGCTTCCGCTCTGCTCTTTGCTCCTGTTCCTGCCATTTCACTCACCCTGCTTTTTTTTTAAATCTCTTTTACCCCCCATTTGCCTGTTCTCCCCTTTTCATCGATGCTTTTCCTGCATCTTTACTGCATCCTTCCTTTTCTCACTTCCGTTCCTTTGCACACTTACTTTCCCTGGTGGTGTCCAGGAGAGGTTTTCTCAATAGCCTGTCCCTCTCAGCATTCGCCACCAGAAGGGTTTTCCTTTTATTTTCTCCTTTTAACATTTTACCCATTTATATATTCTCCAGAGCTGGGCTCCTCCCTCACGTGCCGCCACCCACTGCCCCACCCGGCTGCCTCGGGACAGGCCCCGTCGGGCACCCCGGAGGGGTTGTGGTATTTGTGAAATTGCTAGCAAGATGAGAATGTCCCTTTTCTCCTTTTTTGTATAATTACATTTAAACAAAATGAAAACACCCCACATCAGACCAAAAGCTGAGTGACAGTGAATGTAGGCAGATCTATGAGAAGAATTTGATCTTTATTCCAGTGCCTACAGAGGCTGAGAATCCGAAACATTTTCTGGAACATTCTTTGTATACTTTGGTTCTGGTTTTATACTCTTTCCCCCCCCCTCCCCCCCCGCAGTAATGGCATCAGTAGTATACAGACTGAGTGATTGTATATAATTTAGGGAATAGTAGTTTATCTTATGTTATTCCAAGCATTTTTTTAAGGAACAAGTAGAGGTATTTTCACGTAATGGACAATAATATCACATTGACGTGTGTTCTTATGATTGTTCGTGGGTCCAGGCAGTTTGTTGAGCGCCTGCTCCGTTCCAGGCATCGTTCTAAGCACCGGGCTGAGCAGCCCGGCCTCCGCCTCGTGGAGCCCCATCCAGAGGGTAGAGGGCCCAGTGAGGTAGCCCCATGGCGTGCTGCTTGGCGAGCAGTGGAGCTGAGGAAGGGATGGAGCCCTGGGAAGAGGGGCTGCAGCCCGTGGGGCGGCCAGGGAGACCCCGGAGGAGGTGGCGGCCAGCCTGCGGCGGGGCAGGGCTGAGCTGCCTTCTCTGTAAGAGAAATTTATAGTTCAGTTCTACACCCGCACTGCCTTACTCGTATTCCTATTAACTCAACTTCTGCTTTTAACTTCCTTTCTCTTTCTCTTTTGCCATTGTTGCTTCTTTTCTCATCTTGCTTTTTCACCCTATTTTTCCCCCCAACTAAGCTGTTTTGGGTTACTTTTTTAACATACATAGGTACCTATGTACATACGTGATACACACATGCGCTTACATGCACACATATATTCTAAGCAATTGAACTAGAATGGAATCTGAATTTCTAGGAGTTTCTCAGATGTCGTTGTCCTTGTCATCACCCTGGGCCAGGGACGTTGGGTGGGTTGTGGTGGAGGGCTGGGTCAGAGGTCATCGTCTCATTAAGTGCATTTCCATGGGTGCCTCACAAACTTAAAGCAGAAGTAAAATCTAAAGACTGGGATTTTAAGGCAAGGGGGAGGAATTGAAAAGTATTTAGACCGGAAGACGGGCAGGAATCTAGAAAATGGGTATCCCACGAGAACACAGCGACTAGATGTTGAAGGAGTCAGGGCGGTGGTCTGGGTGTCAGCACCACACAGAGGGTGCTGGTGCCTCAAAGGCACCCTGCGGGCTGAGGCCTGACTGGTCTGCCGCGCTCCCCGGCGCCCAGGCCCGCAGGTCCCACGCAGGTCATTGCAGCCTGGCAGGGAGCGCGGTGCTGGCAGCCGCGGGCATTCTCGGGCCTGCGTGCCCTCGGTGTAGAGGGCGCTTGCTATGCGCCCGCTGTGGAGTGTCCTTTTGTGCTCACACGCACCGTGTGTGGGGTGTGGGTTCCGTGTGATTTCAGAGGGTGAGTTTCACTATAACGGGGTGTCCGGCTGGGCATGGGGGGGAATCTGTCAGCTGTGCCCGGGACAGTGGTTGCCCAGCCTGGGAATGGGCGGTGCATGCAGGCCCAGGTCTGCCTGGGGTCACGATGCCGTGCACTGTGGTGCCTCTGGTCTGTCCTCCTTCCCAAGAAATCTGCCCACGAACTGCTGCTGGCCGCGGCAGCCCACTTCATCTCTGGCTCCCGTGGAGCCTGGGAAGTCCAGCAAAACAGGCTGGCTTCATTATACACGCATAGGACAACGATATTTCTGTTTTTCCTTCAATGAATAGGACCCAGAGAGCCTTAATTTGTTTAGAGCTGTGCTGTGCGGCCAGAGTGGCCACTAATTACCTGGCTAGACAATGCAAGACAGACTTCTTACTAAAAGGTCAGGGAAAGCAATGAATCTGGACCTCACTGGGGCTTCCTTGGGAACCTGTGACCCTCAGCAACGTCACTGGACCCCAGGGTGCCCGCCCCCTCAACGATACGGCCTACAGGCTCAGCTCTGCGTTCCTGAGCTCTGCCTGCCCCGCAGGCTTCCTTTCCCCGTCCTGTTCCTTTCTAGCGCCACGATGTGAGTAGCCAGCGGGTAGGAAAATGCTTGTGGCTGAAGATTGTGGGCAGGGCCAGATGCTGAGCCATCTTCCCTGGGCATCCTGCCCTGTCTTGCTCCGGCGCCACAGAGCCCACCGGCCGTAACTCAGGGCGGCCGTTTATGTGTCTGGACAGGTGGAAACTGCCTACGCTCACTGGGGGCCTACAAATGACAATTTGTCTGACAGTCTGTTCTTGCTGAGCCTGATTTAAGCAGCCAGGAAGCCATTGTAAACTCGGCTGAAATGGTGTGGTTTGTGTAAATATTTTGGTTCGTTTCCACTTCGGAGTTAGTTATTTTGAGCAGAACTCCCCCCTCCCCCTCCCCGGAGCTCTGGAGTGCCTTGTGTCTGTTCTGCAGTGGCTGTCAGTCCTGGGAGGGCTGCTGGGCGAGCTTCCCTCACCCTCACCGGCTGGCGGACGGTCTGGAGAAGTGTATCTTCAGGGTTTGGCCGCCCCCTCTGTGCTGGCCCGGGACCTGGGGTGCAGCAGAGGAGAAGGGCACTTAAAGGGCAGCAATTTGCAAACCCCAAGGTCTGGAGCTGTGCTCTGCAAGGGAATATTTGTCTTAACCTTCATTTCTAACTGGAAATGGAATTTTTGTACTCTGGGGAGTTTTTAAAAAGTTATAATACCTGAATGTGGCTGACATTTAAAAGGTACAAAAGAATATAAATTTTTTTAAAGTCTCCCTTTCTCTGTGTCCCCCAGATACCCAGTTCCTCTTCCCAGTGTTTAGAATATCCTTCCAAAATGTTTTGTGGGTATATAAGCATAAAAGACATGTCGAGTATTTTTCTTTTTAAGATAAATGGTGCCACCCTGGCTGGTGTGGCTCAGTTAGTCGAGCATCATCCCATGCACCAAGGGATCCCTGGTTCAGTTCCCAGTCAGGGCACATGCCCAGGTTGCAGACTTGGTCCCCTATAGTAGAGGGTGTGCAGGAGGCAGCCAGTTGATGTTTCTCTCTCATGGATGTTTTTCTCTCTCTCTCTCTCTCTCTTCCTCTTCATTCCTCTTTCTAAAATCAATAAAAACATTTTTTTAAAGGTAAATGGTGCCATATTATATATTCTGTTCTAAACCTTGCTTTTTTTCATTTAATATTTTTGTTGAAAATCATTCTAATTAACTACATGAAGTGTTTTTTCTTTTTTAATACTTCATAGAATTCCATACTATTATTTATTTGAAAAATTTCCCCTAGATGGACAATTTTGTTGTTTTTTTGTTTGTTAATTCTCACCTGAGGATATTTTTTCCATTGATTTCTAGAGAGAGTGGAAGGAAGGGAGAGGGACACAGAGAGAGAAACATGTATGTGAGAAAGACATATTGGTTGATTGCCTCCCACACACGCCCTGACGGGGGCCAGGGATTGAGCCTGCAACCGAGATACGTGCCCTTGACCAGAATCAAACCTGCGATCCTTCAGTTAACTATTGAGCCAAGCTGGTTAGGTCGACAATTTAATTGTTACTAAGTTTTTACTGATTTTTAAAAGTAATGCTGCAATGCATATCCTTCTTCAATTATTTGAAAATAAATTTCTAGAAGATGAACAGTTGTGTTAAAGGGTCTTACCTTTCTAATCTCTTTGGTGTAAGGTTGGTAATGTTATCTGGGTATAGTTTTAAAGGCTGTCTTTCATTGTGAGTGAGGTTGGCACTATTTTGTGGGTTCTGCTTGTTTCTTTCTTCTGGTTTTGTTGTTTTATTGTTGATTCAATCTCTTTCTTTCCATTTGTAGAAGCTCTCTATGTTTGAAGAATTTAGTTCATTATCTGTGATAGCAGTTGTCTTTTGGCTTTGTTTATGGTATTTATTGTTGTTTTTTAAATTTAGGTAAAATTGACAACTTTTAAAAATATGTATTTTTTATTGATTTCAGAGAGGAAGGGAGAGGGGGAGAGAGAGAGAAATATCAATGATGAGAGAGAATCCTTGATTGACTGCCTCCTGCACGCCACCTACTGGGGATGGAGCCCGCATGTGCCCTTGACCGGAATTGAGCCTGGGACCTTTCAGTCTGCAGGCCGACACTCTAGCCACTGAGCCAAACCGGCTAGGGCTTGACGTAACTTTTTAACATGCAGAAAATAAAAATTTTTATTTAGCCACCCTTTCATTAATGAGTTGTGGATTTTGTGTTCTAGTTAAAAAGACCTTCCCTACTCTAAAAACTTGTTTCATTTTTTTATTCTAGAACTTACATGGTTTCACTTTTCAGATTTAAATCTTTGTTTCTTGTGGGATTTATCCTATCTAATAATAGACAAATATGCAAATTGACCATACCTCCGACACACCCACAAGCCATGCCCACAAGCCACGCCCACCATCCAATCAGAGCGAGCATGCAAATTAACCCAAACCAAGATGGCTACAGCCACAGAGAGCAAGGTTTCCTAGGTAACAGAGGAAGCCAAGCTTTCCGCCTGCCCTTGCCAGGCCTAAGTCTCCACTCAAGCTACAAAGTTTCAATTATAGAAGGTAAACAAATTCAAACAAATGGCGGCAGAATGGAGCTTGAGAGAGCAGGCCAGGGTTGCCGCCGGCAACAGGGGAAGCAAAGCTTTCTGCACACCCTGGCCAGGCCCACCCGCTTAAGGCAACAAAGTTTCAATTATAACCCCAACACAAATGGCTACTGGCCTGAAGGGAGCCCCAAGCTTGGCTCCGCTCCAGGCTACAAAGTTTCAATTGTAGAAGGAAAATAAATTCCAGATACCAGGGCCTCCGCTTGCGTTGCCAGGGGGTGTGGCCGGCCTGCAAACCACCACAGGCCCCTCACTCAGGCCGCCCCACACCCCAAGGGAACCCCCACCTGATCTGGGACGCCCTTCAGGGCAAACCAGCTGGCCCCCACTCCTGTACCAGGCCTCTATCCTATCTAATAGAGTAATATGCAGATTGATCATCACTGCAACACACAATATAGCCGCCCCCATGTGGTCAAAGATCCTGCCCCCATGTGGACACAAGATGGCCAGCAGGAGAGGGCAGTTGGGAGGCACCCGGCCTGCAAGGGAGGGCAGTTGAGAAGGACCAGGCCTGCAAGGGAGGGCAGTTGGAGGTGATCAACCCTGCAGGAGAGGGCAGTTAGGGGTAATCAGGCCGGCAGAGGAGGGAAGTTGGGGGCAAACAGGCTGGCAGTAGAGTGGTTAGGGGGTGATCAGGCTGGCAGGCAGAAGCGGTTAGGGGCAATCAGGAAGGCAGGCAGGCAAGCAGTTGGGAGCCAGCAGTCCTGGATTGTGAGAGGGATGTCCGACTGCCCCACAGGGATCGGGCCTAAACGGGCAGTCGGACATCCCTCGAGGGGTCCCAGATTGGAGAGGGTACAGGCTGGGCTGAGGGACAACCCCCCTCCATGCACGAATTTTGTTCACCGGGCCTCTAGTTTGTATATAAGTAGTAATGAGCCACCTGTTGACTTTTTACAGCTTTATTGAGGTAAAGAGGTGGGAGGTGCACACAGGATGGCTTGACGCACACACAGAGCGTGAAAGGGCCCACGGCAGTGAGCACGCCCCTCGCCGCACATGTGGGCCTTTTGTGTGTGGGAGCGTTTACGTCCTGCTCTCTGGCAGCTTTCACTTAGAATAGTGTCGCGTGTTACACGTGAAATCCTCGGGGTGAAGAAACTCAAGGTTGGGAGCTGAGGACTTGCTCACGTTGTTGGAGTGATGCGTGAGGGAAGCCGGTTGGAGCTGCAGTTCTAGGTCTTGTTGAGGTTGTATTTAGAATACCGGTGAGCAGGCTGTTCGTTTGTTTGTTTGGGTGTTAATTATAGTTACTTTTCACTTCCCCTCGTTGGAATCCAAATCTTTACAGCACTAGTTTACTTTCCCCCAACTCCAGAGAAAGCCTGTTTTCCTTTCCACTGTTACGGCTCCAAGCATGTCCCCCTGGCTGCTGGCCCCGAGGGGGCTGTTAGCTTTCCTCCTGTGACGTGCAGAATGGCGGGATGAGGCCAGCAAACTCTCTAAGCACGAACTCTGCGTTGCCATGTCCTCCAGCTGCCTTCTGAACAGCTCTGCGCGTTCTCTGGAAGTGGTCTGCGCTCTGGCTCGGACGCTCCAGGCGGCCGCCTCTGCTGGCTCTCCTCCTGTGTGAGGTCGTGGAAACTGCTTTCTCACTGAAGTCCGTGGCGTGCGCCGCGTCGGCCTGGTTCTGACTCGGGTCATGTGCGCTGTCCTGCGTAGCCGGTGTCAGGTGTTGGAACTTCGCCGTGTCCTCCCGCGCGCAGCCCTTCTGTCCCATTGCCGGCACCGCAGTCCCTTCCCGCTCGCTCGGGGCTGCGCTCACACCGCTCCTGTCCCGGCCGCTCGGCGCATCCAGGTCACAGGGCGCCTGGCAGGCCTCACCAGGATGAGATGTTTACTGGTGACCTGGCACCGGTAACGTTCACCAAGGAGGTGGGCGTGCCTTCCTACTCTCCTGGAAGATTGAGGCATCCGTTTGTCAGCGAGCCCAAGTCAAGGGCCCTTCCAGAGGCCCCTCTCCCCCGCATCGGGAGGACGTACAGAAAGCCGCTCTGTGAAGTGACTGAGAGCTTCGTCATGTTCCTAAATATTTATAACAATAAAAGAGTAATATGCTAATTAGACCGGACGACCTTCCGGATGAAGCCAGGGTGCCAGGGAAGCCCGGTCCCGGGTGCCAGAGGGAAGCCAGTGCTGGCAGCCGGGGGAAGGAAGGCCTACTCTTGCACGAATTTCGTGCATCGGGCCTCTAGTCTTATATATTTTGTGACGTGTCCTCTGTGCTTCCTGCCTGGGAGACAAAGCTCAGCCTCCCCCTGTGCTGCTTTTTGGCAAAATCAGTGTAGGTCTTCCCTGCACCCGTCACGGACCAGTGACTGCCCACTCCAGCTAACAGCATGGCACTGTCCCTGGTGCCGGAGGCGCCTCGGGCGTTGTTCGGCAGCTGTAGGACTCACCAGGACCTCAGTTTGCAGGTGGAGATGCTTCTGCACCAATTTTCATCGGGAACCAATAGGATTGATGAGGCCTGGGGAGCCTGTGTTGATTAAATGGCCCGAGCCAGGCCCCATGGAGGGTGTCTCAGCCCTCACTTGCTGTCCTGTGTCCCCAGGGCCTCCTCTCAGAACCCTCCCCTCCTCCAGTCCTGCTCACCTTCCTGGTGTCGCCTCCCCAGGCGCCCTCAGTATTCTGCTTGCCTCTGGGCTTCCTTCTCTGGTCCGTGGCCCCCTTATCATGTTCCTAAATATTTTGTCTATCTCCGCTGACTAAAAACCTTCCTTGGTGCCCATTGCTGGAGTACGTAGTCCAGATTCCTCAGCCTGGACGTCATGGCTCTGCAAAGAATGAACCTGAGTCCAGCTTCTGTACCTGGCTTTCTCTCTCACCTGTACTCTGTTTTCCTGACTCCAGACAATTTTTATACCCACCGTTTCCCTCCACACTTTGGTTTATGGCGTTTCCCTATTGGAATGACTTTATCCACTTCTTTTGGTTGAAATTCCACCCTTCTTTAAAGCTTGCTCATTCATTCACTTAGCACATTAAAAAAATATTTTTTTAAATTTATTTCAGAGAGGAAGGGAGAGGGTGAGAGAGATAGAAACATCAGCGATGAGGAGAATCATCAATCGGCTGCCTCCTACACACCCCCTACTGGGGATGGAGCCCACAACCCCGGCATGTGCCCTGACCAGGAATTGAACTGTGAATCTTCTGGTTCATAGGCCGACACTCAACCACTGACCACATTTTTTTGAGACTCACATTTTTTTGAGAATCTGTGTGCTCGGTAGTTCCAGAAGTGAAATAGTAAACAAAAGAGTCACCCAGCTTTCGAAGGACTCAGAGTTTAAAGAAAGAGGCAGATATTAAACAAGTACAAGCACATAACAGCACTGTCACAAACTACAGGAAGTGCTCGTGGAGAAGAACCACGTGCTGAGAGGTGGGCGGTGGTGGAAGGTCCTGGTAAACAGCGGTGGGACCAGGGTCCGGCTCAGGGAGAGGATGTCATGTCTCTGCCATAAAACCGGCCCCTCCCGGAGGTCAAGGTCACAGGCGCGCTTCCCGGCTCCTCCGTAGTTCTCACCGCGGGCACGCATTTGGCACAGGCCTGGCTGGTCTTGTTTTGTGCATGGCCTGCCTCCCTGAGCAGATTAGAGACTTTCAGGGGTAGTGATAACAGTTCGTTTTTACAAGCCTTTGGGCTCCCTGGCCCGGAACGACACGTAGAAATGGGAGTCAGCGATGAAAGACCCCAGGAGGATGACGGGGGTCCCGTCTCTCCTGAGAGCTCGAGGTTTGGATGAGAAGGCCTTGCCACCCTGGGGCAGAGAAAGCTTCCTTTTTCTTCTTGAGGGAGATATAACAAGTCCTTCAGCTCAGCCTTAAATTTTAGCTTTTACTTTCTCATTCTCTAGTTACAAGTAATAGCCCTTTTATGCTACAACTGAGGGATTCTAGACAACATGTGGATAATTTGCTTCACAGATGGGAGCCTAGAAATTTATGGATTTCAGGAGAGGTTTATTGCTGATGTTTTATGGATTTCTCCATTTAATAGAATAGCCCCACCTCCATTTCTTTGCGTTGAAAATGTTGCTTTACTAAAACATTCTAATTTAGAAAGGAGGGGTTGAATTTGACATTTAAATGCCAATGTATGTTTTAAGCTAACTCCATTTACTGCCTGCCCGCCCCCTCCATAAAGCACTTCAGCATCTGTGGAGAACGGTGGGAATAGAAGCCCCTCGGAAGTGATACAGCTCTTCCTGCTCCCAGTGTCATACATTTACGTCAAGAACAGAAGTCGGGTTGGCCAGTTCTTGGCCCGAAGCTTTTATGTTAGATTGAGAGGAGCCAAGCGCCGAGCAGACACGGTGTAGTGCGAGCAGACACGGTGTAGTGCAGTGACATTGCCGGCGCTGCGGGGTGCCCCGCCCCTCGGCTCCCCAGGGCGGGCTGCGGCAGCTCAGGTGCTCGGCTAAGCAAGTCCTCCGCCGGTCCGTGTCTGAGCCATTTGCCGGCTCTCCGGTAGAGCAGAAGAGTCAGGTCTCTGACGGGGGTGGTGCTGGCAGAACTGAGGGAGCTTCCCAAAGCCCACTTTTAAAATATTAGAACTATAGCTGCGGCCCCAGAAGTCAGGTCCTTGGTGCGTGTCCCATCGGAGAGGCCTGCTGTGCCCTCTGCAGACGGCGCTGGCTCTCTGCTCAGTCCCCCTGAAGGGTCCTTCGTCCTGGGCCGCAGCCCGAGCACTGGGCTCTAAGGCGGAGCCTGTGATGGATGCCTGCGCTGCGCTCGGTGCCCTGGGAGGGGTTACTTGTCGGCGGGCCCGGCAGACTGGGTGCGGCAGCCTGTTCAGCCGGCTCCTGGGGCAGAGCTCCACCAGGTGCTGTCTTTGGCGTCATCGGCGGTGTCGATACCCACAGTGCCTTTGGTCAGCCATTCCACAAAGCCACACTTGCTGGGTCTTGGCCCGGCTTGTAAAAAGTGCTGTCTGTCCCTGGCTGGCGTGGCTCAGTTGGTTAGGAGTTGTCTCGTGCTCTGAAAGGTTGCCGGTTTG
Source organism: Cnephaeus nilssonii (assembly GCF_951640355.1). Lineage (NCBI taxonomy): Eukaryota > Metazoa > Chordata > Mammalia > Chiroptera > Vespertilionidae > Cnephaeus > Cnephaeus nilssonii. The sequence continues at coordinate 92,320,952 of NC_137080.1, read as the reverse complement.
GGGGCTCCATCCCCGGTAGGGGCATGCAGGAGGCAGCCAATGGATGTTTCACTCTCACATCTTTGTTTCTCTCTTTCTCTCCCTCTCCCTTCCTCTCTCTGAAATAATATATATATATATATATATATATATATATATATATATTTTTTTTTTTTTTTAAAGAAATCAGTAAAAAAAAATATATTTTTAAAAGTGCTGTCTGCATTTGGATAGCACTGTGTATTCCTACCAGCTTGTGGCTGTGCCCTTTATTGATTAAGTTTAGACATTGCTCCCTACTTGTATTAATTAAAATATATTTCCAGCCCAGCTGGTGTGGCTCCTGAATGTCGACCCATGAACTAGGAGGTCATGGTTCCATTCCCAGTCAGAGCACATGCCCGGGTTGCAGGCTTGATCCCCAGCGTGGGGCATGCAGGAGGCAGCCGATCGATGTTTCTCACCATTGTTTCCATTTCTCTCCCTCTCCCTTCCTCTCTCTCTAAAATCAATAAAAGCATGTTTTTTTAAAAAGTTTTTAATGCATTTCCAATCCTTTGTAGGCATAGCATACTTAGGCCAGTGTCATTCCATCGTGTGCTACATTGTGTGTGATGTGGTGTTGTGTCTGCTTCTTCAGCGTTGAGCTGGGGAGGGAAGTGCAGCCTGTGCTTCGCTGGGCTGTGCTTGTTGGAGGCAGTCAGATCACCAAGGTGAGGGCTCACGTCCCAGGAGAGGAAGCCGGCTGTGAGCAGAGACGGCACCTGGGAGCGCACAGAGGGCTGACTGGCTCAGCAAGCCCTGCTCCTGAATCCCGGCACAGTGAGGCAAAACACCGCGCAGAAGCGTCAAGGTGGCGTTAGACCAGACAAAGGGAGCATTCCCGTTACACGGCAGCAGTCAGCCTGGGGGCGCGTTACCCTGTGAGCAGGTGCGAAGCGTTGGCTTAGGAACCGGCTCTGGAGACACCGGCGAAAGGCCCTGCTGGCCTCCCGGGAGCCTCCGCTGGCAGGGCGCAGGCTCGGCCAGCAGGTACGTATGCGGTGGCAGCTACGGGTCAGGCACGTGCGAGGTGCTGGGTGCAGGGCCTATGGCGAAGGACACGCTCCTTCTCTTAGGGAGCTTCCTGAAGGACGTCGGGGTGCTCCTGGACAGGGAGGGGTAGGGCAGCAGTCTGCAAGTAGGGACTAGGAGCTTGTCTTAACGATGTGTTTCACTGTTTTTACTTAAGTTTTATGGGTTAGATCAACAAAAATCCCTTCCTAAGTATGCATTTATGTATACCTTTCGTGAGACAGAGGATGTTTTCACTTGGCCTGGCTTGGCGAGGGACTCCTGCGCTGACGGGCGGTGCGTGCCTCCTGCTGCCGCCGATGCTGGGCTCTGCCTCCGCCTGTTCCCTCGGCGCCTCGCTGACCCCCGGGGCTTCGGGCGGGGCTTGGCTCTAACTGGTTCTTCGCCACCTCCGGCCGGCCACGCGCTGACCAGAGGTGGCCAGGCCGGGTTGTCAGACACCAGGCAGCCTCGCTACTCTTCTTGGTTCCACAGTGATTTGTTGGGTATCGGTTCCTCCGTCTGTGAAACAGGATAAAACATTTCCTGCAGGTTCCCGTGGAATCTGCAAGGTCGGTGCGCTGCCTGTGGACGGGGGGAGAGGCGTGCAGAAGCCAGGCCTCGGGAACAGCGGCTCCCAGGGCTGCCCTTCACGGGGGCTGCCCGCCGCTCCCCCGCAGCGTCCTGCTTTGCATGCGGAGCAGGAAAGCTGTTAGCACCAGGCTCATCTAAACCCCGCCGAGGGGCTATCAGAGCGTCCTTCATTCCAGGGAGCGGCTCCAGCTTGCCCGCCGCCGGGGCGGGATTAAATGCCATCATCGAACGGGGGCCAGTTATGGGCCTGGATTTCGTGCTGTGGTTGGTATCAGACATAGTCCTCTCTACCTCGGCAGCACCTTTCACTGGGGGCCTTTGCTGAATGGGGCTGAGCCCTGGAGGGTCTTGGGGTCAGGGCTGCTGCCAGGGCTGCTGTGATTCACAGTAAAACCTCAGAGCTGGGAGGTTCCCTAAATCTGAGTTGCCACCTTTACAGGTTAGTAAGCAGGCCCCTAGAGGACGTGACCTACCTTTGGTGGTGCCCAAACCTCAGTTGCCTGGCAGCATCTTTGCACAGAGTGGGCACTCCCAGCTGCTGGGGAAAGAGCAGGCTCCGGTCTCCTGGGAGCTGTTTGAGTAACGGAGCTCATTTTGCCGTTTGGGGTTTGAGTTGCCAGCACACCAAACCTGCTCTGCTTCGGCTGCTGATCGAGGGTGTTGGAAGGTCCCTCCATTTGAAACAGACGCCGGCTGGAAAGGTTAACCTGGTGGCTGGCTCTCTCCCTCGTCGGTGGCACCTTGAAGCAGTGGTTTTCGGTGAGGCCGCGGGCGGCTGCACCAGCTGCACCTGGGAACTGGTGAGAAATGCGAGGTCCTGGCTGCTCCCAGGCGCTGAGCGAGGCGCGGGGGGAGCCCAGCCACCAGTGTCCCACAAGCTGTCCCGGTGGCCCCTCGCCACGGAAGTGGCAGCCCTGCTTCGAGAGCTCGGTCTCAGCAGGGCGTCCTCCGCGTGAGCAGGCCTGCGGCGTGAGCACGCGAGAACCAAGTGTGGGGGTGCAGAGCACTGGTAATCGAGTAAATTTCATGCAAGTTTTATCTGGCACACTTCATCCATCCATGCCAGTTCCTGTGCTGGTGGGAATTAGGCAAGTGAACAGCAGTCCCTATAAACGGCGATGATGAGTATGACCCGCGCAAGTCGCGTTCTTGTCATTTCCCCCAGTAGCTTTCTGGTGTCTGACAGCAGCTATGGTGTGAGCAGTTTCGCATTACCTAGATATACATCCTCAGACGCCCAGGGGTACACTTGTTCACAGTTGAAATTTGGCTCCAGTTTCCTAACTGTTGGGTTCCCTGTGACCATCTGTCTTAGGTGGAGCGCCCTCCCCCCCCGCCCCCCAAATCTGGATTTGGATGCAGGCAGCTTCTTTGGGAGGTGAGCCCAGAAGCACTGTAGGGGAGGGGGAGTGAGAGGAAAGCAAAGCATAAGGGTTTGTTACAAGGGGGGACCTCTGTGGGCCCCGGCCTGGCCTGCTGGGACCCTGGCAGGTGCCTCATTTCTCCACGTCCGTGCAGGGAGCCTGGCTATTTATCTGCCACCCGGGTCGGTCTGGGTGAGGGCGGCTCCCTGGGGGGAGGAGGGCAGACACTAAGCCCGTCTGCCCAGGGTGCAGGCTGGAGCTCCGGTGGCCCCAGGGGACCCTCCGAGTTGCAGGGGCTTGCCGTTAAAAACTGTCCCATTGGCAGGCTCAGAAATGATGCTGCCGAGCGGTGCAGGCAGGCACTGACGCGTCCGCCCGTGGTCCCAGGCTAGGCCTGCAGGCTCTCCTTGATGCACCCGGCCCACCAGGGGTCCCCGAGCACCACCCTGTCTCAGGCTTCTCAGGACAGACCTGCTCCTGGCTGCCGTGCTGGAGGGGCTGTGGGACGCAGGGACTCGGGTCACACAGCAGCTGCCGCGGGGAGTGGCAGGGGGACGGGAGGGGGGGTGCGGTGCGATGAGACTCCATGTCTCGGGATCAGAGCCAGGCGCGGCAGGTGGAGTAAATGTGCAACCCCGGTTGTCACTGGGTGTGTGGGCTCTCTTTGCCCTGGGGGAGAAGGGAGAAGCAGGGGTCTGGGCACTGGTAGGAGGAGAGGCAGAAGAGGGACTTAAACGCCTCACCAGCAAAGCCCGCACGCCCTTTCCCGCTGCCCCACAGCCTGCATCCTGCCCACGTTTGCATTCTGGCCGATCCGGGCGGGGAGACGGGAACTGTGCCAGGCCTCCCTGGGGGTCTGTTGGCCTGATGTGGCCGCTTACCAGGCTGGTGAGGATGGAGGAGCCAGAACTTGCATTCTTACCGCGATAATCCTCAGCACAGCCTTGACTGGTCCGCCATGCAGGGGGTAGTGAGGGACAGTGCACATGCAGGGTGGTGCCACTGGGCTGTGGGTTGCCAGCTGCCTTTATTCTGATGATGTCCATCCTGTTTTTGTATTTCGGATGTCTTTTTATAAAACGGGATAGTTTTCATGTTTACCTAAAATTCTTTTCCTTTATTTATGCTTTTTATTTTGAAACTAGAGGCCCGGCGCACGAAATTCCTGCACAGGTAGGGTCCCTAGGCCTGGCTGGTGATCAGGGGTTTCCGGCTGCTGGCCGGGGCCTTCCTTCGTTCCACGCCACCCCCTGGTGGTCAGCACATGTCATAGTGAGTGATCGAACTCCCGGTCTCCTGGTTGAATTCCTGAGGGGACACTTGGCATATTAGCCTCTTATATATCTAGAAGATAGATAATTATAGATTCATAGGAAGTTGCAGAAATAAAACAGAGAGGTCCTTTATTCAGTACCCTTTACCCAGTTTCGACGGCAACACATTACATAGCCCTGGGACAGTCTCGGACCAGGAGATTGCATCGGTGTGACCTGACCGCAGGCCTCACTCCCGGCTCACCAGTGTTGCACGCGTGCCCTGGCTCTGGCCGCCGTGTTCTGCGCAGGTTGGCACAGCCGCCCCTCTCAAGCAGAGCTGTTCGGCTTCACAGCCATCTCCCTCACACTTCCGTCGTGGTAGTTGAAAGTCCTTATTTGCCGTGATGAAAAGTTGGCAACCTTAAAACATTCTTGTTATCCCAGTTAGGGGAGGGGGGCGTGGGGCTCACAGACTTGCTAAGTTTAGGGACCACGGCCCCGGGTCCCCTGTTGAGGAGGAGAGCTCAGTGCTCTGCCAAGAGCCGTGTTCCTGAGGGAGGCAGGGCCAGGCCTGCAGGGACCTGAGGGTGAGGAAGCTCAGTTTCACCTCAGGTCTTTCTCCTTCAGGGCTCAACTCTCTGGGGGCTTCAGTATCTTCGCAGGGGCTGCTCCACGTCCTGCCCCCACCCGCCTGCAGAATCCGTGGGGAGCTCAGCAGAGGCAAGAAGCAAGGGTTAGCCCTTGCTGCCCGTCTCATTGGCTCGGCTGAGTTACTTAACCTCCCTGAGCCTTAGTTTCCCTTCCTGCCTCGTGCGGCCCTCGCCTTCCTGTCCCGGTTTCCAGCACCCGGTGCCAAGAGCCCAAGGGCTGAGCTTGCTGATCCCTGTACCGGCTGTACTCACTCAGTCGCACTTCTGGGAGCAAATAATTAAAAGACAAAAACAGGTTAGAGATTTCTACTTCACAGTTTTGACTAAGCCATTCTGTTTATTTTCAACCATGTAGGAACATATTTGAGATTCTGATACGTGTGTGCATGCACACACACATATACACATGCACAGTATATGCATGCACACAACACACACATACACACAAACATACACATGCAAGGATATGCACATGTACACACACATACACATGCACACAGCCAGAGCGCAGAGATATTTGAGAAGAGCAAATCTCTGCTGATGGTGGTGCAGTGGGCAGTCCACTCCCTTCAGTCTGAACTTACTTTCTCTGCACCAGTTTGATTGTTGCTCGAGCACTGGGCTGTGTAAGAGGTAGACTGAGGAGCCACGGCTCCCCGCACCTCAGTGAAAGTGGAGCTGGGGAGCCCAACCTGGAACCCCTGACCTTTTGCTCTGGACTCTCGTGGCCTCAGCAAGCTTCCCTTCGCCCGTTCTTCTCTCCACAGCCGAAGGGTTGGCACACTGGTCAGGCCGCCTGCCCGTCTCCCACTCCCCTCCCCTCCCGGAGCCTGGAGGAAGGACACAGGTGTTGGTGGTCTCCCGTTTCTCTGTTTTTGGAATAAGCACACAAGCCCCTTTGCAGTGCTGACTGCTTGCTGAGCAAAACGGAAGTGGGAAACTGGCTGCCTGTAAGTAGGCAGCAGAGGCGAGGCTGTAAACTCACCGGGAGAACTAAAAGTGGCCGTGGCCCTGGCTCTTCAAACAGGAGCACACTCGGGCTTTCCTTGGCTTCTCCTGACGTCGCCCTGAGACTGCAGCTCCACTCCTTCCTGCAGGGCCCTGCCTCAGGCCCCTCGCGAACAGCTCTTGGCGGCGATAAACGCGCGCAAAGCCGCCGAGACTCTTGGTGTGGCTGCTGGGGAGTCCCGGTGCAGGCGAGGCTGGGATGGTCTTCGCAGGCAGTGGCCCAGGGTCCCGGTGCAAAGGTCGCCCGGAGGGAGAGGGCAGCGTGCCATCTTCCTGCCTGTCCTCCCGGCGTGCCGCTGGCCCCGGCTCTTCTGAGAAAACGTACTTTGCAGTTGCGACTGGCAAGGCTTCCGTGCCAACGCGCCCGGGAGTGCAGGTCACAGGGGCCCCGGGGGGCTCCGCCGCGGCTGCTTTGGAAGGTGCTCTTGCTGTTGCCCAGTGTGCTTGTGTTCCTGAACATGAGGTTTGGCCCATAGAGGGAGTGGATATTCTCAGGAGTCCCAGAAGCCCGTGACCTCGCCGCCGCCCGCCGAGATGCAGGCCTTGCTGCTCTCCTTTCCCAGGGCTGCTTCCTCACCTGGGTCCTTCCCGTGCCTCCCCTTCCTCTCCAGCCAGGGAGCCCCTGGCCCTGAGCTCTGGCCCAGAACCCATTGGGTTACTTCAGGCACATCAAGTTGTGCTGCTGCCACGAGGCCAAGAAAGAGGGGCGGGGTCTGTGTTGTGTGGGAATACTGACGGGTGGTCAGCCAGAAGAAAGGCGGCGGGGGGGGGGGGGGGGGGGGCATTAGTCCAGGAGGTGGCGTTTAGTTCGCGGATCAGCCGTGTTCTAGGTCTGAAGCTAGGTGGCAGGCATGTGGACGGGCCATGTGTGACTGTTATTGAATCATAATATTGTAAACCAGACTCTTGGAATCTAAGAAATGTTTTACCTTTTAAAAAGGAGAGAACACGGTTCCTGTGCTGAGGTCAGCACGGGCTGATGGAGAGGCTGTTGCTGCAAGGAACTCAGGGCCGCGGTGGGGGGTTCACCTGGAAAGAGGCCACGCACCTGCCGGGAAGCACCCCTCTCCCCTCTCATGTCCTCTTGGGGAAAATCTCAGATCCGAGCCACGAACAAACCCCTCCCTAGGAGTCGGAGGAGCTGTGCCACGTCGCTGAAGCTCTTCGTGTGCTTCTCGCTGGGTCTCGACCACGCCTGCCCAGTGCTCAGTCCTGCTGGCCCCGCAGGAAACACAGAGGAGGCTCCCGCGGCCCGTGCGCATGGCAGGGCCAGCACCGCCGCGAACATGCTTGTGTGCGGTGTCCGTTCGGCCGGCACGGCGGGACTGCCCTGCCGCGGGTTTCTAACGCCGAGCTCGATGCAGCCAGCCCGAGGCTGCTGGCAGGGCACCGGCCTAGCAGACCAGGCCGTGTCATCAAACGTGTTACCGCATTTCACCCCCTTGCCAGCCCGCGAAGCAGGTGTCATTCCCGTTTACAGACCAAGTTCAGGCAGCTTATGTGCTTTTCCAAAGGGAGAGACCCAGCATAAAGCCTTGCTCCGGCTCTGAAAACGTGCCGTTAGATCACACACGGCGTGGGAGAGCGCGGGCCGAGCTGGTCCTGGGGAACGACAGGTGAGGAGCGGGGTGCAGAGGAGGCAGAGGCCTGCCCGGCTCAGGCTCGGTGTCGCACAGCCGGAATGTAGGGTAAGGGGCCGCTCCATCGTCAGGCCTCCAGCCGGTCAGGCATCTCGTGCTCTGTTGTCCGGACTCCTGAGCTCTGCTTTCCTACCCGCACATGGTGCTCCTCCAAGCGCCTGTCATCCACAGGGAGCATTTCCACGTGTCGTGTCCTCCGTGATTACGTTTGGGGGCAAAAGGATGCTGTTCCATAATGTTTGTACTCCTGGTGGGGCTGGGGCAGGACAAGGCACAGACTGCTTCCTGGCTCAGGCTTCTTCGTTGGATGCCCTTGGATGCCCTTGAGCATCGCAGCACATCTGTGAGTCTTGGAGGACTCCAGCAGCTTTGCCTCTCTGCCCCGTGATCTGCCAGGGGAGGTCAGGGGACCGGGGGGAGGGGAAGGTCTTCTTAGTTAACTCGTGAGCCTCTGGCTCCGTGCTCCCAGCTCCAGGCCAGGGTGGGCTGAGGGCAGCTCCTGCTCACCCCGCTGACCTGTGTGAGGGGGCCTCTGGGTTGATAGCATGTCAGTGCCCGTGCCGTGCGAATGCCTTTGGTCTGTAACCAGACGATCCCAGGACCCTGGCGGGCTGGCCCTGGACCGTGAGTGACAGTGATCAGTGAAAGCAAAAGGCATGGTTCAAAGAGGAGCCGCGATGTGGGGCGTCACCGGGAGTTGTTCCCGCGCTCAGTGGAGAGACTTCTTAGGAAAAGCAGACGGAGCGGGGTTCTGTGTCTGGAGTGGAAGTGGTTTGAGGATCCTGCCCGGGCAGCTGCGGTGTTGGTGGCGGATGGCGTTACCAGACACTGCAGCTCCCCCCGGGCTCTCTACGGCCAGTGGGACGGGTTGTTTAGTTAATTACAAAACTCGGTTAAAGGGAGCGGTCGCTTTTTAAAAATATATCTATTTATTTCAGAGAGGAAGGGAGAGGGAGAGAGAGATAGAAACATCAGTGAAGAGAGAGAATCATTGATCAGCTGCCTCTTGCACGCCCCCTACTGGGGATCAAGCCCACAACCTGGGGATGTGCCCTGACCGAGAATCAAACCTGTGACCTCTTGGTTCCTGGGTCGACGCTCAACCTCTGAGCCACACCTGGCTGGGCAGGAGAGGTCATTTTTAAAAAGAATACAGACAATTTAATTTACCCAAACAAGTAGGTGTGCATCCCAGCCTATTGATGTGGGCTCCCCACGTGGACCTACACGGACAGCTAATTCTGAGTCCTCTGTCCTATCACACGAGCCATATCCACAGTACATCAGTGATTTAAACTTCCAGTTTGAGTTCTTAAACGTAAAGCCAGCCCTGGCAGGTGTGGCTCTGTTGGAGCGTCTCCCCTACACCAGAAGGCTGTGGGTTCGATTCCCGTTCAGGGCGCATACCCAGGTTGCGGGTTTGATCCCCAGTTGGGCACGTGCAGGAGGCAAAAGCAAAGCAAGAATTTAGCCACTTGTGATGCAATCTAAGTACAGAACTCTTTTAGGATTTTTTACATTTCTCTAACACTTAATTCAAGAACGCATTTTTAAAGAATGATCCCGTTATTAAGTCTCTTCAAAGTATCTACTTGGTTGTCACAGAAACAGCTCTTGTTACATTCACTTATTTCATCACTTATGTCATGTTTAATTACATTTTCTCTTTCCATCAACAAATACAACCATCTTACACAGTGTTGGAAATGCCCCAGCTGACTCTTGTCAAGTGGAACGAGGTTGGGGGGGGGGGGGGGAGCAGCAGGCCCTGGTGCGTGAGAGAAGCCTGCCGGCTGCCAACCCACCCGAACCCACCCGAGTTGGTGTGGTTTCCTGAGGGAATCGTGGCCTGCAGGTAGCTGACTGGTCGGTCGGGGAAGCAGCGGTTCGGCAGCCTTGCAGGGTGGGTGCTGTGTCTGTTACAGGTGCCCGTGCTGGTTCCACAGTCTCCGCCCGCCCCGGAGCCTCCAGGCCTCACCTGCTCCCGCGGGAAGGGCAGGAGTGGGCCTGCGCTGGGACCCCGTTCCCTCTCGCTCTCGGTATTGTCCTCGTCCTTACGAGGAGCCTCCCTTCTCGGGGCGTCACCCCGCCCGGAAAGGTGGTGTCCTGGCCGCGGCCTCCCGCTGAGTGGCCCGGAAGCAGCCGCTGGTCACACGCACGTTCTCAGCATTGTCTGCCAGGGGAGGCCCTGTCCCGCAGGCTTGTCCTTTAAAACACACACACACACAGGAACCTGGGTCTTGATGAACTTGTTTTTTAGGTAGAACTCTGTTTATTTTGGCACCAGATGAGTGTGAATCAGGACTGCAAACCCTTTCCGGTCTCACATCACGGACTGTTCGCCGGCAGCTGTGGTTGTACAAGGGCTGCGGGTGGTTCTGGGTGTAAGGCAGCGGCCAAGTGGGCACCGAGGGAAACCAGTGACCGGTGGGCTCAATAACCTCTTGTAAGAAGGTCCTTGGTGCCGCTGCTGTGGCCCCGGCCATGGCAGGGCCCGGAATCTCCAGGAGCCGGGCAGACGGAGCAGCTCTCAGCGCTGTGCTCACGGCGCAGGAGCCGCTTCACTCTGGGGAGATGCCTTTCAGGGAATGAGGTGGCGCACGGAGATGAAGCGCAGAGCCTGCGCAAACTCGTGTCATCATCGTGCCTTATGGCTGTTAGGCTCTGTCCGCACCGGCGCCCACCACGACTCTGCCCCTCGCCAGCTCTTCGCAGCAGCTCTGTGTGCATGTGTCCACTTCGCCTTCGAGGAAACGGGGCCTAAGGCAGAGAGGTGATTTGTCCACAACAGTGATCCCCTGGGGAGGGCATTTTTCACACTTTATAGAAAAGGAAGTTGAAAAAAGATTAAGTGACCTGGCCCAGGTTCCACAACGAATTAAGTGGATTTTGAACTCGTGTTTCTTACTCCAAAGTCCTCATTTTCCCCACCGCTCCCACGGCCTTGTCAGTGGTCTGGCCCACATGGTGGAGCTGTACCCTGAGCCCTGACAGAGCAGAGGTGAGGCCCTGAATAAGGTGGGTGTGGGGGTCAGGGCACTGGTTGCGTGTTTCCAGCCTGTGACCATGGGCGCTCCGTATTTCTTCTGATGCTTGGTTTTCTCTTCTGTAACATGGGAAGAATCCTCGCCCTCCCGGGCAGGTGTGCAGATGAACCGAATCCGAGGGAGGGAGGCATGAGCTGGTGTGCAGTGCCAAGACCCGCGGGGGAGCCAGCCCTGGGGCCAGACCCCCACCCCCACCCCCACCCCCACCCCCAAGGCTCTGTGTTAACACTGGTCAGAGCACTTTCCAAAGGGAAGTTCCATTCTCAGCAAAGGTGACCTGCAGCCGTGCGCTCTCAGCACGTCACACGCCTCGCCCTGGCGCCTGCGGTGCCTGCGTGTGCACTTGGTCTCCTCCTTCATCGCTTTCAGGCTGTAAAGGAGGCGAACGCGTCCTGCCAGCCTAGTGCTGCCCTCGGAGGGAGCGGTCGGTGTCTTTCAGCCCCACTAGCCTGAGCCCGTTTCCGCGCCCCCCCCCCCCCCCCCCCCGCCCTGGACGGAGCGCTGAGGGAGCTCTGACTGTCAGGACTGGTCACCTGTCTGGCAGAGCGAGCACGCCAGCCGAGAGGCTGTGCCGCGAGCCCCAGGCGCTGTGCCGGGATAGCGACGGCAGCCTCCTCCTGCCTCTCATGTCCGGGGCCTGTGGGCACGTCTCTCTTATTAGCGTGTTGAGCAGAGTTCCTTAGAAATGAAACGCAAACCAAGGTTGAGCTTATCATTTCTTTTTCTCTAAGAGATTTGGCTCTGAAAGGTTTTTCCCCCAGTATTTTATTCTGAAAAAAATGTGAACATTCAGAAAACTGGGTAGAGGCTGGAAGAGTGCATACCTCCATCCCCGCCGAGCCTCGGCTCCCAGTTAGCTGTGCGGTACTTGCTTTGTCTCGTGTCTTTCCATATCGCAGCCTACTTAAAAACCCGTTATTTCCCATGCATTTCAAACATGCATACATCAGTACATTTCATCCTTAAACATTGTATAACGTCTGACATTAACCAGCGGTCAATATTTTTCTATAGTTATTTGGGGGAGGCGGTAAATTTATGCAGAGTTAAGTGCATAAATCTTAAATCTACCATTCCCTGAGTTTTGATAAATACATACATTTGTGTGACCAGATTCATCTCAAGATATGGAAATTATCCCCACCCAGACCGTCCCCTCACGTCCCTCTCCGCTCAGGGCCTGCCCCTCCGCCCAGGGCCTCCGGCGTTCCCGCGCTGCGGACCCTGCCTCTCTGGCTTCGTGGAGACGGACTCACTGCAGCATGTGCTCCGTGTGGGGCTCATCTGAGAGATGTTAGCTGGTGCTTTAACGTGAAGTTTGGGGGCTCTCTCAGCGTCATTTACCCCGCTTCTTCCCGAGTTCAGAGCTGCTAGGCAAGCTGCAGGACACCCCGGTCAGGATGGAGGCTGGCAGTGTGTTTGTATTACGTAGATGCAATTTTTGTTTGACATCGTAAATACATGAGCTTGGTGCTCAGAGTTCCGCATCTGACAACCCTGGTGCTACAAGGCAGGCGTCCCCTGCAGCATCGGAGCCGTGGAGGGCACCGGACCCTTTCCCGGCCTCACTGCTGAGGAAATGTGAGGGGGAGCTTGGGGTGTTTCCTGGGGCTGGTTTACCGCGTAGCCAGGCTAACAGTCAGTGCGCTGGGGTGCCCTGCGCATGTGGGAGGGCGGGGCCAAGGGGCAGCTTGGGGCCATTGGTGAGAGAACCCAGAGGCCCGCGAGGCTGGTTGCCCGGGTCCGAGGGGCCTGCGGCCTTTCTGAGGCTTGTATGCCCCCCCCCCCCCCCCCAGGAAGCCTGCTCCGGGATGGAGAGTAGATCGTGCAAACGGGACTAGAACCCAAATACATAATCCTCATTAAACTTTTAGATTCTTGTCCCACTTTTTAAAGCCAGGACTTGGCACACAACCCAGTGTGATGTGGCGAGCAATAATAACGCTCATTGCAATCTAGGTCTCCCAATGTTTTTTCTTCTCCAGCAGTTTCTGGGGCTTTAAGTTAAAGATTGCCGTTCTGAGAAGGCCATTCAGCAGGTACTGTGTGCAAGCCGGACTCCCTTTCAGTCAAGTTGTGGGTCGGGCGTGAGCACCTGCGGGTCAGGACAAGGGCCGGCCGTCGACATGGGTGAGAGACGCCTTGGGAGCAAGGCCCTGCCTCGGCCTCCGAGAGGGATGGGAAGGATAACGTGGGGAGGGGGAGAGGAGGTTAGAGACTCGACTGTGATCAGTGACAGTCCTCACTCCACTGTCTGAGGGGCCCAGCACAGGCCAGCACGCCGGGCCTTCGGGGAGGACGGAGCCCGGTGGTCTCTGTCACAGGAAAGGGGGTGAGATGGGGTGGGACAGTTAACATGGTCACAGCCCGAGTGCCCTGTGACGAGGCCGATGAAGCTGAGACCCCAGCGTGTCTGTGGAGAAGGGGCCAGGATCGCCACCCTGCGTGCTTCGGGGTGTCTGGGACCCGCCGTGAAACAGCTCACCAGGGAAGCACCAGTGCAGAGAGTGTTTCTGGGCGGGTCTGATGGTAAATGTTGGGGGCAGAGGAGACGTGGAACTCCAGGCGCAAGGAGACTGCAGTGTGTTTTCCGAGTGGTGGGAGAGCCCCAAGGGGCTGGCAGCTCCCGGCACGGGCAGGGGGTTGGAGGGAGCGTCTGAAATCAGGAGCCACATCCCATGTGCCCATTTGCACAGAAGAAGGCAGAAGGAAGGCGATCCCTTCCCCTCCCCCGCTGCACTGGCCTCTGCTCTGACTTGGCTAAGGCTGGGAGCCCCTGCAGCTCACCTTTCCACGCCCCGAAGGAAGGCTGCCCTCGGGCCTGTGGCTCTGCTGTGGACCGGTGTGCCCAGCACACCTCCTGGCACACAGAATGCCCGGGGGAGCACTCTTCCCTCCAGCTGCCCCCCCCTCCCCCTAGAAAGTGGATCTTAGTCTGAGGTGCTCCTGGCAGCAGTCCTGGTGGTGGCGAATGGGGGCCTCTCTGTGCACAGAATCCCCTCCCGGTGCAGCCCGTGGGCGACCAGGATTCCGTGTTCTGTGTTTGTTTTTGGTTTTGTTTTCAGACACATGGGGAATGCATTTTATACAGCCCTGGGGTGGGGGGCAGGGGGCACATGGGGAATGCATATTATACAGCCCGGGGGGGGGGGGGGTGCGGGTGAGGATACAACCATCCTGAGGACTTTGTAAAAATGGAATGTTTCCCTGCGTGAGTCCATTATGGCGATAGCCTCAGGCCCTTCCTTACCGGACACACACAAGTTCCCTCATCGAGTTGGTGGGAAGTGCAGTGTGACTGCGGTTGTTTCCCGTCTCTCTCCAAAACGACACTGATTCTGAACCGTAGAGAAGAGAGCATTGCACCCCCTTCCCCTCACCCTGCCCCCCATTCCTGGGAAAGCAGCCTAAATGGTTAAACTGCACAAAATTTAGATCCAATCAGAATGGTATCTGCCCTCTGTGACCGCTCCTCTTCGTCTAGAGTAGACTGAATGACCGCATTCACTCTCTGCTGCTTCTGGCCTGGAGGGGGGAGGGGGCGGGTGAACAGGGAAAGACCATGTGGCCCAGCTCCTCCCCGTCTCCCAGGCCGGGCAGGACCACACCCCAGTCTGTGCCGTTGTTGCCAGGGCCGGGACCTGCCAGGCTCTGAACAGGCAGGACGGCTGCACTGCCCCTTCCCTCCTGGCCCTGAGCGTCCGCCGAGGCCGGAAGCCGTCCTGCCCGCTGCCGGTACTCCGCTCCTCTGTGAACGAGGCCCTCAGCGGGGCTTGTGCTGCAGGTCACAGAGCACAGCCCCCTTTCCAGGGGGTGGGACCGTCCTGAGTCCTCACCGCCCGGGGGCTGTGGGGCCTAAGGGTGTCTGGGCAAGCAGGAGGCGCAGGGCCAGCCCAGTCCCTGTGACTTCCGAAGGCCCTTTGGCACCGTCTGGTGAATGAGGCAGCCAGGAGGTGTGGATTGGAGAGGCCAGCTGGGGCTTTGGATATTAGGTGATGCCAACCGTGAAATATGCCCTGTGGGCGACCACTTCACCTCAAAGGACACCTGGAGTCTCCTCCCTTTCAGCTCCTCCACCCTTGACCCTCTGCGTGGCCTTGAACACGATTTTCATTGCCGGCTCTAAGCAAGTGGAAACCACTCATATTTCTCCTTATCTGCTCCCCTCCCTCCCCCCTCCCTCCTCCGGTGTGTGTGTGTGTGTGTGTGTGTGTGTGTGTGTGTGTGTGTGTCTGTCTGTGTGTGTGTGGCGAGCCAGGCCCAGGGGCCAGGGATGGGGGGTGTAAAATAGCAACAAAATATGCTCGACTCTACCCCCGTGGTGGGTGCATGGTGATTCTCCCCCACACCCCCGTTGGCTGGAGGAGGGGTGCCTGGGTAAGGACCCGTCACCCACGTAGGATAGCGTTTCCTCACCCGAGCGCCCTACTTTTCTCCTATAAATGTGGAAAGGGGACAAGAAGGCTCATCAGCAGATACGTATTGTGTGCCACTCTTTGCCCAGCTTCCTGGCTCGTCGTCTGATTGGGTAGCCAGGCTTCACCTGGCGCTGACGTGGCATTGCGTGCAGCCTGGGGTGGGGAGCAGCCTGGGGTGGGGAGCAGCTTGCTGGAGAAGAGCCTTCCCTGTGGGAGGCCGGGTGCTCTGGGGAACGGTGGGACCCCTGGGTTGAAGTTAGAAAAAGGGTTTAAGTCGTGAAAAGATAAACGTTTTAAATCAGTGTTTTCTGCAAATGGGGTGAATTGACTGGGGCAGTTAGCAACTGCCCGTCTCGGGACGGCCTTCGCAAAGTCAGAGGGCGGGTAGGACCCGTGTGGTCTGGGCCTGTAAGGATTCTTGGGGTAACTAGCAATTACTCTACGGGTGGACTGCACCTGTGAACAAAGGTGCGTGTAGGACAGTATTCACCGTGGCCCTGCTTACCATGAGAAAGGACCGGAGACCACACGCGCCCGGCAGGGCCTGGTAAATAATTATGGCACAGCCACACGCGGGATGCTGTACCTCATCCATTTAAAATGTTTCCTTTTCTTAAAGTTCTCTTCTGTAGGCAGAATTCCAAGGGGTAGTATTAAATGGAGATGGGATGTAGTATTAAATGCCTCCATCAGTGGGGAGGTGGGATCCGTTCGTAGATTTGATTACATGCGAGTGGACAGATCCAGAGGATACTGGAGAGACTGGTTGTACTGGTTTCCTCCGCAGAGAAGAACTAGGCCGGGTGGGCAGGAGACTTTTCTCTGAATGAATATCCTTTGTACCTTTTGAATGAATTTTGAATCATGTGGATGTATTACCTGTCAAAAAATAAATGTGAGAAAAATAGGTTTTAACACTTTAAAGATAAGTTTCACTGGGCCAGAGCATTCCGACACCTGAGGGACACGGAAAGCTAACTGGCCTTTTATTGAGCTGCTTCTGTGAGCCAGGGCTTCGGCCGGATGCTTTACGTGCCCGCTACTCCTGGTCCACACAACCCTTCGTGGGAGGTAGGACCGCTCCCTGCTTTACAGACCGAACACGGAGGCATTGGTGCCCACCAGGGCCGTTCCCTCGCACCGTGCTGCCTCCTGAGGGGCGGCCTTGACGGCAGGGCCAAGGATCGGGAGCCTGTGGGGTGCTCCGCCGTCAGCTGTCCTGGTCCCTTGGCTTTTGCTGAGCCCAGGGTGGAGCTCGCAGTGTGTGCTAGCAGGCAGTCATTTCTGCAGCTGGAGAATGCTCCTTCCTGGCTGCCCGGGGAGGCGGGGTTGGGAGAGGGGGGTGGGCAGGGCAGGGCGGGCTGCCCTGAGCTCTTCTGCCGGGCGTAAATGTGCCAGCTTTGTCTGCCAGCTGCAGGCTGGCTGGAGAGCGGCTGTTTTTCTGATTGTCAGACCCAGGCTCCTCGCTGGCACTCAGAGGAAAGCCTCCAAGCTCTGGTACAAAAGGTTCTCTTCCCATTTCTTTGGGAAAAGAGCAAGTGAATGAGCTCATTGTCACTGCAGCCCAGAAAGGAGCAGGGGAGGAGGAGAAGGTGGCCCCTCGCTGCCCAGGCCTGCCCCTGGCCAGGTGTCCTGGGGTGGGGGGCTCGGGATGACCAAAGCCAGATGGCTGGGACAGGGGGTCCATACCGGACCAGCGCTGCAGACATGAGACGCCTTGAGACCAGCCGTCGGCTGCGGTCCCGAGGACAAGTGTCTGGCCCTTTGCACCCCTGACGCTGAGCTCTGCCCGGATTGCTGGCCTCCAGGGAGCAAAAGGCCCTCCTCTCAGGGTTACGGGCTCGCTCCGCTCTGGAAAGCAGCCGCACCTCAGCTGGCGGTCATGCAGTATCGGTGATCTATTGAGTGCTTACGACTTGCCACTGCTCTAGGCACATGGGGTACTGCCTGCGACGAAGCTGGCCGCCTCTCTCGTGGACTGGAATGCTAGCACGTGCAGGGAAATGTGCCGGTCTGGCTGCTCCTGACCCTCTGCCCAGTCCTGCCTGGTCCGGGAGAACTGGGGGAGTGAGGTCCACGTGCCTTGGAAGAGCGGCTCTTTGGCATCTCCACCCGCTCACGCCCTTCAGAGCATGTCTTCAGACCCCCCGGCTGTGGCCACTGTGGGCTTCTCTCCGTCTGTGGAGATCCTGGTGCCTTGCAGGTTGGTGCTCCCGGAAGAGCCCGGGGGCCTGCCCGGTGCACGGACGGTGAGCTGCCGTGCTGAGCCCGAGCCTGACGGCCCCTCCTTTTTGTGCCTCTTCCGTTTCAGATCGAGAAAATCATGAGCTCTATCGGAGAAGGGATTGACTTTTCTCAGGAGCAGCAGAGGATCTCAGGTAGGTACCGCCGCGTCTCCCGCGCACACGGGCCTTGGCGCCCTTCCGCCCCGGTTCCTCTGGCCCCGAAGGTGGACCCTGAGGGGCGAGAGGTCAGCCTCAGGCCGCGGCGCCTCCACTCAGCAGCTCCTTGTCCGACAGCCCCGCTCGCTGTCCTCTGGAGCCATGCTCCTCTACATGTCGGAGGGGGGTGTGTGCCTCTTCAGAACGATTTTTCTTAATGAGCAGCCGGCAGTCATTCTTGTCATGAACGGAGGCTTTCTCCGCGTGGCTGACACCGGAGCTTCTCGGGGTTGGTAGGCCCGGCCGCGGGCTGTGAGCCGGCACTCCCCAGGGGTCGGTTTTGCTGCTTCCTGTGTCTCTCTCCGGTTCTGTTTCCTCAGTCCTCGTCTTTTTCACTCAGCTCACCGCTGCTTTGGGTGTTTTTTCCATCTCAGAGCACCCGCGGTGAGGTCTGCCTCTTTCCTTCCCTTGAAACGGGGGGCCAGGGAGTTCTTACCTGAGCTGCTGTCCTTGATAATAGAGTCGTGGTTGTTACTTTCTCAGGTCAGGTGACACTTTCAAAGGTGCCTCTCAGAGCGCGCTCACGCTCCTTCCCCCCAGCACCTGCAGGCCCCCCGGCCCCCCGCCCGGCCTCTACCCCTTACAAGGAGGGGCCTCTCTGCACCGAAGGGATAGGCTTCCTCGCTCGGAGGCTCCTTCCAGGGCTGACCTGTTAGCCCCAAGTGACCTCTGGTTCCTCGTGGGCCTCTGGCCCTGGCGGGAAGTCTGGTGGGTGGGGGTGTGTGTGCACGTCGGGGAGAAAGGACCAGCTGAGGCATGGGCTTGTGGAGGGAGTACCCCGGCCTGGGTTCAAATCGTGGTTCTAGATCCGTGTGTCTCAGACAAGCCACTAGCCTCTGAGCCCCACTCCCGCCATTGGCCTGACAGTCCCTACACATAGGTTGTGGGGCTGAGTGATGTGTGCAAACACTCGAGCTGAGAGACACTCAGTAAACAGTGGCTGTGCTTGCTTCCACCCCTGAAACCCCTGCTGACTCGTCCGGAGAATGCCCGGCTTGTCTCCGCCATTCTCAGACGGGGTTCCAGGGGCGCCCTCCCCCAGCAGCCTTGCTTCCCGGGGTTCCAGCAGGGGCCCAGCTGGCTTTGGTCTGGCTTTGTCTTGGGTTGCGGAGGGTCCACAGAGGCGCTCTCTGGCTTGTGGCCCTGTCTGCAGGCACCTGCTCTCGGGCCTGCAGCCTCACGCTCGGCTGTAGTGTGCAGGCCCGACCAAGGGTCAGGTGTCTGAGGGACAGAAGTTTAGGGCTGAGACCAACACCGCTGCCCTTCCAGAGCTCTGCCAGGGATGGTGGGCACCGCCAGGAATAGTGGGCACCTCCCGGATGGGTGGGCACCGCCAGGGATGGTGGGCACCTCCAGGATGGGTGGGCACCTCCAGGGATGGTGGGCACCTCCGGGGCTGGGTGGGCACCGCCAGGGATGGTGGGCACCTCCGGGGATGGGTGGGCACCTCCAGGGATGGTGGGCACCTCCGGGGATGGGTGGGCACCGCCAGGATGGGTGGGCACCGCCAGGATGGGTGGGCACCTCCAGGATGGGTGGGCACCTCCAGGGATGGTGGGCACCTCCAGGATGGGTGGGCACTGCCAGGGATGGGTGGGCACCTCCAGGATGGGTGGGCACTGCCAGGGATGGTGGGCACCTCCAGGATGGGTGGGCACCGCCAGGGATGGTGGGCACCTCCAGGATGGGTGGGCACCTCCAGGGATGGTGGGCACCTCCAGGATGGGTGGGCACTGCCAGGGATGGGTGGGCACCTCCAGGATGGGTGGGCATCTCCAGGGATGGTGGGCACCTCCAGGGATGGTAGGCACCTCCAGGGATGGTGGGCACCTCCAGGAATGGGTGGGCACTGCCAGGGATGGTGGGCACCTCCAGGGATGGGTGGGCACTGCCAGGGATGGGTGGGCACCGCCAGGGATGGGTGGGCACCGCCGGGGATGGGTGGGCACCTCCAGGGATGGGTGGGCACCTCCAGGGATGGTGGGCACCGCCAGGGATGGTGGGCACCTCCAGGATGGGTGGGCACTGCCAGGATGGGTGGGCACTGTCAGGGATGGGTGGGTACTGCCAGGATGGGTGGGCACTGCCAGGGATGGTGGGCACCTCCGGGGCTGGGTGGCTGACAGTTCAGCCGAGGCCGGTCTTGCTCAGACACCCCTCTGTATCAGAGGGGCCCCACCTCCCGGTGCTTGGAGCTTGGTTGTGCAGTCACCTCTCAGCGTGGCTCAGTCAGAGATCGGCTGCACCTCTGGCAGCACAGAGGAGCCCTTGTTCTTGCCCCCATGACCCATGTGAGGGGGGGCAGTTGGTTGGTCCTGCTACCCCCTAGGTTCCTGGATCCCAGCTCGGTCTTGCTTTCATACTCGTTGGGTTGACTCCTCCTCATACCCCAGCTTAGGACGTCAAAGGCAGGCTCCTGAGGGTGACCACTGGGACAGGGTGGCCACCGGGACAGCGAGGCCACCAGGACAGCATGTGGCCGAGCCCCTGCCGCATGCCCGCCCCCTGCCAGGCGTGACGTGTGGAGAGGGTGGGCTCAGCCTGCCGGGCACTCTGCTTTCTGTCTGACGGTCAGGAGCGGGCTTTCGCCAGGACCCCAGGGAGCACCAGGCCTCAGCCCAGGGTCTGGTTTATTTTGATGGTCCTTGGGCTTCTGGACCCCAGAGAAGGGCCTGGGCTCGGGGTTTGCCCCTCCTGCAGCCAGCCCTCAGCTGAGCGTGGGATTGCCCGGCGAGACCTCTGTGGCGCTCAGGTCTCGGTCCTGTTGGGGCCGTGAGCCCCTGAGCTGCCAGCATTGGAGCCAGTTACCTGAATCCCCGACAGATGTCATTTCTAGCTCACCCCACGTCCCGAGTCCAGGAGGGTGAGCCTGCCCGCTGGCCAGGCCACTCTGGCTTTGTTCTCTCAAGCGGAAGAGACCACCTGGCTTTCTTTTGCCAACGCCAGCCATTCTCGCTGTCGAGTAGCCACTGAATGCCTGCTCCCCCTCTGGGGCCTCCTCCCTGCGCCGGCCCCCGCGCCAGGGCCAGCAGCCGCCTGTTGGGTGCTTAGAGGTGGCATGTGGTCCCTGGGTGTCTTCTGCACATGTTACCTTGCTTGTCTCCACAGCTGGACGTGGGGCTTGGTCCTGGCTTCCCCGGGTCCCCGGTGCCGCCCCTCCGGTGCCCTCCTTCGGGTTGTGGGCAGCCTGCCCCCGGGCTTCTCCCTGCGCTCCACAGGCCGGAGAGAAGTCGCTCGGGCGTTTGGTGCGCTCACCTGAGGAGTGTCAGGTGTCACGGCCTTACTTGGCCGCTGTTTTTGTGATGCCTTGATGCATCTTGGCCGAGAGGCACAGTCGTTCCTCAACCCTGGCTGTGTCCTCAGGGCGGTGACCGTCCTCTGTCCCCTCTCTGGCCGTCCTAGGAACCGCCAGCCAGAACTAGAGGCATGTTCTTCCCTGTCCTCCCTGAGGTCCCTGTCCTGCCCTTGCCGCTGGCGGC
This sequence comes from Cnephaeus nilssonii, assembly GCF_951640355.1. Taxonomy (NCBI): domain Eukaryota; kingdom Metazoa; phylum Chordata; class Mammalia; order Chiroptera; family Vespertilionidae; genus Cnephaeus; species Cnephaeus nilssonii. The sequence continues at coordinate 92,300,023 of NC_137080.1, read as the reverse complement.
TGTGGGCCAGTGTCCGATGTGGGGAAACCTGTCGTTTGTTCGGCTGCTCGTGCTGCTGTGTCCTCCCTCGGCGGTGGCGGTGGCAGCGGCCTCTGCTTCGATGTCCGATCCCTGATGTATTTCCTGAGCGTGGAGGGGAGGAGGGGAGGAGGGGAGGAGGAGGGGAGGGCCAGGCGTGATGAGAGTGAGCAGGGACTGTGGAGCGGCCGGCAGCAGGCGGCGTGGAGCCCAGGAGCCTGTAGACAAAGCCCTCGCTGCGGTTCTGTGAGCGCACACGCCCTCTGGCAGCAGGCAGCTCCACAGCCCGGCCGGCCCGGCGGGATCACAGGCAGGAATGAATCAGCAGCCGGGAGCTCGTGGCCTCACGGGTGGACCAGAGCCTGCTGCGTAGGTCCCTGGAGCAGACAGCCCGCTCCAGGGCAGGGGAGCTCGAGTGGCCCCGGGCCCGGCATCGGGCTGCTGCTGTTGCCGCGCGGGAGGCCGCGTCCCCGGCCACCATCTGTTCGGCAGAGGACAGATGCGGGGCAGCCTGGGACCCTGGGTCCCCGGGGTCTCCTAGACAACCACGCCAGTGGCCCTGGCTGCCCCGAGGGCACAAGTGCCAGGAACAGCAGGATGACTTCCACCAGCAAGACTGCCAGGAGTTCTCTGGAGGTGACGCTTTCGTAGTTGGCTCTTCTCTTCCTTCCTCGCACCTCTCTCTCCTCCCCTTTTCCTTTTCCTCCTTGTATCCCTGCTTGGCCGCGAGCACCAGAGAAGTAGGCGGGGGTTAAGGCGTTCAGCTCCGAGCGTCCTAGGTCTGCCGGGAAGGGCTGGATTCCTCCCTCACCCCACCTCCCTGCCTTCCCTGAGGAGCACGTCGGGATCCGGAGCCTCCGAGGACACTTGCTGTCTTTATCCCTCAGCCAGCGGGCGGACAGCGCAGAGCGTGCACAGACTTAAGCCGCCAGCGCGGCGGACAGAGGACGCTTCCCTTCTCTGGTCTGGCTGGGCTTTCTCTTCCTTGGCCAAGAACTGGCTCTGCCTGCCTGCTTTCCACCTGGGCAGGCAGGTGAGTCACAGGAACAGCCACCAGCCGAGGACAATGAACACCCAGCCCCTGCAAACCCGCCCTGCCCGGGAAGGCAGCCCTTCAGACAGCTCCCTGGCCCGGGAGACGCCCTGCTCGCCGGCGCCCAGGGTCTAGCGTGGACCTGGCTCCTGGCCCGCTGGCCGCACCGCCCTGCGGAGTGCGATGTCGCCGTCCCAGCAGAGCACCCGGAGCCTGGTCTCCGAGCCCTGGCCCGCGCGCCCTGCTCAGCTCCTCGCTGCCTGAGCCTCTGGCACCAAGGGCCATGGTTTGCTTGTTCCGGGACTGTTGGGGGAAAACAAGTAAATGCCTCTCCTCCCCGCTGTGTGCACTGCTGCTTGGGTTGCATGTGCTGGGTCGCGGTGAGCAGCCGCTGCTTCCCTCCCGGAGCCCGCGCGGGGCTGTGTCCCTGGGCTGCATGAAGATGCGTGTGCTCTCCTGACCCGTGTGTGCGGCAAGGTCGGAGGACTGGACCCGCGCCACAGCCCATGGGCTCCGGATGCATGGATGCCCGGCGCTCCCAGCCCCACGGTGCCTGTGGGACCAGACTCTGCGAACCACCTCAGCGTGAGCGCTGATGAGGAGTTGACCCGGAGACCCTCAGGGGTTAGCTTCCCGGCCGGTGGGCAGAGGCCGAGGGGTGAGCGGCCCGTGCCCGAGGTTGCGGGTGTGCACGGTGCCTGGCGGGCTGCCCCCGCCCGACACGGACGAGGCGCTGCGGGTCTTCCGCTCTCGCCTCTTGTCCGTAGTTTGGCTGCTTTACGGTGATGACCATGATGTGGCAGTGCCATCTGTCTTCCTCTGAGTGCCGCTGCTGCCTTAATGGTTTTTCCCTTTGCAAGCGTCTGCCGATCCCTCTCTCGGCAGGTTCGCGGGCGCTGGAGCAGAGCGTCGGGGCGTGGCTGGCGGCGCTGGGCCTGCAGCAGTACGAGAGCAGGCTGCTTCTGAACGGCTTTGACGATGTCCGCTTCCTGGTAAGTGCGAGGCGGCGGGGCGTGGCGGGGCGTGGGCGCTCCCGCTGCCGGCTGAGGTCTGGAGCCCCGCGGAGCCGCCACCAGGGCAGAGCTGACCCACAGTCTCAGCCGCGGTGTCTTGTGCCCTTTCTAGACGGTCCCTCTGCTCTGCTCCCGAAACTCCTGGCGGGAGAGCTCTTTGCAAGTCTGCATCCCAAGGAGGAGGTCCCCTCCCCAGTCCCTCTCACACTTGGGGCCAGGTGTGGTGCGGCGAGGCCCCGGGCCATCTCGTTCCAGTCAGACAGGAGTTTTGGTGGAGGGGACGGCCAGGTCCCTGTGCTGACTCTCCCGTCCTTGCCGGGTACTAGAAGTTTCCTTTGTTCGCCAGAACTTGGAGTCCAGCAGGTAGTCACTGAGCCAGCCGCTGTCTGGGAGGCTGCACGGCCCGGCGCCCGGTGCCCAGGGCCTCCCGGTGGCCCCGAACAGAGGCCGAGGCGGGGTTTGGAGGGCTGGCTGCTTCTCTGAGGTGTAACTTTGTACTCTCCTCTTACAAACACGAGGGTTGAAACAGAAAAGGAAAACCTAGGTGTCCTTCCTCAGGCTCCCGTGAGGACAGGGTGCCCGAGCTGGCACCTCTCTGGGGGCAGCCCCCCGAGACCCCCCAGGGGACACAGCTGAGCACAGGGACCGGCCCCTCAGGGCGGCATGGAGCCTCTCACGGGCCTGCTGTGTGCTGGGCGCCGTCGGCTCACTGGGCTTCCCAGCAGCCCTGGGTGAGCTCTGGCGTTAGCATCTCCGTTTCCCAGACCCAGAGCAGGAGGGGCCTCTTGTGGTCACAGCGCCAGGAACTGGCAGCGGAGGAGCCTGCCCCAGGCACTCTGGGTCCGAGGGTCCGGCTCTGACACGGAGCCACACGGTGCCTCTTACACGTGGATGGGGGAGTGGGTGTAACCGTTCATGTGCTTTAAGTCGCCGTCTTGCATGTGTTACCTCAGGTTTGAGGGGAACTTGGCAAGCCTTCCCTGCCCGCCCCTCCCTGTGCCCTGGCAGGCCTGCCGCCTGCTCTCACAGTCCGGGAGCGCAGTCCTGACGTGGCATTGAGCGGCCTTTTCTCTCGGAAGCAGATCCCCACTGGCACCACCTCCCTCCGTGCCCTGGCTGGGGGACGGTGGTCAGAGTCAGCCCGAGTGCCCCTGCTCTGCTCTCCAGGGCGCAGGCCTGGGCTCCCAGGAGGGGCCTGGCCAGGGCAGCTCCCCTGACCTGGGCCATCATCTCCAGGGCAGGCTGACGTCTGCAAAGCCGCCTTCCAAAGCCCATCTAGGGCCAGACTCTTAGTCCTTAGCTTTAAAAAACGTTAGGTTTTAAAATGACAGTTTTTAAAAAATATATTTTTACTGATTTCAGAGAGGAAGGGAGAGGGAGAGAGAGAGAGAAACATCAATGATGAGAGAGAATCATTGATTGGCTGCCTCCTGCATGCCCCACATTGGGGATCGAGCCCGAAACCTGGGCACGTGCTCTGGATAGAATTGAACCTGGGACCCTTCAGTCTGCAGGCCGATGCTCTATCCACTGAGCCAAACCGGCTTGGGTGACAATTTTTTTTTAAAGTTAAACAGTATATTTGTGGTTCTTGTACCCTAACCCCTGACACGCCAGCATCCCTTGGGGAAGGCTGACAAACCTAGAATGGAGGCGGGGTTCAGCCGGTGAGGGGATGGGAGCCCCTGGCACCGAGTGGAGAGGGGCCTTCCCTCTGGCACACCCTTTGCTCAGACGGGCGAGGGAGGGGGCCGGGACATCACGTGTCCCCTCCCTGTGCTTCAGTGTTTTAGGGGCTGAGCTCTTGACTTCTCGCTCCTCCTGCTAATTTTGGAAAGGGTAAGGTTCCCAACCCTCGAATATCAGGGCACCATTAAAACCGCTTCCCTGCCTTCCCTGTGCCCGACCAGCAAGAAGCGGGACGGCATCCGGGTAGCCTGGCCCCGGGCCAGAGGTCCACTCAGGACGCAGGGCCTGTCAGAGGCATCTGTCCCCGCTGGGGAAGGGCCCTCGGCGAGGGAGGCCAGCAGCTCCCTTTCCCGGGCCCGTCAGGCCCTCCTGTGGCCCCGGGTGCAGGCTGCTCCTCTCGCTGCTCCGGGTTCCGCGGGGTCTGCACAGGACGCCCGAACCGGCGCGTTACTTCAGGCACCAGAGTGGCCTGGGTGGCCTTGCAAAGCATCCTGGGTAATTGCATGTAAATTGCCAGATGGGTTGTGAGGCTAATTAAGTTTTAGCAACCAGAAGAACGAGGACCAAAACACACGCGCAGGGCCCTGTTTGTTTAGAAACATTGCATATGGTGTGACGTCTGTCGCGCTGGCAGTGCTGCGTCCCCGTGTGGGTGTCAGTGCTGCCGTTGTCGCCCTTGGTTCTGAAATGCCCTGGAGACTCTCCTACAAATTGCTCCCGGGGCTCCCAGGAAGCCGGGCTCCAGCTGTAGTGAGAACATCTGGAAACGGGGTGTCTCACAGACGAGGCACTGCTGTGGGGTTTCCCCTGACAGGCTCCCACAGGTTTGTTGTGGGAGGAATACAGGGCATCTGTGGGTGTCATGCAGCCCCTCTCAGGTGGAAGGGACTCAACATGTGGTCTAGTCATCGCTCTATCCTTGCCATGTGTGTTCCAGGGACGGGGCTCACCCCCTGACATGGTAGTAAGTATCCCATTCGTGTTTTCCATCGCGAGGCTGATTTAGAGCATGCTCCATATTGAGCAAAAGTGTGTCTCCTCGTGGCTTCTGTCCCAGGTGTAGCTTTAGAAAAGTGAGGATCGGTCCTGGCTCATCTCCTCACCCTCTTTCTCTTGGCTGCTCCTCCTGTGAGGTGCTGGATGGGCTAGACCAGCGAGCACTGCAGCTGGACCTGTGTCCGCACTCTCTTGCCTGCAGGCAGAAAGGGCCTTTGATTGGCAGGGGCGGGGCGGGGTCAGGGTCAGGGCAGTGGGCCTCCAGGTGCGTCAGGCTGAGCCGTGTCTGGCACCACTCTGGCTCACCACAGGTCTTGCCCACCGGAAATGGCTTTCCTGTGAGCAGGGAGGAGGCCATTGGTGGCGGCAAGTCTGCAGCCCCAAGCACGCGGGTCTCCGTACCTGGGACTTGGTGGAGGTGTTGACTGAGTGACGGTGTCCCTAATCCTGGGGCACTATGTGGACATTAAAAACGTGCTTTTGAATAGTGTCTGATGTGGGAAAACGTTCACCTTGGAGCTGAGGAAGAGTCTGAGACACGGATATCCGTATGCACCGTGATCTCGGGAGCACCGGCTTCTTCTTTGGGGTGTAGTGGATTCCTGCGCTCTCCACAGTGAATGGGTCTGAAACTAGCGTAGGTGCCCTAAGTGACCGTCCAGCTGGGAGCGCAGGCACATAAGGCAGTAAAACAGCAGCCGGGCCAGTGCTGAGCGCCCTGTAAGGTGGTAAGTGCCAGGTGCAGAGGGAGGAGACCCGGGGCGGTGGTGGAGTTGCAGGTGGGCGCTGAGGCCCAGAGGCGGGCACTGCGAGCAGGTGGCACCTCCTCGCCCTCCTCCCTCCCAGGCTTCAAGGGGAGGTGCTGCCCGCACTGCAGTCCCCACGCCCTGCCTCCGCTTTGCCTTCCTCCCCGCCGCACCCCAGGTGACTCCGCAGGTGGTCTGCCTGTGCAGGGCCCAGAGGCGTTCTCCCTGTGGCCTCGGAGTGTCGGGAGCTCAGGGAGCTGGGCTTTGAGAGGCCCCTCAGGCAGCGTGGGTCCTGCCTCCGGGACCAACTCGGCTCTGTGGTCACTTAGGGACTTAACGATCGGTGTCCCGGGGCTGGTGCGCAGCAGCTGCTTCCCCGTCTCTGTCGTGCGCACCGTGGGCCTCTTCTAGCACATTGCTCCCCTCCGCCGGCCCGGGGTTGCTCAGGGTGACGGCAGGGGCAGGGGCCATGGCAGCAGCAGCTGTGTCCGCCTGGCACCGCCCCGGCCTCCAGCCCCCACAGGGAGGGGCATCCGAGCACCAGCCTCACGTCTGTTAACTAACTGACTTGAAGATGGGATTGGATGTAACAGGTCCTGGAACGCAGCTTCTTACAAGTACAGCCGGTCCCCAGCTTTCTGTCTCTAACTCTGTCACTGCCACTCGGAGGAACCCCGGGCCGAGGCAGCCTGCTGAGGCCGCCGTTCAGTAAACCGGACAGGGAAGCAGGACAGAAAGCTCACGGTCCCCCTTCCTGGCAGAGAGCTGGCCCGGGAGTCAGGAGACAGGCTTTCCCAGGTCCCTCTGATTTGGGGCCGGGCGCTCGGCCTCCCTGTTCCTCCCTGTCCCCCGGGACCGCATTTGGCGGCTTACTTCATGGGGGCATGAGGTCTAGGGGGCCCGTTGTTACCTGTGGTGACCGTGACTGAGAACGGGAGGCGGTAGGTGCGTTTTCCCTGCACTGAGGCCGGCAGCAGCCGTTCCCTGCAGGAAGCAGTCGGCGTCCTCGGATCCAGCGGGTCAGGTGCTTTGGGTGGTCTTGGGATCAAGCCCTTTGACCCCAGACGGACTTGGGCCTAGCTAATCTACACTGTTGATTGGGGTGACTATGGCACCTGGACCTCAAATAAGGCCTCAGAAAGGCAAATGTTGGGGGGATGGGCAGCAGATGGGTGGACGGATGCTGGGCCTGGTGCAGAGAATGGGGCACAGGGACCTGCTTGGGAGGACCAGGTCATGAGGCGCTGCTTCCTGAAACGGGAAGAGTCCCTAGCACCTGAGCACCTCGTGAAGGGGCAGGTGGGCGGGCCCCCGGCTGCAGGAGCGGGGGACCTGTGACCTTGGAACTAGCTGCTCTTGGTCACCATCAAAGTCTCTCTTTCCATGTGAGAATTGGGCTGGGGGGTGGGGGGCGGTGGGAGAGTAAGGGGTGTGGGTCAAGGTGTGAGGGTGGTGAGCAGGAAGGTGTCAGCCAGGGCAGGCACAGGTCAGCGATGAGCAGTGAACACAGAGCCCAGGGCACCATCCTGCCAGCAGCTCCGTGCTCGGCACCACGGAAGTCCTTAGTCAACCCTGCCCGGCAGTTGGGTGTATGTCTGTCCACCAGGTTCTGGCTTGTACCAACCTTGAGCAGCAAAGTCGGGATTTGAACCAGTTCTGATGTAAATAGTTCTTATTCCTTGTAACGCAGCTGCCTGTGTAGTAGCTGCCACATGGAAGCCTTCTCGCTAAGACTCCTGGGCCACAGCCCTGCCGCCCCTCCTCTCCCTGCGCCTCCCTCACACCCCGGCTCCCTGGGTTGGGGGCCATGGTCTGCACTGGGAGGCAGGTGCGCTCACCCCTCCCACCTGGCCTACCCCCAGGGTGCGTGTGTGGTTGGTTCAGCCCCACCCTGGGAAGGCGATGCTGGCTTAGACCAGGGTCCTGTTCTGTGTCCCTGTGGCCAGTAGTGTGGCCTGGGGACTGCCTGCGATGGAGGAGCCAGATGTGCAGTGGCGGCTGAAGTCTGGGCCCAGGTACTGGAGAGAGTACTCACCGCGGCTACTCCAGCGTCCCCTCCCCCAGAGAAACGGAGGGAAGTGTGTACGTGCATTGGTGTGTGACAAATGCAGGTTAAAAAACAATATATATACATATATATACTACAACCCCAATTTTGCTAAAATTTAAAAAAAATAAAAGCTTAGAAAAATACACCAAAATGGTAGAAGTGACCCCAATCTTACTTTAAAAAATGTGCTTGACTTCTTTTCAAATTTTTCTACTCAGAAAAAAAAAATTGTTTTAATGTGGGGAAGAGATAAAGACAGGGCCCAGTGGAAATCCACATTTAAAAAAATTACTGATTTTTAATGAGAGAGTAAGGGGAGAGAGAGAGATTTGCATTCATTGGTTGATTCTTGTATGTGTCCTGACGGAGATTGAACCTGAAATCTTGGCATATCGGGATGACACTCGATAACCAACTGAGCTACTCGGCCAGGGCAAATCCACCACATTCTTGAAGTCAGAGACAGCGTAAATGTCCCATTGAACCAGCCAGGCTCCAGGAAGCTCTGTTACTTCCTCAGCACACAGGTTCTGTGTGTGTGTGTGTGGGGGGGGGGGGGGAGCCGTGTCGGGGGGGAGATCTTGGGAGGGGATCTCACCTTGGCCCAGAAGGAGCCACCTGGCCTCTCAAAGACTGAGCTATTTTTTATGTTAACTAGAGGACTGATGCACGAAATTCATGCAAGGGGCTCGGCCGCTGCCTTGGCCTGCGGCCACCTCTGCCTCAGCCCTCGCAGCCCCAGCTTTGTCCAGAAGGTCATCCAGAAGGACATCTGGTCTGATTAGCATATTACACTTTTATTATTATAGACTAGAGGCCTGGTGCACAAAATTCATGCACGGGTAGGGTCCCTAGGCCTGGCCGGCGATCGGGGCCTTCTGGCTGCCAGTGGGGCCTTCCTTTGTTCTGCTCCACCCCCTGGTGGTCAGTGCGTGTCATAGCGAGTGAGCGAACTCCTGGTCAAACTCCCAAGGGGACACTTTGCATATAAGCCTTTTATATATACCAGGTGTACTGGTTAATAATGCGGATTTTTTTCAATAGATGGAGTTACACATATGTTGATATATATGTGATCTGATATGTATGCTATTTTGTTGTATTGACAACAAGCTTCAAAACTTGATGTCAAATTTTCTGAAGGTGTTAACATCATAAATATTTTTACACTTAAAAAAATGTCGGATTTCGTGCCAAAAAAAAAGAACATTTGCCCGAAGTTTTAATTCATTACTTTATTTTGAAGAAAAGTACTGCTGAAAGTTATTGTGTACTTCGGGAAGCTTATGGTGAACGTGCTTCATCTCAAGATACTTGTGAACACTGGTTTAAATGCTTTAAAAGTGATGATTTCGATGTGAAAGACAAAGAACTTCCAGGTCAACCGAAAAAGTTTGAAGACCAACAATTACAAGCATTATTGGATGAAGATGTCAAACTCAAAAATAACTTGCAGAAAGATTAAACGTTGCTCAGCAAACAATTTCCGGTCATTTACAAGCAATGGGAAAGATTTTAAAGGAAGGAAAATGGGTGCTACATCAACTGAACGAAAGACAAATGGAAACCAGAAAAGTCATCAGTAAAATGTGGCTTCAACGGCAGGAAAGAAAGTCTTTTGCATCGAATTGTGACTGGCGATGAAAAGTGGATTTATTTTGAGAATCCCAAATGCACAAAATCATGGGTTGATCCAGGTCAACCATCAGCATCGACTGCAAGGCCAAATCGCTTCAGAAAGAAGACAATGCTCTGCATTTGGTGGGATCAGGAAGGTATGGTGTATTATGAACTCATAAAACCAGGTGAAACTGTTAATACTGATCGCTACTGACAACAAATAATTAATTTGAACCACACTTTGATCGCAAAATGACCAAAATGGGCCAGAAGACACTGCAATGTAATTTTGCTTCATAATAACGCAGCATCACACACTTCAAAACCAGTTAAAGGCACGTTAAAAGATCTTGCCTGGAAAGTATTAACCCACCCGCCGTATTCACCAGAACTTGCTCCTTCAGATCACCACTTGTTCTGATCGATGGCACACGCACTTTCTGAGCAGCACTTCAAAACGTACGAAGAAGTGGAAAATTGGGTCTCTGAATAGTTTGCCTCAAAACAAGAAAAGTTCTATTGGTATGGTATCTGCAAATTACCGTATTTTCTGGCGTATAAGACGACTTTTTAACCCAGGAAAATCTTCTCAAAAGTCAGGGATCGTCTTATACGCCGGGTGTCATCTTATAGGGCAGGTATATCCCAAACTATTTTAACTGGAAAAGTTGGGGGTCGTCTTATACGCCCAGTCGTCTTATACGCCGGAAAATATGGTACCTGAAAGATGGGGGAAATGTGTAGTTAGCAATGGACATTACTTTGAATAAAGCACTTTTGATGTTTCTCTTTAAATTATTGTGTTTTCTTTGATTACAAAATCCGCATTATTAACTGGTACACCTGGTATAGACTAGGTGCCTAGTGCACAAATTCGTGCACCTTGAAAGGAACTGTGGGCGTGAGGCTGCAGTGGGCATAGGGGCAGGTCTCGGCCCATCCTCCAAGCCCCTGCCCAGCCCCTCCCGCCGCAGCCCACAGTCCCCTGTCTGCCGCCGCTCCTTCACACTGATGGCGCCAACCCCACTTACACCTGCTGATGGTGTGGAGCAATTGGGGCCAGCGCCAACAGTGAGTGTGAGCGGGGCCAGTGCTGTCAGTGGGTGCGAGCAGTGGCTGCTGCCCCGATCGCCCCTCTGGAGCAGGGGGAGGTGGAGAAGCCCTGAGTGGCGATCGGGGCCGGCAGCCACTGCTCGCACCTGCTGACAGTGCCGAGCAGTCGGGGTTGGCGCCAGGTGCTGGCAACAGGTGCAAGCAGTGGCTCTGGCACCGGCAGTGGGTGTGAGCGCCCAGCGGGACTGTGGTGTGCAGGAGCAAAGAATTTTCGGTAACCACCAGAGGCTCGCCGCAATGACAGTGACCAGCGCCCCGCCTTGGTCGGGCACCCCCGCTCACCTGCTCTACCATCCCGCCATGGCCCCGATGTCCACCATGTTCCACATGCGCCCCCTGGTGGTCAATGCACTTCATAGCGACTGGTTGTTTGGTTGTTCCGCCGTTTGGTCTATTTGCATATTAGGATTTTATATGTATAGATGAACGTTAGCTGCTCCTCCCCTGGAAGCAGCGCCAGCCCCACAAACCAGTGCAGCAATGGGCCTGAGGACTGTTCGCTCCCTCAGCCTCCCACCCTCCCTACCCTGATTCCTAATTTGCACTTTTCAGGCGAATCCCAGTTGAGCCCCCCACCCCACCCCATCACACACCCTTCTTCCAATTCAGGGCACCCTCTGTCTGGAGCATCTCTTCCCACTGCCCCCTGCTCCTGAGACCCAGAGGGACTGGGGAGTGGGGGTGCAGGAGAAGCACCAGGACCAGGCCCCCTCCCCCCAGAGAAATCAGGCCAGGCCAGTAGCTCTGTCGCATTCCTTCTCCCCCAAGAGAGGAGGCTCAGCCTGGCTTTGTGGCTGATGGCAGGACAAAGGACCGCCATTGTCTGAAGGGAGAGGCCTCACTGAATATGGGAATGAGGCTGGAGGGCGGGCTGAGTGGGAAGTCTGGAAGCCATTTCTGGGAGGTGATCGCCTCCCCCCTCCATTGGAGGAGTCAGTCTGGGGCAGATCTGGGGGCTGCTGCTGGGCATGGGCAGGCGGGAGCGGAGAGCCTGCTTTGTCACGTACCAGTGTGTTGCAGGCACACTCTTCCCTCCATTTGACTGCCCTCTATGAGTCGCTGCGATGAACACCTTCACTCCAGTACCTGGGCTCCCAGACTTCAGCCTCCACTGGACACTGGCTTCCTCCACTGCAGGCTGGGGCTGTGCCAACCTACACACACACCCTGGGGCGGGCCGGGCGGGGGAGGGGCAGCCCGGGAGAGGAGTGGCAGGCTCTGGGGCTCGCACCCTAGACAGCTGTGCCCCACCCCCACCTTGCTGCTCCCCTGCCCCTGTGGGCCTGCCCTCTGCTCCGATTGCTCTTCCAAGGCTGCGTTTGAGCGAGCTGGGGGTGGAGAGTGGGGCTTCAGGCACGTATCCCACAGCCCCCACTGGGTCCCAGGGTCCTAGCTGGTCGGAGGAGGGGCAGGTTGGGCCAGCCCCCAAGGAATCGGGCCCCCTAGACCTGGTGCCAGGGTTGCCCAGCACCTCCAAGCTGAGGGCTCCCCTTCCTCGAGGAGGGGCTGCAGGTCTCAGCCCTGGGCTCAGGAGCCTCTGCCGCCCGGGCGGGCTCGCTGAGCTGGCCTCCCGGCCCGTGTGCAGGAGTGGGCAGAGCAGCGCCGCCCTCGCCCGCAGGCATGGCGTGGGCTCCTGTAGATTGGCTTCCCAGGCGCCTCCAGTTCACCCAGGGACGGCCCAGCCCCTCCCCTCACTGGCACCTTCTGCCTAGGGGCTGCCGAGCCCTCGGTGCCGGAAACAAGTCCCAGGCTTCGGGGTGAAGTCCCGCTTTGGGTCTCCTCAGGTAGGCTGGGGAGAGGCAGCTCAGGGACAGGCCGTGGCCTCAGACAAGCCCCTCCCAGGATGGACCTCCTCCCCGCCTCCAGCAGAGCCCGGGACAGCCCCCGCCAGCCTGGTGCCGCCCATGCTCCCCCAGGGGAGCCGTCAACCCACCTCTCTGCCCGCTCACCACAAGTACGTGAACCCCCCTCCACCCCTCCTCGAGCCCAGACCCTGGGGCTCCCCTTCCCACCCAGCCCCAGACCTCTCCCAGACCTGGTCCCAGACTGAGTCAGCGCATTGGCTCCAGCTGGTCAGCCTCTTCCTGGTTTTTTATCAGTTCCCTCCCAGCCGTACGTGTCCTGGTCACTAGCAAACTTTCACTGAGCAGACGAAGGGCCAGGCACGTAGGCGCCAGGCACCCCCGTAGGCGCGGAGGGCACCGTTGGGAATGAGGTTTCTGCCCGCAGCAGCCTGGGAGCCTCCACAGGTCCTCGGCCTGCTTTCGCTGGCACAGGGGTCCACGCAGTGTGCCAGCGCCCCCCCCCCCCCCGCGCCCCCAGTCCTGCTCCACTGGTTTTGAATGGAGACAGTCCAGCAGTTAAAGAAATTCCCAGCAAAATATTAACAAGTGAGAGATGCCTTTAAGATGTGAAGGACCTTTCCTTCTCCTAAATCCTGTAGCCAAGAGGACTCGGTGATCAGAGCCCTGGAGGCAGGGCGCGGAAGCGCGGCTGGGCCCTGCCGCAGCCCTCCCTCGGCCTGGAGCCAGGCCTCCCTCAGGCCTCCCAGAGGCAGTTCCTGCCGCCTGTGCTCCTTCCCTTCCCGGGAGCCCTGTCCCACCCGGGTGCCCCCTGCCCAGACCCTGCCCTGGCTGCAGACCCCCTCTGCCCCTACACCCGCTGCGCTGTGCCCAGGGCTCCGGGCCGGAGAGCCGCTGTGCAGGCTGCCACTCTGCGCCTGCTGGAGCCCAGGAAGCTGCTGGTGGGAAGGAGAAGGCGTCCAGGGGGTCGGGCTGCGCGGCCACGCAGGCCCTGCTCTAACGGGCGCCTGTCGGGCAGGGCCCCTGCAGTGACCGTGCGCGGCGCGCAGGGTGTTCACTCCGCAGAGCAGTGCGCCTGCCCCTCGCGAGTCCCTCGGGCCGCTGGCCTCCCCCGGTCAGCCTGCTCCAGGCCCCAGACGCGGAGGCCGGGCCACGTCCTGACCGTTTGTCCCTCACTGCGGCCTGGCAGGCCTCCCTCGTCCACCTCTGGGGTCCACTCAGCACTGAGCTTGAATTCTGTCAGAGAAGGAAGCACTGCTCCTCCCCCAGAGGTAGAGGAAGGGGGTGCTCTGGGGGGACACTGGTTTAAGACACTGGGGGGGCCTGTCCCCAGCCCTGGACAGTCCCTGCTCCTGACCCCGGCTGCTGCCCGCACCTTCCACCTGCCCTGCGCCCACCACGCCCACCTGTGCGGGAGCGCAGCCTGGGCGGACTGCGCGGCGTGGCAGGTGGAGTCTCGTGGTCCCTCTGCCGACGCTCACGCGCTCTCGCCGTGCGCGAGTCCTGTTCGTCCTCTGACCTGCTTCCTTGTACACATGGACCATTTCTAGCTCAGAGGCTGACTGGCACGTCTTCAGGTGGTGAAACCCTTGGAGCAGGAGGTGTTTCTAAGCCAGACGTGCCAAGAAGCGCACAGGGCCGTGTGGTCAGGCGTGCCCGGTCCAGCGGGCACAGCACTGGACGTGTCAGGACCCACGTCGGCCTGCCTCTTCACGCGTCCCCCCACAGAGCGGTGGTGGCCCCGGACTCCTGCTCTGTCCGAGCTCAGCGGCCTGAGGACCACTGTTGGCTGTGCTCGTCCCTCGCCGTCTAAGCACAGGTCGTGGGCAGGACGGGGCGTCCGGCACCAGGGCTGCCCTGTGACCTGTCCCCTCACCTGCGAGGAAACACAGGAATGAGGACACGTCAGGACACGTCAGACCGGTGGGAAGAGAGTCCTTTCCAGCGACGGACAGCTTGCTGCCTGGGGAACATACACCTTCCCTCAGAAGGAATGCCACGTAAACTGAAGATTTAATTGTAAACGTGAAACGGTAAAATCGCAGGAAGAACGTGGGAGGTTGTCTGAGAACCTTGGAGGAGGAGGTGTTGCTAAGCCGACAGCCGAGGAGCGCGCAGGCTGCCCACCGGCCTGAGAGCAGAGCAAGCCCCGCAGCGGAGGAGGACACGCGGAGACACACGTCTCCCTTCCCACGCGTGAGAGGCTCGTCTCCTTCCTGTGGACGGCATCCCGACCGTTCGGCCAGAAAAGACGGAGAGCCCCATCGATGGCACGAAAGGAGAGGCGCGGGGTTCCTGGGGGAGGCGCAGCGCCATTCCCCCCGGCGGCCGCCGCAGAGGGAGCCTCGGCTTGGTGCTCGAACCCCGCACCCGGGCTGTGAAGGGTGACTAGCTCCTGTGAGGTGGGTTGGCGGGTGTGAGCCTGGGGGCGGGGCGGGGCTCCGCTTGCTGTGAGAACACGTGATGGACAGGCCTGAAGGATGCGGGGCTCCCCCGGGAGGCTGTCACCGCAGGACGGGAAGTGCTGGGCGGCTTCCCCACAGTGTCCGCCCCGGAACCAGATCGGCCGGGTGGGGACACACCCGACCAGCAGTCTCTTCTTGACGTCACCCCAGAAGGGCCGCAACCGGGGCTTCCGCCGCGCTGCGTGTAAAGCGGAGTGGGGAGCCGGTTAGTGATTCACAATCGTCCACAGTGGTGACTGCGCAGCCTCCGGAGCGGAGGCGGTCGGCACGCGCTGCTAGTGGTCAGAACGGTGGGCACCAGGATGACATTTGTGTGAAAATGAAGCTGGCACATGCCTGTGTGTGCCCAGCTGGGCCATGGAGGGGGCATCCAGGGAAGTGGTGACGCCCCGGAAGGTGGGGGACGCTGTGGCTGAGGGACAGGGCAGCCGTGAGTTTTCCTGTTTCGTAATCGGAAAACACTTGTCTTGGGGCGGACACGGCTGTGAAGAAAAGGCCATCGTGATGGGGTCGGAGCGGAGGCCTCGTCCGTCTGCTCCGATCTTAGCTCCGCACTGGGTGTGTGAGCTCGGGCAAGGTTCTGGCCCCTCTCTGCCTCCGTTTCCTCGTCTGTAAGCGAGGGGTAGGACAGAACCTGATGCACAGCACGCAGCGGCGGTCCGTTAAAGCCCTCGCCCGGTCACACAGCACCGGGCAGTGGGCTCGGCTCTGACCCCCTCCCTGGCCCTTGAGACTCCTCTCCTCGGGTGAGGCTGGTTCCTTGGGTGCCCGCCCTGCGCCCGCTGCCCGGCTGCGGCGATGGTCACAGCCGTAAACTGCGAAGTCGTTTGTTAGGGGCCTGGGCTTGTCTGCCTGTCCTTCGCCTTGGATGGCCATGGAGCCTGCACATTCGCTCGGAGTGGGCGAGGGCGTGCGGCCGGCCTGGGCACGCAGTGTGCCCAGGGCCCTGCTGTTCCGGCCCAGGTCTGTGCCCACGCCCCTGCCCAGCCCCCTGGTGGCCGCTCAGGTGGGAGCGGGCGGCTGGCAGACCTGGCTGCTGCTTCCCTCGGCTCCGGGGGGGCACACGCCTCCCGGGGGCCCGGTCTCCACTCCCTGGTGCCTGAGGCCACAGAGGACGTGGCGCGGAGCCAGGAAAAGCTGGCCTGGCACCCTAGGCGGCCCGGCCACAGTGCAGAGGCCCTCACGCTCGCCTTTCTGCTCTCAGGGGTCTAACGTGATGGAGGAGCAGGACCTGCGGGAGATCGGCATCAGTGACCCGCAGCACCGCCGGAAGCTGCTCCAGGCCGCACGGGCCCTGCCCAAGGTGACCACCCAAGCTCTGCAGCCTGGGCCTCCCTACACCAGCTGGCTCGGGGCGTGCAGACCACGCGGGGTGCTCCCCTCATCCCAGGGCCCAGAGGGCAACAGAGGCCCCAGGAGCCAGCGGAGCGCGAGGGACTGAGAGGACCTGCCCAGCCGCAGCGGGGCTGCAGGCATCTGCCCTGTGCGGCCTGGTGCCCACAGGCCTGGCCCCGGAGCCCTGGGGTCTCTCCGGAATCACTTGAGACCAGGCCGGCCTGTGCGGACCCCTGGCATCTCCCTGGGGGAGGGGCTGGTAGGCCGAGCTCCTCGCTGACCGCGTCCAGTGCCCCATCCCTTCCACGTGCCCAGAGCGCGGGAAGCACGTATAAGTCCCAGCACTGAGGCCAGCCCTCTTCACAGACACAGCTCTCTTGTCCTGTCAGTCCGTGGCCCCATCAGACACGGGGCCTTCTGCAAAGCCTCCCCACCTCACTTAACAGGGCCACCTCCAGACCCAGACGGGAGACCGGAGACCAGGCCCCTCCGTGGTCTCCGAAGCTGCCCCGTACCTACCCAGCCGTGGTCGCTGCTGCGGCTGCGTGCGCTGGCCAGGGTCTCCACCCGGGACCTTGCCCGCGAGGGCCGAGGTGTCAGCCCCGCCCCCTCGCCCCACAGGTGAAGGCCCTGGGCTGCGAGGGGAGCAGCCCCCCGTCGGTGCCCTCCTGGCTGGACTCCCTGGGGCTGCAGGACTACGTCCACTCCTTCCTGTCCAGTGGCTACAGCTCCATCGACTCCGTGAGGAACCTCTGGGAGCTGGAGCTGGTGAACGTGAGTGCAGCCGCCTGGGCATGCGCTGCCCGCTGCCCGCGGCCCTGGGCTGCCGCCTGCCCGGTGGGGGCGCCGTGGGCCCGGGCACCACCTGACTACTGCGCCCCCCCCCCCCAGGTCCTAAAGGTCCACCTGCTCGGCCATCGAAAGCGCATCATCGCCTCCCTCGCCGACAGGCCCTACGAGGAGCCGCCCCAGAAGCCCCCGAGGTTTTCCCAGCTGCGAGTGAGTGGCGGCGGAGCGGCTGTGTTCTCTGTGGGGCTAGCAATTGGGGGAATCCCTGGGATCCCAGAGACGGGGACCTCGGCTAGGACCCTCCCTCTCTGCCCCGGGGCTGGGGGGGGCAGTGGTTTGGGCTGGTGCTCTGTCCATCACATGCCCCCGTCTAAGGGTCAGTAGGAAGTGCCGTGTTGGGAAAGGCAGGAAAACAAACATGCAGATCCCCCAGGAGGGCCCCTTGCGGACAGTGTGACCCGCGCCCGCGCCCGACACAGCCTGGAATGCAGGTCTGCAGGCAGGTCCCTGGGCAGCAGGGCCGGAGAGCCAGACCCGAGCCTCCCAGGTGCTCGGCCGCCAGGCCAGGGACCCCACTGCAAGAGCGGCAGACCCTGCCCTGGTCCAGGACGCTGTCTCCCGCCTTCGGGCTGAGCTGCCCACTCCCGGCGCCTCAGAAAGGGGGTGCCGTTCGGTCCTGCACCTGGGGAGCCGCCGTGGCGCTCAGCTGTGGACGCTGAGGCGCTGACCCCTGTCTCTGGGGGCCTCAGTCCCGCTGTGCTGCGTGTTTCTCCAGAGACCCCGGGGGGTGTGGCAGACAATTTATCTTTGAAGGCACTTCCCAGCCCTGCGGCACCCCTTTTCCTGTGCGGCTCCAGGCCAGGGGGCGCGGGGCGGGTCAGGGCTCCCGGCTCCAGCAGGAAGTTGGTTGCTTTGACTGTGCCCAGGCTGGGCCAGCGAGCCATTGGTCTGGCACCTCCCAGCCCATGCCTGTCCTGCCCCGTGTCTGTCCCGTGTCTGTCCCGTCCGTGGCTGCGCTGCCAGGGTGGGGGAGAGCCCTGAGCAGCCCAGGACTGGCCCACAGCTGGGCCTCGGCCCCACCTCAGCGCAGAGCCTCACGCGGGCTTCTCCTGCCGCAGTGCCAGGACCTGCTCTCCCAGACGTCGTCCCCCCTGAGCCAGAACGACTCGTGCACCGCCCGGTCCGCTGACCTGCTGCTGCCTCCGGGGGACGCGGGCAGAAGGCGGCCGGACAGTCTCCCTGACCCCGCGGCACCCTCTCGGGCGGAGCGCTTCCGAATCCAGGTGGGGCAGGAGGGGGGCTGCAGGGGGTCCCCTCCTTCCTCTGGGCCTCCTAGGCCAGTGCCCAGGCCTGAGCCCTGCTGGGCTGGCACTGGGGCCTCCTCCCGGCATCCCCGGCCCTAAAGGCCTTTGCTCCTCGGAGCTGCCCTCCAGATCGGGGTGCCCTCCTCGCCCTCAGGGTGAACTTTGACCTCACTCCTTTTCCTGCCTTACCTCACACGTCCACGTCTGGCCATGAATTTTACAAGACTTTAAAAGGATGTGTCTGGCAGTTCTAGTTGCAGAGAGACTTTGCACATTGCTGGGGGCGGGGGGGGGGGTGTCGTAAATACTTCCTGAATCTTGCCCTCCCCCGCCTTCCTTCCACCACTGCCCGCCGTAGGGGCCCCCTTAGCCCACGCGGGCCTGCAGTGGCCCCCCGCCTCACCCCAGCACCCCAGTGCCTCCCTGGCTGTGGGTGCCTCAGTGACGTCCCCACCCCAGGACCCGAGCCAGGGCCTCGGCCAGGAAGCTGGCTCCCGCTCCCCCCGCTTCACGCCCACGACGCCCCACATGCTTCCCCGCCGTGGTGTGGCCGTTTCCGCCTCCGTGAAGACCCATCTCAGCCACAGAGCCTTCCCGGCCGAGCAGTGGTGGCTGAGGCCCCTGCCGCCGCCTTTCCCTGCACGGACAGGCCTCGCCTCTGCCCGGCGGGGGGCAGGCAGCCTGTGACGCCGCGTGTTCTGCAGGAAGAGCACCGAGAAGCCAGGCTGACCCTCCGGCCGCCCAGCCTGGCCGCCCCCTACGCCCCTGTGCAGAGCTGGCAGCACCGGCCCGAAAAACTCATCTTCGAGTCCTGCGGTTATGAAGCCAGTGTGAGTGCCTGCCCTCCAGCCAGCAGCCTGCGCGGCCTGCCCCACCCCAGTGCACGCCCACAGCCCCCCACAGCCCCCCACAACCCCCCACACAGCCCCACACAGCCCCTCACAGCCCCCCACACACAGCCCCACACAGCCCATCACAACCCCCCACAGCCCCCCACAACCTCCCACACAGCCCCTCAGCCCCTCACAGCCCCACACAGCCCCCCACACAGCCCCACACAGCCCCCCACAACCTCCCACACAGCCCCCCACAGCCCCTCACAACCCCCCCACAGCCCCCCACAACCCCCCACACACAGCCCCACACAGCCCCTCACAGCCCCCCACACAGCCCCCCACAGCCCATCACAACCCCCCACAGCCCCCAACCTCCCACACAGCCCCTCAGCCCCTCACAGCCCCACACAGCCCCTCAGAGCCCCACACACAGCCCCTCAGCCACACACAGCCCCACACAGCCCCACACACAGCCCCTCACAGCCCCACACAGCCCCACACACAGCCCCTCAGAGCCCCACACACAGCCCCACACACAGCCCCTCACAGCCCCACACAGCCCCCCACAGCCCCACACACAGCCCCTCAGAGCCCCACACACAGCCCCACACACAGCCCCTCACAGCCACACACAGCCCCTCACAGCCCCCCACACAGCCTCGGGCTCGGGCACCTCAGCCGCGCCCAGCAGCAGGGCGGGGCCTCCCGCCGGCGGGGGCAGGGAGTCGTCGGGAGGGGCGGTCACCCGGGTGATGATGAGGGCGCTCCTGAGCCCGGCTCGCTCCCTCCACAGTACCTGGGCTCCATGTTGATCAAAGACCTTCGAGGGACAGAATCCACCCAGGACGCCTGTGCCAAGATGCGGGTGGGTGTCTGTGGGGTGAAGCGGGGCTGGCTAGGTACCAGCCGCAGCCCCTGGGGCCCCATGTCAGGGCGGGTGGGAGGGGGCTGTGGCTGTGGGACCGGGCTTGGCCCTGGGCAGGCGTTCACAGGCCCGTTTCCTGCAGAAATCCACCGAGCACATGAGGAAGGTGCCCACCATCACCCTGTCCATCACCTACAAAGGCGTCAAGTTCATCGACGCCTCCAACAAGGTGCGCTCCCCTGCCCGCAGCCCTGTTCCTCTCCATCCCACCCGCACCCCGATGCCGCAGTGCACTGCTGACCCTGCTGTCTTCCCAGCGTGGGCTCCCTCGCCCGCTGCCTGCTCACAGGGCTCCCCCTTCCCTCTCACCCCCCCTGGAGGCAGAGGGCTGGAGAGCCCGTCAGCTGCCGTGCTCCAGGGCAGAGACCCCAAACCTAAACCGGCGAGGTTAGACGCCGCCCGCCCCGCCCCTCCCCTCCCCGCCCCCACCCGGGGGCAGAGGAAGGCGGCGAGGCCAGGGAGCCGGACTCCAGGCCCCTCTCTTCAGCAGAAGGTCATCGCGGAGCACGAGGTCCGGAACATCTCCTGCGCGGCCCAGGACCCCGAGGACCTGTGCACCTTCGCCTACATCACCAAGGACCTGCACACGGGCCACCACTACTGCCACGTCTTCAGCACGGTGGACGTGGTGGGTAGTCCCGGCGCGCCGCCCTGGCACCGACGGCTCAGCCCCGCAGCCGTCGCCGGCCCCTCTGTGCACAGGGAGACCGCTCAGAGGACAGCGGCCTGTCCGGGGCTCAGCGACAGGCCGTCCTGCTCCGGTTAGAGTTAGTTGGACGCCCCTCGGAGTCCCCAGCCCTGCAGCTCCCTGAAATGCCCTCTGCCCCTCGTGGGAGCGGCAGGCCCTCCTGCCTGTTCTGGCTCGGGTGCTGGGTTGAGGGCGCTGTCCCCCGGCACCCTGAGGCAAGGCCCTCGGGGAGAGGAGCCAGTTCCTGAGTCCGGAGCTGGTTCCCGGCCTGGCGTCAGGCTCCTGGTCTGGACAGGGTGTGATGCGACTGCCTCGTGGGGTTGGGGGTGGGACACGGAGCCACCCCGTCCTCACGTTCTAGGCACTCACTTGTCGCTCGCTTTCTCACGTCAGTCAGCGCTGTGCCCCTGTGTGCTCCTGAAGGCCCCGGGCCGGTAAAACCGGGTAAACCCAGGCACAGCACGCAGAAACTCACCAGCGACACGTTCCAAAGGAACAGGAGCTGAAGGAAAGCCCAGGCCCCGCTTTGTTCTAACTAAACTCCTGAGAGTGGGTCACCGGTCCCACGGGCTCCCTCCGCAGGGCCTGAGGGGGCCTGTGGGAGGGCTGTGGCAGGTGCGGCCTTGAGGGGTCGGGGTGGAGCGTGGCCGCCCTGGGCCGTGGCCGCGTTGGGCAGTTTCTGTGTCTTCCCGGGTCCTGGTCGGCTGGGTGCAGGGTCGCGTTCGCCTAGTTTTCTCCGAGGAAACAAAACGTGTGCGAGGCTCAGGCTGTTGCGATATGTCAGTTGCTTTGGCAGAAATGACTGCTCTGTGCCCTGTCCGGTGCCCCGAGCCTGTGCTGGGGAGACGGGGTGCCCAGGGAGCCCCCGTCAGCTGAGCGTGCTCTTTCCTCGCAGACCCTGACCTACGAGATTATCCTGACGCTGGGGCAGGCGTTCGAGGTGGCCTACCAGCTGGCCCTGCAGGCCCAGAGGGTCCGGCCCGTGGGCGCCTCTGCTGCCGAGCCCATCGAGACGAAATCTTCCAAACCGGTGCCGAAGCCTCGCGTGGGCGTGAGGAAGTCAGCAGTACGTGCCCCTGGCCCGCTCGGGGTCTCCCACCCTCAGCTGCCCCTCGGGAAAGGGCCCGTCCGTTAGGCTCCCGCCGCCAGTCCCACCTCGGCTGCACGGCCGCGGGCCCCTAACGTCGCCCTGTCTGTCCGCTTTGCTCTGCACCCCAGGTGCCGCTGCCCCCTGACACTCGCTGTTGTTACTGTCACACCTGCACCACCCACCGTCCTTCTGACCTGCCGCTGCCGTCTGTCAGTCCTGGAGTCAAGGTCTTTGCGTCCCGTGTCTGTGTCCCATCTTCTGGGGCCTGCGTGGCGCCCTCCTTTCCTGCCCGCCCGCCGCCTGTCTGTGCTTCAGCCCTTGTTCTGTGTCCTCCCGCGGAGGTCCCGTGCCGCTGGGGTCTCGCCGGGGTCCTGCCACGGCTGTGGGGCTCAGAGCACGATGCCCAGGCAGGGAGGCGCCCGTAGGCCAACAGCTCTGAGCATCCCCGGGACCGGCTGCCCATGCGGAGGCCCAGCGTGGCCCTCCCACCATGCTCCCGGGAGGGAGTCGCTCCTGCCACGCGCACGCACACGCACATGCACACGCACACCCCCCCCCAGGGAGTCGCTCCTGACACGCACACGCGCGGACACACACACACACACACACACACACACACCCCAGGGAGTCACTCCTGACACACACACACACACACACACCCCAGGGAGTCGCTCCTCACACACACACACACACACACACACACACACACCCCAGGGAGTCGCTCCTCACACACACACACACACACACACACACACACCAGGGAGTCGCTCCTCACACACACACACACCCCAGGGAGTCGCTCCTGACGCACACGCGAGTGCGCATGAACACACACACACACACACACACACACACACACACGGAGCCTGCTCTTTGGACGTTGGCCTCTGATGGGCCCTGCGTCTTCCCGGCTCCGCACCCGCTGCTGGGGAAGCCTCGGCTGGCGGGCGGCTGGCCGCAGTCACCCAGACGCTGGAGATGCCCGGGCGGGGCGGGGCGGGGCGGGGGCCCTGTTGCCCCGGGCGCAGGTGTGCCCCACCTGACTCTTCCCTTCTTCCTTGGCAGCTGGAACCGCCCGACGTGGAGCCAGACGCCCAGTCCCATGCCGGCGTCTCCTGGGTTGTGGACCCCAAACCAGACTCTAAGCGGAGCCTCAGCACCAAGTACGAGACCACTATCTTCTAACACCCGCCCTCTCCTCCGCTAGTCTCTGTGCCTTGCCGCCCGCCTGTCTGCTCTCCACTCCTCCCAGCCGCCGGCGCCGGGCCCGCCGGGACCGCTCTGCTCGGCAGGAGCTGCAGGCACTGCGCTCCCAGCTTGTGCCACCACCGGACACTGTGAGCCCCTGGGCACGGACGGCTCGGGGATGACTTGCCTTGAGGCGGTGCCAAGCGGGCTAAGGGCCCGCGGCGCCGGGAGCCTCGCGGCCGACACTGTGCACCTGCGGGCGGGGGCGCTGCCGCGTCGGCGCTCCCTGACCGGCGGGCCCTGGCGCGTCCTCCGCTGCCTTCTGTGCGAGCCGCGGGGCCGCTGCTCACAGCTCCCTGTGCACCTTTCTCCACACAACCAGCCACTGTGACCCCTGAGCCAGAGCCCCGCTCTGCCCCCGCTGGCCCGTCTCTCCCCTCGAGGTGCTGGCCACCCCCGAGGCCCTGAGCTCGGTGACGAGCTGGACCGGGGCCAGACTGCTTTCTGTGAGGGCCAAGGCCGCGCCCGGCCCGGGCCCATGCCCCGCAGGGCCTGCCTCTCCCCGCGGTCTCGGGCCCGGTGGGTCTCCCCCTGAGGAAGGGGTGGCACGTGTGGCCGGCCCTCCTGCCTTCGCCGGCGTCACGGGCTGGCCGGGTCTAGCTCACCGCGGAGGAAGGCTCCCTCCCTGCACATGGCGCCCCGTCTTCTGACCTGGTCCCCAGTGTAGGGGCCAGTGTAGTCAGCCGTCACCCGGGCCCTTCCCTGGACAGGGCTGTGCCGGCTCACCGCACAGCAGCCGGCAGCGGCCTCGAGGCTGGCTCCGCCGGGCGGCAGGAGCCGGGCGGCTGCGTAGGGAGCGCAGACACGGCGCAGCCCCGCAGAACGCGAGGTGCTGCTGCCGCTTTAGGACTGAGCCCCCCGTTGGTAAACCAAGGGGTCCTCTGCCCGTCCCGTGCCTGCCAGGCAGACGCGCCGAGCCGGAGGTGACAGTGGGTGCTCGGGGAGGCCGTGAGGGACCTTCTGTTCCGCTTCCTGTCTCCGTTCTGCTTCCTGGTCCCTTTCCATGTCCCCCCTGTGCAGGCCCTGGTTAACCCTCTCCTCCCCCGTTGTGTTTGCTTCTGCCAAGCTGAGCCACTGAGGAACCAGCTGTGCTGCGGACACAGGTGTGGGAGCTCAGGCTTCTGCTGCCGCCACCTGCACCTCCACCACCACCGTCTCACCTGCAGCTTCGAAGCCCCAGGCCCGCCTCCTCCTGGCTGCCCGCCCGCCCGCCGCCGCCTCCTGCCCTGGCTCGGAGCCCTGCGGGCCTCTATCCCAGGAGACTGGAGCCCAGAGCGTCAAGATGTGACTTGTCCAGAACACATGTTTTAATAGAAAAAATTTTTATAAAATGAACTTTTAACACTTGCCTCAAACCTCTAGGTTCAACTGCCAGCCTTTAGACAGGTGCCTGTAGGGTGAGGGGACAGGGAACCGAGGCGGGTAAAGGGCCAGTCTGTCCGGCCTCTGTCCTCAGGACAGGGTTTTGGGAGGTCCAGTGGGTCGGACGGGAGGCAGTGCCCGTGGGTAGGAAAGGGGGACACGCGGGGCAGCCTTGACTACGTGTTGTTAGTCGGCTTTTCAAACCCACCCGAGTTGGACTCTGGTCCCTGAGAGCACGGCTCTCGTCCCCACCTGGCCCTGGGCCCGCCTTCGAGGCGCCTGGCAGGAGCAGAGGCTTCTGGTCCGTCTGGGGTTCCCGGAGGGAAGGTCCAGGTCCTGCTGGAGACGAGCGAACCGTTCCTAGCCGCCGTCAGAGCCCTGCCCTGGCTGCCCGGCCCACGAGCTTTCTGGGGACTTCAGGCGCCTGGGTGGAGTTGGAAGGAGAAGAGGCAGCTGAGTTTTGGGCATTAGTGGGTCGGCAGCTAAGTTGCTGCCTGCTGGTTCGTGGTCTGTCTGACCAGGCCTCCGATAGGCCTCCCTCGGGTTCTCTCAATTCCTGGCTTGACTGTTCTCAGCTGCTGGCTCTTCCCGGCTCCAGGTGGAGGAGAGGGAAGGTGGCAGTTTGGTTCCCCGTGTGGCCTTCAGGGCAGGTGGCGTCCGGAGCTCGCTGCCCCTCGGCCCTCTGGGGCTCGCTTTGCTTTTTACCTGTGGTGTGTGTCTCCATCTCCCCGCACCCCTCCCTCCAGTGGAGCAGAAATGAGGGATTCCTGTGAGGCGGAGCTGGCCAGGCGTGGCGGGCCTTTCCCAGGGAAGGTGCAGGAGAGCCCTGGGTACCTGCTCAGCCTGTGGTTGGCCAGACACGGAAGCAGGGCCGTGTCCTGCCGAGAGCTGGCCACGCACCCAGGCGGTCACCCCCTCCGGGGTAGAGGGGGTTCCTCCACTTTTCGGTACTAAACAGGAAGTGGAGAGTTTGACTCGACTTCCTGCTGCTTCCAGGGCCTGCGAGGACTCCCCTCCGCTCCCGTGAGGGGGCACCCGCTTTCTGCCAGGAGTTGGCGAGGGTGGAGGCGGGAGGGGAACGGCCCCTGCTGGGCCGCGGGGCAGGGGTACCACGAGGCCAGAAGGGAACAGACACTACGACGAGCCCCTCGGCCCGCGCTTCGTCACATGTGGGTGTTTCTCCCTGGAAGCTGCTACGTGTTCTTTATTTATTCAGGGTATTTTCCTATTGGAGAGCCTCGGCCGGTCTGCTGTGGCTCTGGCTTTGTGTTGAGACGCGTTTATTTCTGAATATCGAAAAGGAGAGGACTGGACCTGCCTTCTTCCCTCCTCTGGGCGGCGCTGCCTTCCCTGGAGGAACTGCCAGGACTTGACAGGCTTCCAGCGGACGCCCTGCTCTGCACGTCTCGGTGCAGGTCACGCGTGTGGCAGCCGTCTCCGCGTCTCTGAACTGTGGGCCCGTGTAGCTGGGACGTGGAGCAGGTGGCCCTGTCGCCGCCGCAGGCTCTGGCTGGCCCTCCTGCCTGCCCGCTCACTCCCTCGGGGGCGTCCGCGCCAGGTCCCGGGGGCGGGGGAGCCGCAGTCACCCAGACCTTGGAGGCCGGTCTGACCTCGTCTGTCCTGAGGAGGCCAGGCCGCAGAATGGCTGCCAGGAAAGCATTGTTGCCAATGGTGTGGCGACGGAACGAGTTGTAATAAAGATGTTATTTAATCTGTCTCTGTATTTTGATACTTGAATGACTTCCCTTTTACTTTACTGTACATATAATTGTTCATCTGTCCAATTTGCCGAATTACACACATCTTGTACCAAACAGCCAATCTGTGCAGCAGCATAGACTGACCTCACGCAGGCGTGTGAGCACCCTGGGCCCCGGCGTTGGTTTTGTTATTTCCTAACGTGAAACGTAGAACAGACGGAGCTAATAAACCGGAGCGACACGAAGCCAGCCTTGCTGTTTGGAGTCTTTGGGTTGGAATGTTTCCTGGTGTTTTTCTGGTGCCGCACAGGCCAGACACGTGGGTGTGAGCCCTGCTGTCTGCCGGGGCGAGTTTGGGGGTTCTGCTCTGCCCGCATTCCTCGGGGGAGGGTAGTCAGCTCCACTTCACCTGGTGAGGTTCTGCGGAGCATCGTCTGAGCGCCGGCGGAGCCACGTCTGTCCAGCCGCTGCGTCCCGGCCAGCCCGCACGTGTGGAGCGTCTGCACAGGGCAGTGGGGGCCGAGCTGTGGAAGCAGTGTCTTCCTGGGGGACTTAGTTGGGTTGTGGAGGTTGAGTTTTAGACACACAACTAGCTACCAGCCGGGAGCCATGCCGCAGGCCCACGGCACAGCCCCAGGGCTGTGGGGACTCGGGGCGGTACTCCCAGAGCCGGTGGCAGGGAAGGAGGGCTGGTGCCAGGCTGGTTTTTAAAGAGGAAGGTTTGCAAAGGCCCAGATGACCCTGATGGCCCCTTCATTGACTGGCCAGCCTCTTTACAGGCAACCGTCTCATCGGCCCTCACACTTTTCTGGGTGTTATCACCCTATTTGCAGAGGGAAACAGGCTCAGAAAGGTTAAAGCTCCAGCCCATGGCACCGGGGGGACCCCAGAAACCTGGCCCAGCATCCTCAGAGCCTGTGACATACTCCATTGTGAAGGGCTTCGAAACCATCGCCGAGCTGATCCAGCACCCGGCTGTGTTTATGATGGAAACAAGGCCCAGAGCAGGGGAGCTGTCTCTAAGCAGCCAGCCAGCTCATGGCAGAGACAACACCGAATCCGGGTCCTTCCAACACAGGGCTTCTGAGGGGGCCACACTGAAAGTGGGGGGCGGACAGGCCAGTGGCGGCCTCAGCTCCCTTGCTCCTGCTTCCGCGCCCTCCTGGGCAGCAGACGCCTCAGCCACTGATGCCCCTTCTGCGGACGCTGTACAGGACACGTTGCCACTGTCAGCCCCTTTGGTGCCATCAGAGCCTTCTGTGTGACCGCTGACCCGGCTGCAGTGCTGATTGGGCCTGGGACCTGGGGTGGGCACCTGGGCTGCTGCTCTGAGCCTAGGCCAAATGGGAACCGGGAGAGAACGGAAGGGCCGAAGGGAGAAGGAAAGGGGTGGGGAGGCCTCAGGAGGAAGGGGTGGGGCACACGCAACACAACAGCATCTGCCCCACCTTCACCCAGCAACCTCTCCCGGCTCACGGTGGTCAGGGGCCCGCACCGTCCTCAGGACCGGAGGCTGTTGGGAGGCCTGGGGTGTTGCCTCCTGCCCTGTGTAGAGGAGCATGAGGCAGACGGGCCCTCACAGGCCTCGCCCATGTGCTCCCCGCCCCATCGGCCATTTCTGTCACACTCCCCGCATCCTCCCGGCACCCAGGCCGCTGGGCCTCACTCTTGGAGGCTGAGACAGCTGCGCAGGGACCAGAACTCTGCCCACTGGAGCGCTTCCAGGGACAGCCTGTCAGCCTGGCCACCGCGACTGCACCTGAAGTGTCTGGTGCCCACTGGCTCCCTGCAAACAGGCCAGCAGCCCAGTGTGCCTGCAGTTCCACTGGCCCACCCGGCACCAGGCTCTGTGACCCACACCCACGGCGTCCCGAGCTCCGAGCCACCCATTGCGCAGGGAAGCCTCTACGGCCTGTGGCTGCTCCTCCCAGGTCTCAGGTGCTGGGAACACTTATAAACAAGCATTGACCAAAGTAGAGTCCCTAACACCATGAAACAATTACGGGGCAGCCATGGGGGGGAGAGGTTCCTGTCCCTACTTTCACCAAATAAACTCCAGATGGCGTGCTTGCTTAAATGGTAAAAGAGAGAGAGAGAAAAACCCAAACAAGTTATAAGAAAACGGGAGGTTTTTTCATAAACTTGGTATGAGAAAGTTGCTTCCAAGCATGTTACAAAATTCTGCTTTTTAAAAGATCAATATATTCAACTACATAAAAAACAAACATTTCTGCACAGCAAATGTGCCATAAGGAATGACTAGAACTGTGGCTCACAGCAGGGCGACAGCATCAAAGTGAACGAACTCCTTCCAGGAAGATAAGGAGACAAACGCTTCCCTGAGCCTCTCCCCGAGGACAATGGAAACCCCGGCAGAAACACCAGGGGCCCAGAGGAAGCCGGACACAAGCCTGCGCTCTGCAGCCGAAGAGCAGGAAGAGGCAGCCTGGCAAGAAGAGGAAGCTGCCAGCCACCGCGGGGACAGGCGCCATCGCCAGCGGGCCCGGCTGCCCCGACACACACAGGAACCGCAATGACAACCGAGTGGATGGGCTCCGAGGCAGAATGGAAAAGAAAGACCAACCCCACAAACCGGAGGCGGAACAATAGGCACTGTCCAATCTGAACAACGGAGAAAACAGACTGGAAGAAATGAAGAGTCTCGGGGGCCTCTGGGGACTATAACAAAACATCCACGGTTTCTGTCAGCGGGGTCCCAGGAGAGAAGAGGGTGGGGCTGAAAAAGTACTCCACCAAATAGCAGCTCAAAACGCCACAAATTTGGCGAAATGTGAACCTACAGATTCGAGAAGCGGAGCACACCAGACCAGATAAACCAAAAGAAATCCAAGCTGAGAGGCATCATAACTGAATTTCTGAAAATGGAAGACAAACAATTCCTGAGAGAGAGGGGAAGATGACGGCTTTCCCTCGGGGAAAGTACCCTGAGTGACGCGTCTCTCAGCAGAACTGTGAGGCAGGAGGATGCCGTGCAGTGTTTTTCAGGTGCTGAACGGAAAGAGCAGCGACCCGATATTCTATACCCTGTGAAAGGTGCCTTAGGAATGAGAGGAGAAGGCATGCTCAGACTGAAGGAACATGAAGGGCCTTGGTCACCAGCAGACCTGCCCTGCGGGATGGTGGGAAAGTGTTCTAAATAGAAAGGAGATGAAAAGATAAGGAACCTTGCAACATCAGGAAGGGTAAATGAACGTAAGGAAAAACGGGTAAATACGATAGACTTTCCTTCTCCTGAGTTTTCTAATTATGTTTGATGGTTGAAGCAAAGATTATAACTGAAATCCAGGCGGTGGCAGGCGTGGTTCCTGCGGGGCTGCGAGGGAGAATCCGTCCCCAGCCGCTCTCCCAGTGTCTGGCGGCCTCAGGTCCCTTGGCCTGTAGATGGCATTCTCCGAGTCTTCACACCGTGTACGTCTGTGTCTGTCTCTTCATATGGCACGTGTCTTTTCATAAGGACACTAGTCAGATCAAATCAGGGACCCACCTAACCCCAGTATAACCCCATGTTAACTACATCTGCAATGACCCTATTCCCTATAAGGTCACACTCTGGGGTGCTGGGGGTTAGGACTTCACCGTGTGGATTTGAGGTGAACACATTCAATCCATGACAACTGCCTTCTAAGGAAAAGGGGCCTAGTCCTGTGTGATTAAGTTAAGGATCTTGAGATGGGGAGATTATCCTGGGTTGTGTGTGTGGGCCTTAACCCCAATCACATGTGCCCTTGTAAGAGAGAGACTGAGAGGGATACGCTAGAAGAGGCCCTCCATGTGACCATGGAGGCAGAAGCTGGAGGAATGCCGCCTCAGAAGGGGAATGCCAGCCGCCACCAGAAGCTGGAGGAGGAAAGGAACAGGTTCTCCCTAGAACCTCCGCGGGAACGTGGTCCTGCCAACACTCTGATTTTGACCCAGTGAAACTGGTTTCTGATTTCTAGCCTCCTGGACTGTACGAGAGTATATTTCTGTTTCTCTTGAGCCATTCAATTATGTAATTTGTTACAGCAACCGCAGGAGACTAATACATGCCTAGAGCCTCATGCAGCTCTGCCTATACTTGAATTTTAACCCATAAGACCCGTTGTGGACTTCTCACATCCAGAACTAAAAGATAATAAATTTGCATGGGCTCAAGGCACTACATTTGTGGTACTTTGTTATAGTAGCAATAGAAAACTAATACAGAAGGGAATTTCCTCAAAAACCTACAACTAACATTATATTTAATGGTGAAAGATAACTCCCCCCTAAGATCGGGAACAAGGAAAGGATCCCATTGTCACCAATATTAAAGTGCTGGGCATTGCAGCCAGTGCAACAAGGCGAGAAAAGGAAGTAAACGTCATTCATCTCAGAAAGGAAGAAATAACACTGCCCCGATTTGCAGGTTACAGTAGTCCTCCCTTACCCATGAGGGAGACATTCAGCCCCCCAACAGATTTCTGAAACCCCAGACAGTACCAACTTTTACATGTACTATGTTTTCACCAAGGCATGCACACACCTGACAGCTCTCTGCATGCACTTTGGGGCCATTACTCAGTGAAATAATGGTGCTAGGACACAGGCCTGTGGTACAGAAGCAGCCACCAGCTAACCCGGACTGCTGACTACCTGGCAGGGAGCAGCAACACAGCACACCCCAGGAGATTCGGGCGGCTCAGATTTCGTCATGCTACTCAGAATGTGTGCAATCAAAACTTGGGAATTGCTTACTTCTTGAATTTTCCATGTATATTTTTAGATCATGATTGACCATGTAACCACACCATAGAAAGTGAGACTACAGATGAGCGGGACTACTGTACATGATGATCTATGTAGAAAATTCCAAAGAGCCTACAAAAATATTATTAGAATCAATGAGTTCAACCAGCTCACAGGATACAACATACTAGTAAACATACAAAAGTCTATTGTATTTCTGTATATTAGAAATCAGTATGTGGGCACAATTAAAAATAAAACACTGTTTATAATCACTCAAAAAAATAAAACCCTTAGGAATAAATCTAACAACACATGTTTAGAACATGTATGATAGAAACTACACAATGCTAATGAGAAAACTCAAAGAAGAACTAAGTAACTGAAGAAAGAGACCATGTTCAAGGACTGGGATGTTCAGAATAGTAAAGATGTCAATTCTTCTCAAATTGATACACAGGTTTAAGATGATACCTAACTGAACCCCAGCAAGGTTTTCTGTAGTTATAGATAAGACTAGTCTACAGAAGGCAAAGGAACTAGAGTAGCTAAACAACTCTGAAAAAGAATAAAGTGGGAGGGCTGTCTAATTTCAAGACTTATTACACAACTACAGCAATCCATACTGTGTGCTATGGCAGAGAGACAGACAGACAGACTAATCGAACAGAAGAGACAACCCAGAAAGAGACCCACACAAGCATCCGACTGGTTTTTAATAAAAATAAAGGCACAAAAGCAATTAAATGGAGGAAAGAGAGACTTTTCAGCACATTATGCTGGAGTGGTTAGATATCCATAGGCTTTTTAAAAAGTACCTTAACCGAAGTCTAACACTTTATATAAAAATCAATTCGAAATGGGTCACGGACTTAAATGTAAAACATAAAACTATAAAACTTTTATTTTTTTTATTTTTTTTTTAAATTTCTTTATTGATTAAGGTGTCACATATTTGTCCTCATCCCCCCATTCCCATCCCACACCCCTCCCCATGGATGCCCCAACCCTCTGTTGAACTTAAGCATTGGTTAGGCTCATATGCATGCACACAAGACCTTTGGTTGATCTCTCCCCCCTCCCCCCACCCTCCCCTATTCTCCCTCTGAGGCCCGATAGTCCGATCGATGCCTCCTTGTTTCTGGTTCTGTTCTTGTTCATCAGTCTATGTTGTTCATCATTTCCCCTAGATGAGCGAAATCATGTGTCACTAGAGATATAAGAATTGAATGTGCGACGAGCAATAATAGTTATGCTGACAGGCAAATGAATCAGTCTGTAGTGAGTTTCTTTCTGGTCCAACAGTTCTTTTGAGACCCAATATCAATGTCCACCAGTTCCTTATGAGTACATGTCGGCACTGACCCCTCAGCTCTGGATGGTGGACAAATGGTGGTAATGCAGGTCCGACTCCCTCTGGTTTGGTCTCGGCCGGATCCAGGGGCACGGCTTCACCCGGATCCAGGGGCCCACGGCCTCACCCGGACCCGGGATCCAGCCTCTCCCGGATCTAGGGGCACACGGCCTCGCCCAGACCCAGGATTCAGCTTCATCCGGACCCAGGGGCGCATGGCCTCACCCGGACCCAGGGGCGCGTGGCCTCTCCCAGACCCAGGGTCGCGTGGCCTCACCCGGATCCAGGGGCCCACGACCTCACCCGGACCCGGGACCCAGGCTCACCCGGATTCAGGGGCCCACGGCCTCACCCGGACCCGGGGCCAGGCTCACCCGGATCCAGGGGCCCACGGCCTCACCCGGACCCGGGGCCAGGCTCACCCGGATCCAGGGGCCCACGGCCTAACCCGGACCCGGGGCCAGGCTCACCCGGATCCAGGGGCCCACGGCCTCACCCGGACCCGGGGCCAGGCTCACCCGGATCCAGGGGCCCACGGCCTCACCCGGACCCGGGACCCAGGCTCACCCGGATCCAGGGGCCCACGGCCTCACCCGGACCCGGGACCCAGGCTCACCCGGATCCAGGGGCCCACGGCCTCACCCGGACCTGGGACCCAGGCTCACCCGTATCCAGGGGCCCACGGCCTCACCCGGACCCGGGACCCAGGCTCACCCGTATCCAGGGGCCCACGGCCTCACCCGGACCCGGGGCCAGGCTCACCCGTATCCAGGGGCCCACGGCCTCACCCGGACCCGGGACCCAGGCTCACCCGGATCCAGGGGCCCACGGCCTCACCCGGACCCGGGACCAGGCTCACCCGGATCCAGGGGCCCACGGCCTCACCCGGACCCGGGGCCAGGCTCATCCGGATCCAGGGGCCCACGGCCTCACCCGGATCCAGGGGCCCAGGCCTCACCCGGACCCGGGACCCAGGCTCACCCGGATCCAGGGGCCCACGGCCTCACCCGGACCCGGGGCCAGGCTCACCCGGATCCAGGGGCCCACGGCTTCACCCGGACCCGGGACCCAGGCTCACCCGGATCCAGGGGCCCACGGCCTCACCCGGACCCGGGGCCAGGCTCACCCGGATCCAGGGGCCCACGGCCTCACCTGGACCCGGGACCCAGGCTCACCCGGATCCAGGGGACCAAGGATTCAGCCTCACCCGGACCCAGGGGCGCATGGCCTTGCCCGGACCCAGGGGCACGTGGCCTCACCCGGACCCGGGGCCCCAGCCTCACCCTGACCCAGTTCCCAGCCTCACCCGGACCCAGGGGCACGCGGCTTCACCCGGATCCGGGACCCAGCGGGGTTTCATCTTCTTGATCCCAATTCCTGTTGGTCAATTCCCTCTCAGCAATTCCTTCGGCCATTTTCTCAGAGTTCCAGGGCAGCCACCGCAGAACTCGTTGGGCGGCGGGCTTGGCGAAGCTCCGGTGTGCCCGGTGTGCGGCGGCGGGCTGGTCCGGGGTGGCTGCGTCGGCCCTTGGGTCTGCAGCGGTGGCCGGTCGCCGAGCGTGCGCTCCTGGCCGCTTCCGGGGCGTTGAGATTCTTGAAGGACTCGGAGGTCAGGAAGCGCGTAGTCTCCCACCCCATGTCTCCCAGGGGCTCGTCTGTCCGTGCTCGGCAGCGAGTGAAGCCTTCCCCTCAGCCGGAGACCGCTGGGGGAACTGCGCCGAGCACGATCCAGGCTGCCATTGTGTCGCCTGAGCCGTAGTTTTTAAGGTGTGGTCTTTGGGTCACCGGCATCAGCTTCATCCCGCGTACCCCTCTCTTTTATTCTAGTTGTAGAGCATCTGCTCAGTCAGCCCTCCGGTGGTTCTGGATGGTGTCTGCTCTGCTCTCCCGTCGTAGTCTCAAAATTGTTGTGATAGGCAGCAATCAGGCTTCTGCCCTATGCCTCCATCTTGGTCCTTGTTTGTATAGTTAAGTCTTGATTGTTGTTGGTGTCACTGGGAGGAATTGTCCTCCAGGCCAATTGGCCGTGCGGACCCTCTGTGTCTATAAAGGAAGAGTTGCTGTGCGGGAGACACGTTTATGTGCCGGGTCTTGGTGCAGCAAGGCTTTGGCGCTCACTGCGTCTGCCTCTTGAATGTGTCCTTTATGGGAGTGGTTGAAATCTGGTGTCATCTCACACCGACCACTAGATGCCCTCGTTTCTGGGTCTCCAATGGAGTGTAGGTCAGCTACTGCCTGTGGCCCCTCAGCATGAATTACAGCATCCCTTATATTCGTGACCTGTTTCGGTGTCTTCCCCTTTTGGCTGCCTCCCTATCGCTCAGCTTCCCCAATCTCCCTAGGTGGTCGCTCTTGATACCCCCCTTTGTGGGCTGAGTGCAAAGTCTTGGTGTTGTTAAGCCTTGATTGCTGTTGGTACACTGGGAGGATGTGACCTCCAGTCCAATTGGCTGTGAGGATCAGCTGTGTCTATGCCGGGAGACAGCCCCATTCAACTAGACTTGCAAAATTGTAAAAGCCTCTGTGTTCAGCTTGGATGGGGCGGAGTTTCAGGGCGGAGCCTACAGCCTTGGCTTCCCGTCAGCCCCGCCCTATGAGGTTCCTGTGTCCCTCTGTACTCCCAGCAAACACCTCTGAGAGAAAAGCGCCCTGGAGTTTCGCGCGCTGCCAAACAGTCTAGTCTCTCCCCCAATGAATCTGGATTCCCAGATTCTCGCCCGGAACTGGGTTTCCGTGTAGTCAGAATTGGGGCTCACCGCAGTCTGGCGCTTTTGTCTCCTTCCCTACAGGGCGACTCAGCGGCACAGTCAACAGCCCATCCTCCGCGCACAATCCCCTGCGTGCCTCCGGTGCTCTGCTCTTCGCTGCCTCTCTGCACCTCTGCCCCACAGCCCAGCTTTCCCCAGTATGAGCCTGGCTTCCCCAGGTCCTTCCCGGAACTGGGGATCAGTGCAGTTGGAACTGGGGGTTCAGCACAGTCCGGAGCCCTTGTCTCCCTCCCGCTAGGGCAATCCAGCGGCACAGGCAACAGACCCCTCCTCTGCGCACATTCCCGTGCGCGGCTCCGGCGCAACTCCTCCGTGTCTCCGCCCCACAGCCCAGAATCCCCCAGCATGAGCCCGGCTTCCCAGGGTTTCGCCCGGAACTGGGGTTCAGTGCAGTCAGAGCTGGGGTTCAGCACAATCTGGCGCTTTTATCTCCTTCCCGCCAGAGAACGCCAGCCAGGCCGTCAGCCGCCCCTTCCTCTCCGGCTCCATCTTCCCCGCACGCGCGCGGGCTCGTGTCTCCGCCCGTGTCTCCATACCTCAAGCTTTTACGGCTTCCCTGATTTTCCTTGTGGTCCTCTCTTTCCTTCTAATTGTGGGCCTTTCAGTCAGCCAGCTTTCCTGTGGTTCTGGATGATGTCTGTTTTGATTTTTAGTTGTGTTTTTGAAATTGTTGTGCCCGGCTATAGGTTAGGTGTTTAACCTATGCCGCCATCTTGGTTTCTCCGACTTAAACTATAAAACTTTTAGCAAAAGACATAGGAGAAAATCTTTGGGATCTGGGTCTAGGCAGAGTTCTCAGACTTGACCCCCAAAGCACAATCCATAAAAATAAAATCTGAAATACTGGACTTCATCAAAATTAAAATTTTGTGCATCAAAGGACACTATCAAGAAAGTGAACTGACTCCACATGAGAAAATGTTTGCAAATTACATATCTGATAATATATAAAGAACTCTTACAACTCAACAACAACCAACAACCTAATTCAAAATTAGGCAGAGGACTAAAATAGCCCTTTCTCCAAAGAAGACAGACGAACGCCCGATAAGCACGTGAGCAGATGCCCGGCGTCACTGATCATTAGAGAAATTCACGTCAGACCACAGTGAGACTCCACTTCACACCACCAAGATGCCCACACCTTTTCTTTAAAGAAAGTAAGTGTTGGTGGAAATGTGAAGAAACCGGAAGCCTCATACATTGCTGGGGGGGAGGGGGCGGGGAGGGTGTAAAACAGTGCAGCCACTGTGGAAAACAGTTCTAGTGGTTTCTCAATAAATTGAACATAGAATTACTATATGACACACCAACTCTACTCCTGAGTATATTCCCTACTCAAAAGCATTGAAAACAAGTGTTCAAACAAAAACTTGCACACAAAATATTCACAGCAGCACTATTAACAGCCAAAAGGTGGAAACAAACCACATGTCCATCCCCTGATGAAGGGATAAGCAGTGTGGTAGATCCATATAATAGACTATTAGCCATAGACAGGGATGAACTGCTGATCCATGAACAGGACAAATCTTGAAAACATACTGTTTGTTGTATGATTCTATTTACCTAGAGTCAGAAAATCCACTGAAACAGAAAGCAGGTTAGTGGTCGCCGGGGCAACGGGGAGGGAGTGAGAAGTGACTGCTCCGTGGTCCGGGACTTCCTCTTGGTGACGAGTGTCCTGGAAGTAGGCAGTGGTGGCGCGGCACAGCACTGTGCTCCTGGCCACTAGCGGCACCGTTCCTGTGCATTTGCCACAACATTAAGTTGCTATCCCTCAGCCCAGGTGCAGGACTGAATGGAGCTCTTTCCTGGTGTAGGTCAGGGTCCCTGTCTCCTCCGTGTGGAAGCACAAGAAAACCGATTCAGAATGTCTAAGCCAGTGATGGCGAACCTATGACACGCGTGTCAGCACTGACACGCGTAGCCATTTCTGATGACACGCGGCCGCTGAGGCGGCTGCATGCCGAGGATGAAACATTTGCGACTAGAGTCTTGGAGTTAGTTTTTTCCTCAAAGTGACACACTACCCGAGTTATGCTCAGTTTTTTGGCGAAGTTTGACACACCAAGCTCAAAAGGTTGCCCATCACTGGCTAAGCAATGGATCTTTTCAGATTTTAATTATGAAGTAAAAGCAGGGCTGTTGTCAGCCCGTGTCTGCACCTCCACCAGGCCCTCCTTGCCCAGGATCCCTTCAGAGCACTTCTGCCTCTAAGAGAATGAGGCTTCCAAAATGTAGGGCGAGTGTGGGTTTTTTATGTTGATTTCAGAGAGGAAGGGAGAGGGAGGAAGAGGGAGAGAGAGATCAGTAATGAGAGAGAATCACTGATCAGCTGCCTCCTGCATACCCTCATTGGGAGTTGAGCCCGCAACCCAGGCATGTGCCCTGACTGGAAATCGAACTGTGACCTCATGGTTCACAGGTCAATGTGCAACCACCGAGCAATGCAGCCTGGGCCAAAATGTAGGGTTTTAAATATTGAAATTAATTGTTGCAAATCAGAGGCTGCATCTAGGCAAGCCTTGCTGTTTACTAAACACTAGTGCCCTGGTTCACGGATTTGTGCACATTGAAAGGAAATCAATTAGGTGGCCAGCGAGGTGGGACTGGGCTAGACAGTCTGGACACGCCCTAGAGCCAACCTCCCTCGGTCCCTCCCCAGCCAGCCGCACCTGGCGCCGCAGCTTGAAGGGCATCTGCGGAGTGAGCGGGGTCCCTCCAGCAGGTGGAGTCCCTCAGCCTGGCCTGCGGGGATCGGGCCAAAACTGGCTCTCCGACATCCCCTGAGGGGTCCTGGATTGCGAGAGGGCGGTTCTCGGGTGATGCACCCTGGAATTGGGCTCCCTCCTCTCTGGTTCCAGATGCATCATCTGAGAACCGCCACTGCCAAGTCACCGCAGCTCAGCAGCTCCTGCATTGAGCATCTGCCCCCTGGTGGTCAGGGAGCGTCATAGCTACCGGTCGGACGGTCGCATAGCCTTTTATACACACACACACACACACACACACACACACACACACACACTCCTTTTTCTGGCTTCCCCACTCCGAGGGTGTCTGGCTAGACTGGAAACGAAGGTCCAGGCCCCCAGATTTTCTGGTCAAAGTTGCACTATAGGCGGCTGTGCTGGCCAGCTCTTCTGGGCTCTGCTCTCTAAGAAGGAAGCCCATGGGGGGAGCCCTGGACTAATGGAACTCAATCCCCTGGAGGAAGTATAACCAGCTCCCTCCATCTCCAGAAATGTGAGAACCTTGTTTCTCCTTACCCTACCCGGAGAGCACATACGTGGATTCCACTTTCTCTTGCACATTACAAAAGGGGTAAGGGCCACATCTGAATGGAGCACTCTCAGCTCCGCCCTACTAGGTGCGCTGGTCTGCAGGCACCTGAGAACGACGGCTGACCTCCACGAGCCAGGCCTTTCCGAGCCCCTCTCACTTGTGTTGCCAACAGGAGCTCAGAGCCCAAACCTCTGCAGCACGTAGTCAGGAAGCGCTCTCAGCTTAGAGATGGGGGCAGGAGGCTCGCTCAGCTAGAGGACAGGGCCAAGGAAAACAGCCTGAGTAGGTCCCTGGCCTCACTGTCCAAGCCTGAACTCTGACACTCAAGACACCATGAGCTCTGACACCTGTCACCAGTGTGCCTGCAGCGGCCAGCACCCACTTTACCCAGGCTGCACCGGGCTCCAGACCCCTCCCAGGAGAGGAAGCGGAAGCGAAGCTCTCTTTATTGACCTCGCGTTGCACCACTGGAAACCTTCAGGGAATGAGGTCCCGGAGCCAGGTTCCTAAGGACTCCTTACAGCCACGCCCAATCCTGAGCTGAAGTGCACAAAACACATTTCTAACTCCGCAGGAGCCCTTATACTCACATAGTGGTCATTCCACAGGGCTGAGCCCTCAGACAAAACCGGCTAGCGCCTGGTGCCCTGGCTCCCAGCTCGGCTGTTGGCTTCGTAGCTCACTGGGGGCCGAGGGCGCTGGGGGCCGAGGGCACAGGTTCTGGCCGTGGCTGCACAGAGAGAGCGTTTGCTTGCAGTTCACAGGTTTATTAGTGAACGCGTTGGGGCCGGTGGTGTTTACATGTGTGATCACTACAGCGCTGGTACTGGCTGCAGGAGGGAGGGAGGGAGGCTGCTGCTGGGCTGGTCGCTGTGATGTCACCCAGGAAAATGATGGGCTTCTCTCCTGGATCAAGGCGCCAGGCTCGGGGCTGGTCCGTCAGAGGGACTCCACTCCTGCTTGCGGGGCCTGGCCCGGGGGGATGAGGGTTTTCAGGATCTCCGTGTAGTAGGGGCCGAACACCTGCTGATTGTGGTGCGTTAGGTTGACAAACCTTTGGCCCAGTTCTGCCAGCTCTGCCTCAATGAGAGTGAGGCCTCCGGGGAGGTCCAGCAGAGAGCGCTGCACACCGAGAACCAAGCAGCATTTGAGAAACAGGTGGATCCGCTGATCTGTGAGCAGGAAAGACAGTGAGAAGGGAAGCGGCAGGCGACGCTCAGGGAGAAGCGGCCCTGCACTCATCCAAGCTCGAAGTTAACCTCACCAGACGCGGAAATCTGTTTTGTTTGGGGGGGAGCGGGGGGGGGGGGCTGCTATCGAGCCCTCAAGGGCAACGCAAGGATTGGCAACCAGTGGCTAGTACGTTTTTGACCGTTCCAAAGCTTATACCCCCAGGTCCTGCTGAGGACATGACACAGGAGGCGCTCAGGCTGAGCCCTTGGACGGCTGAGGTTAAGAGCAAGGCCAAGCTCAGAGCCTCCATTCCCACGTGGGACGGTGGGGGTGGGAGTCCCTGCCAGGGGAGCGGCCGCCAGCCTAGCCAGCAGCGTTGCCTGTGGTGGGGGAACGTCACGTGTCTAAGACTGCAGTCAGAAATGGCCAAGAAGGCCAGGGGTGGCCTAACAGGCTGGTTGGCGTGTGCCACACCTAGAAGTCATGAATTCCTGGTGCAGATCTTCCTTAGAGCCAGAGTCCGTCTTTAAACTAAAAAAGATATATTTTTCAACCCAACATTTTGAAAAACTAAAGCCTGAACCGTGACCTGCCCAGGGATCATGCCTTTTACTGGTAGGTTGGCTCAGTGGCCGACTTCCAGGGGAGTCTCCCTCAGCCACACGGCCTCCCCACCCAGGACGCTCACCGACGACGCTGCGGACACAGTTCTGCGCGTGGGCGATGTCCTGGAGCTGTCCCCTCAGAGAGGCCGTGCTGTCGCTGCTCAGAGCCGCGAGGCCCATGTTCTTGAGGCCTTGCTGGATCTCCTGAGACACCTGCTCACTCACAGTCAGCATGGCCTCCTCGGGCCTAGAGCACGAGGGAGAGGAGGCTGGGACCCACGCTGGCCTGGCATCGGCCGGAGCCCTTGAGGGGGACTCCCAGACCTCCTCCTGCCTTCACCAGCCTGGCAGCAGCCCAGCCAATGGGTGGGTTCAGTGTCTCGCTCTTATCTCAACTCATCGACTGTTCTCTACATACAGCACCACGTTCTGCTTCTCAGGGAACAAGATAAACTAAAACCAGCTCCAACAAGCGTGGGCTCGGCCTTGGATCACCTCGGCACCCTCAGCTTCCGGCACTCG
This sequence comes from Cnephaeus nilssonii, assembly GCF_951640355.1. NCBI lineage: Eukaryota > Metazoa > Chordata > Mammalia > Chiroptera > Vespertilionidae > Cnephaeus > Cnephaeus nilssonii. The sequence goes on along the minus strand of NC_137080.1, from coordinate 92,259,763 downwards.
TGTCTGTGTGCACCGAGGTGCATTGTACGACTTTTAGGACATTTCCCAGGGCCGTCCTGCTCTCACCAGCGACAGTGACCACCCGCCGGCCTGAGGGCCTGCAGGCGATGCTGCCTGATCCCGCCTGCCGCGCACTAAGCCCAGCCCGCCAGCCTCCGCCCAGCGCCTCCTTTGCAGCAAAGAGGGTGAACCCCTCCACGCTAACCAGCCCCCGTGCCACTCCTCTTGGAGGACAGTTCTCAGTTCTGTGTCTTTGTCACAAGCCTCAAGACCAGCTACAGAGAGACCCCAACGACCTTGGCCATGGGCCTCGCTGCGGCCGTACCCGCCTGTGTCCTCGGACGCGTCACCTCTAAAGACAAAGGTCCGTGCAGCTCACCTGGAATCAAACTGCTCGGTGAGGGCGTGGGTGGCGCGCTTCAGCTTGTCCACGAACTGCGGGGAGCCGAACAGGACGCTGCCGGAGGAGCTGCTGGCCACCAGCAGGACGGAGGCCAGGACGGTGAGGCGGCGCAGCTGCGCCTCCAGCTCCCGCAGCCGGGCCCGGTCCGCCAGCAGCGTCTGAGGACGCGGGAAGGCCGTGAGGCGGAGGCCTGCCCGGGTCCCGCCACAGCCGCGGGGCCGCCCCCCCAGGCCTACCTCAGGGAACTCCTGGTCGTCAGGGTCCCAGAGAAGAAGGTTCAGGAAAGCCTGGGACAGCACCATGGCGGGGCTGAGGGGCTCCGGCCCGGAGGCTGCCTCGCCGGGAGAGGGGCCGGCCGCGCTGGAGGCGGGAGCGTCGGGGCCGGGGGCCGGCCTCAGGTCTGCGGCCGCGCGGCTCAGCCACTTGGTGGTGTGGTCCAGGAGGCCTGGGGCGGGGCGGCAGCCTCAGCGGGAGGCTCCGCTCCGGATTCCCCGCCCGGAGCGAATGCTGATGGGGTGCCTTTCTGTCTTAGATGACTGCCCCCACCCCACCCCACCCCAACACACACACTGAGGAAGACACTTGGGCTCCTAGAAGGAGGCAGAGTGCTCGCTGGCCTCGAGGCCGCTCCCGCCCGCCTGCCCGCCCGCACCCGGCTGCCTGCTGAGGCGCTCCTGGAACTGCGCCCGCTCCCGCTGGATGGAGTGCTCGCGCAGGTGGGGCTGGCGGCTCTGCAGCGTGTAGTTCCTCATGTCCATCTTCATCAGGCCCAGAACCTGGAAGATCCCCCTGACAGACAGAACAGCGTGCTCATGCTCCCAGAGGGTCTCCGGGAGAGGGGAGGCACTGACTCCCGGCGCTCAGGTCAGGGGGCTCTGAACTGACAGCCCTGCCCCCTCCTTTACAAAGATGACACGGGAGCCAGGCCCCAGGCCCAGAGCGAGGGGTGTCTGCACCTCGAAGCCTCTGAGCCAGACCTCCTTCCACAGTCACTCTGCTGTCTCTTAAAAGGGGCGTCGGTGAAAGACCACACCAGACACTAACCGTTCTCTCTGGGAAGGGGGAGTATAGGTGATGCAATTTCTGCGCCAATTACTTTATTTTATTGATTTGAGAGAGAGAGAGAGAGAGAGAGAGAGAGAGAGAGAGAGGGGAAGGGATGGGGAGAGAGACAGAGAGAGAGACTTATTGCTCCACTTATTTATGCATCATTGGTTGATTCTTGTATGTGCCCTTACCAGGGATCGAACCCACAACCTTGGAGTATTGGGACAACACTCTAACTAACTGAGCTACCTGGCCAGGGCTGTGGGTCTACTATTTTTTTTTTTTTTTCATTTTCTGGAGCTATGAAATGGGGATAACCCCTCACCTCTGCCCCTCATGCTATGTGAACTGCAACAAGAAAACTTGGGAAAGCAATGTTTGAACTCCTTGGAAGAAAAGACTGCATACACGAATGTTGCATTGTAGGATGTTATACAGGCCCAGCCCATCTGAGGATACCCAGAGGGCCCTGAGAGGCCATCTTTGGGAAAGGAAAGCTCACAGGCCAGAGAGAAGGACTCAGGATGGGGTTCACAGGGAAGACAGCCGAGATGGGGCCACCACTCGGGGTGTGGCCCGGGGCGGCAGGTTCCGGGGACAGTAGCCAGGCTTCACCTCAGTAGCAGAGCGGAGTCTGTGATGCCGTCTAGCTTCTGCACGGCCGCATCCCGAACCGGCGCGCACAGCAGGGTCATCATGCTGAGGATGCACTTGGAGAGACGGAAAATGTTCAGGTCCCCGCGCGCCGCTTCCTGCTGCAGCAGGTCGGCGGCCAGAGCTTCCTCGACCTCACTTCTTAGGCGGCTCTGGCGTGGCAACAGCAGCGACAGCAAGATCTGCCCAGGAAGAAAGCCCAGGAGGCTGCACTCTGCTCAGAGCCCCACTTTCCTCACGGAAACCCCATTAGCCACACACATCCCAGCCGGTGTCTGCTGTTTAGAGGGAGAGGGAGAACTTCTCTCTCTCTCAAGGGAATCAAACCTAAAACCTGGGTATGTGCCCTGACTGGGTATCGAACCTGTCATCTTTCGGCCTACAGAATGGGACGGCACTCCAACCAACCAAGCCACACCAGCCAGGGCCCAGCCTGTGTCTTTTAAGGATCAAGAAGTCAGGTCCCTAAATTTCCTAATGTTTATCTTTGTTTAAGGACCAATAATAGGCCATGGCTTTAGGGGATCAATTACAGCAATAAGATGTCATTCTCTAGGCAGAATGAGATAAAGAGAGAAGCAAAATCAAGGTGTGTGATTAAAAGAAGCTCAGGGTGCAACGAATATAAAATACACACCACGCGGCGACGAGGCACTCTTCATTTTAAAAAGCAGGCGTGTTTGAGATTTACTTCAAAGAGCGAGGAGAAACTAGGCAAAGGAACTGTTAGGTGTCACCAGAAAGAGTGTATTAACCTGAAAACGTAAGTTCCCTGTGAGCAGCCTCTGCCTCATCTCCATGCCTCTGCAGCAGACAGAACACAGTGGGGTCGAGGGATGGGGTTCAATGAACGTTCGGTTAATTGAATGGAATACCGTGTTGTCATAACAAGATCCCCTCTGCTCGGCTTCTTTGTAAGCATCGACATGGAAGTTGCTCTGTGCTCTGTACTTCATGGTGAACTATGCCAGTTCCCCCTGGAGCCCTCAGTTCCAAGTCTGCCCTCAGCGCCTCCTCTGTGACAGCGAGAGGAAGAGGTCCCCCTGGTCCGTGCGCTCCCCCGGGCAAGCCCTGGCACGCAGCTTCTCTTTGTTCAAACTACCGTCTTGTTTCTTCATCCTGATTAGATGCTGACTGATAAAAGATTGGCACAAGAGAAGTTCTAACTGAAATGGCTTAGTCCATGGGCTCTCATGAGCAGCAAGTAGCAAGTATTTCACGTTTTAGATGCCTTAGAACAGGGCGGGAAACGGCCGGCCCGTGGGTCATATAAGGCCCGAGAAATCATTTGGTCTGGCCCTGCCAAGGCCTTAGGGGTGAGTGAATTAAATGTTTGACCAAGTGCAGCAGGCTAATTTTTAAGTGGATACTTTTGTATGGGCAGGAAAAAGGCTCCCCACCCCTGCCTTAGGCAGGCAGACTGGAGGATGGCTAGTCCCCCCATCATGCAGCTGCCGTCGGCCCGGTGAAGCTGGCAGAGCTCCAGAGGTGTGCACCTGGCCAGCCAAGTCCTCCCAGGTGAACGGCCAGCGGGGTGCCTCACGGCACCACCGTGAAAAAGAGGCGCAGCCCTTGCAGGCCTTTGCGTCAAGGCAGCATATAGCACCTCAGGGTTTTGTGGGTGAAAAGGAGGCTCTGGCGTCAATCTGGTACATCATGTGACTCATCATACATTCCTAGCTGGCACATAACTTCTTTAGTGAAAGGTTTATCTTCACCTCAAGCAAGCCCTGTCCATTGTTCTTGTCCATTGTTTGTTCCAAATGTATAAAAGACACTGCAAAACTGTCCTTTGGAGCATTTGAGATCTTGCTTCCTGGCATGTTGTCAGTTGGGCTCAAATAAACTCAAACTCTTATAATTTAAAAAAAACTCTCTACAGTTCTGATTCAACACCCATTTTGAGTCGCTCATAAGTTTGCCAATTTCAAGTGGGAACCAGAGCCCGAGGAGGCTCCACGGCAAGTCCAGGCAGCCGTACCAGCCACTCTACCACTCGGCCTCCCCATCCAGCAGGGCCGTGATACTTGAAGTGTCCGTGGGGGCAGCACAGCACAGATCTCCAGGGGTTTGGAGCACAGCGTGCCTTTAGAGAAATGGTTCCTGGCTGGCTCCTGGGCCTTGTCAGAAAGTAAGCCCTCACCGTCGGACATCGGGTGGCCATGGGGGCTGCGCTCCTCATGAGGAACTCGGTGTTGTCCGACCTGCCCAGCGGTGAGATTGGGTGACTGGGGAATTCAGATGTGTGGAGGCCTGCGTATGGAAGCTGAGCAGCCAAAGGAGTGAAATGTGACATTCATCAATTTATTGTCTCTCAGCCTTAAATCCATCCTTGTTTTCTCTGCTCTGAAAAAATGAAGTTCTTTAAATATTTTTTCTTTACTAGATGGTAAACTTTAAGCATCATCTGTAGAAGGCACTATTAATTAGTTTCTGTGCAGCATAACAAATTACCATACACTCTGAAGCTTAATTAAGCATATACAGCCTGGTTGGTATGGCTCAGTGGTTGACCCATGAACCAGGATGTCATAGTTCGATTCCCGGTTGTGGGCTCAATCCTCAGTAGGGGGCATGCAGGAGGCAGATGATCAGTGATTCTCTTTCATCATTGATGTTTCTATCTCTCTCTTCCTCTCCCTTTCTCTCTAAAATTAATGAAAACAGATTTTTTTTTAAAAAAGAAAAAGAAAGCACATACATTTGTTGTCTCACAGCATCTGTGGGTCAGGGGTCCAGGCACAGTTTATTTAACTGGGTCCTCTGTTCAGGGTCTCAGCAGGCTGTAATAAGGCGTCAGCTGGGCTCATTCAAATTGTGGCTGAATTCACTTCCTTACAGCTGTACCCTGAAGGGCCCCAGCTTCTTCCGGGCTGCTGGCTGGATGCTGGTCCTGAGGCCACCTGCATCTCCCTGCCACGTGGCCTCTCCATAGGCACCTGTTTGCTTCTTCAAGGCCAGCAGGAGCATCTCCGTCTGCTGAGGCAGTCTTCCATAGTGAGATGTGACATCCCACCACCTTTGCCATAGTCCATTGGCTATAGGTAAGTTACAGATCTCGTCCACATCAAGGAGACAGGACTATTTAAGGGTGTGGATCTGGGGGGGAGGGGGGGCAGGTCACTTTAGGGTGTGCCCATCACATACTAGAAAGACAATGCAAAAGCCGAGAGCCTTTCTCTCTGAGTAGGCTGCTCACTTGGCAGCTCCTGCAGGTGGTATGGCTTTGCCAGCACCTGGCTCCCATGGCCTGGTGGCGTCTCCTAGGCGGGTTCCTGCAGTGCACAGTGCTCAGCAGCACACACAGGCCAGCAACTTCCCGGCATAGCTCCGCCCCCCCCAAGTGGATCCTTGGTGTTCTATGTCAGCCTCGGGGTGTGGTGGGTTCGCCTTAGATCTGATTTTCCAGTATTCCTTAGTGTTCCCCTTGCTTCTTACTAGCCCAAAGCCCTCATCTCTCCAATGCCCTGTGATAATTTTTAAATTAAAACTCCTTGTTGAAATGACTGTGCGATCTCTGTCTACAGGTTTAGATTCTGACTGACTCATGGGCCAAGCTCAGTTAGAGTTTGCTAGCCACTGACATCTGAATGAGCTGGGATGCCTGGGAACTTTACATCTACAAGCAGAAGGTTGGTGACTCACCTCTTTAATTTCTTTCAGAAGTTCAAGAGCACAGCTGAAGTCTGGGGGTGTAGCTGATAGCTGCTCTTTAAGGTGATCCCAAAAGGCATCATGCATTGTCTCCTTGGCCTGGCCTTCCAAACTGTAAAGGGGTTAAATAGACAAATTACTTTCTCTGTCCAAAAACTGTCATAAGATCCTGTCTCCTAAGCCCCACACAGACAGTGTTTGTTACGATAAAAGATCATTATACTGACAGGGGAAGGCCAAGAACTGTGTGTGGCTAGCAGCAGAGTTGAAGAGCGGGGGTCAGATGTGGATGTCAAGGGCCCAGTGATCCAGAGCCGCCCTCCCTCTGCAGCAGGAAGAGCCCCGAGCAGAGGCCAGGTAGGGCTTTGGCCCTGACTTTGCATCCGGCCTAGATAACATGGGGCTTGGGTTCTATTTATGTGCATATACAGCAACGCACTAAGAGTCTTTCATGTCCTCTGGTCCCGCTTTGACTGCACATTGACTGAAATGCCCACAGATGTTTCCAAATCGGCAGTCTAAACGGAATTCACTATCTTCCTCCTCCAGACATGTTCCTCCTCTACCCCGGGCTCAGTGCCACTACCAGGTAGCCAGTCACGGCAGCCAGAAAGATCGGTCCTTTTTCCCTTCAAAAAATAGAAGCAAAGGCAATTCCATTTAGAAAGAATCGTGTTTTCAACAAATAGTGCTGGGACAACTGGACACCCACATGCAAAAATATGAATCAGACACAGACTTTCCACCTTCCACAAATGGCTCACAGACTGAACGTAAAACTGTCAAACTTAGAGAAGATAACTAGGAGAAAACCTAGGTGACCTTGGGCTTTGCTATGACTTTCAGATACAACACCAAAAGCAAGATCCAAAAAAGAAAAAATTGGTAAGTTGCACTTCATTAAAATTAAGAACTTCTGCTCTCTGAGAGACACTGTTATGAGAATTAAAAGACAAGCCACAGACAGTCTTTTACTAAGCACACATCTGATAAAGGATTGTTTTCCAAAATATACAATGAACTCTTAAAACTCAACAATAAGAAAACAAACAACCCAATTCTAAAATGGGAAAAGATCTGAACCGACACCTCACTAAAGAAGATATACAGATGGCAAATAAGCCTATGAAAAGATGGTCAGCAACATATGTCATTAGGGAACTGCAAATTAAAATAAAGATGGGATACCAGTTCACACCTATCAGGAAGTCCAAAACCAGAGCACTGGAGCAGCAGGAGCTCTCAGTCACTGCTGGTGGGGATGAAACGGTGCCGCCAGTCTGGAAGTCAATGTGGCAGTTTCTACAAAACCGAGCACACCCTTGCCATACAATCCAGGCATCAAGTGAGCTGAAAACTGTGTCCACACAAAAGCCTGCAATGGAGGTCGATAGAGCTTTATTCATAACCACCAAAGCTTGGAAGCAACCACGATGCCATTCTGTAGGTGAGTGGGTAAATGGAAGGTTATTCAGTGCTGAAGAGGGATGAGCTCTCAAGACCCCCAAAGACACAGAGGGGCCTTACATGCGCACTGCTGAGTGAAAGAAGCCAATCGGAAAAGGCCACCTACTGGAGGCGTCCAAATACAGGACCCCTGGAAGCCTATGGAGACAGCATACAGACCGCTGGTTGCCGAGGATTTGGGGGGAGTGGGGGTGTGGGGAGAGGCGAGGAAGGATGAAGAGGTGGAGCTCAGTGGATTTTTAGGGCAGTGAAATTACTATGTATGATACAGTACTAGTGGATACACGTCATTATACATTTTTAAAACCCATAGTATATACATCTCAAAAAGTGAACCCCAACATAAACTATGGACTTGAGTTAATGTGTTGATACTGGACTGTCCATTGTAACAAATGCGCCACACTAATAAAGATGTAATTAATAGGGGAGTAGGTGGGAACTCTCCGTAATTTCTGATAATTTTTCTGTAGAAATAAAACTGCTCTAAAATATCCTATATAATAAAGAGCTAATATGCTAATTAGACTGAACAGAACGACTGTCTGGACAACCTTCCGGATGAAGACGGGGCTGCGAAGGCCAAGGCAGTTGGGGCAGTGAGGGCTGAGCCCCTTGCACGAATTTCGTGCATTGGGCCTCTAGTTAATTAAAAAAACAGAAATGACAAGGATCAATTTTCCTCTGAATGTTTACTTAAATGATGTCTTTGTGCTACAGAGTTAAACTAATAGAAAAAGAACTATTTGAAAATTCTGAGGCTGAACCTCATCATTTCCAAATAGGTACTGGTTGTCTTGAATTAAACATCCGCCCTTTAAAAAAGTACAGCAGTAATACACGCTCCTTGTAAAAAGGGTAAAAGACAGCACAAAGATGAACAGACAAGTCCAAGTCCTCTCCCTGCACACAAATCTTAGCCATCAGAGGTAACCAGCTATCATCTGTCCCCCGGTCCAGTGTGCGCTGGAACTGTGCTGAGCTCTTTCCTCTTCATCTTATTTATTCAATCCATCTCTGAGTCCAGACATTTTGCTTCTTGAATGTCTCTGGAGTTCATCCCTGCCTACCATCATCTCTTACTTGGACCACCGGCTTAGTCTATTCACTGATCCTCCTGCCTTCTGTCTTGTCTCTTTTTAATCTGTTCTCCATCAGTTCCTTCTAAAACCAGTGATTTTCCTAAAATGCAATTCTGATCATGATGCCATGCTCATTTAAAGCCCTTTAAGGGCTTCCCATCACCAGCAGCATAAATGGCTTATATTGCATGACCCTCCTGATACTGCTCTGCCTGCCTTTCCCATTTACCTCCTCCTGGGTCCTAATGCCTGTGTGCAACCATACCAAGCCCTTGAAAAGCACAGAGCACCTTCTACCACCACTCTGTGCTTCCAACGTGTTGCTTCCTGTACCTGGAGCAGTCTTTCCCACCGAAAGCACCTGGAAAGCACCTATTCGTCCTCGAAGACTCCTTCGTAGGCAAAATCTCCCTCCAGGGCACACCTCTCTGATCCTCCTGGAGCAGCTGATTGCGCATTAGCTCTATACACACAACTTATCCATCATTTTCTCTTATCAGCCGTCTCCCCTACGAAAACTTCTTGGCAGCAAAGACAGTGCCTGGCTCACCTACAGCTACAGCTCTAGTTGTATCTCGCCCCAGTGCTCAGCATTCTGCCCGCCACATAGTACAGACTCAACAATGTCTGATGAATGATGCCCAAACATGGGATTTCTTTAGGAACCCACAGCATTGTAAGCACCCACAGTAAAGCCAATTGCCAATAATGAGTCACCTCAAACTGTTTCCCTGCACATGCCCCCCTCCGGTTTCCTCCGCCTGTGCCGGCCCGCTTCTTGACCACAACCCCTACCAGACTCCGCTCCCCTGTTCCATTTCCCTCCCCTCCTGCCACATCTAAGTGGCCAGAGAGGTGGTAGGTCTGGATTTGGGTGGAAACCTGTCCCAGAGGAGCTGTGCTTGGCATGGACCCCTGCTGGCATCGGGCAGGGGCAAGTCAGAGCATGAAGACCAGGGCAGCAGCTTGGGACAGAGAAGGGCACCTTAGTAACAGATTCCTGGAGTTGTGAATGCAAACGCATTTAAGGGAGCCGACCAACCTCTGCCATGAGTTACCTGGTTATTGGTGGGAATCAGAACTGTTTAAAAAGTAAAATCTGACCGTGAGTTTACCCACTTAACTGCCAACGAGCAGCAGAGCCCTTCGATTCATACTTACTGAGTGCTTCTTACTTACTGCAATGTCAATAGAACTAGGCGGACTCAAAATAAAGCTGGAGGGGGAGGAGTATTATTATCAACAGGATTATGAACCTAATTCACAAATTAAGCTGATTATGAAGCCAGGAAAACAGCTGGAAATGCCACCATTAGAAAATTAATCTTTTTATCTGTGCCTTTTCGTCTGTTCTCACTCAAAAGAAGAACTGATAGGAGCTAGTGTAGGCAGCTGATAAAATGACCCCAAAGAACTGTATTTCCTGGGATTCACATCGTGGTGTAATCTTTCCCTAGAGTGTGGGCTGGGTTTAGGGACTCCTTTCTAGGGAACAGAAGTAGCAGAGCAGGTGGTTCTGTCCTGGGCAGCGACTCCCACACTCTCCTTCTCCTAGTGAGGGGAGCCAGCTGCCCTGTGGGGAGGTCCAGGTGGCGAGGGGCTGAGGGAGGCTCCGCCAGCAGGCCACAGACTGACGGCACAGTTAAACCATGCCCAGGCTGCCGACGCACAGAAACTGTGAGATAGTGAGCATCGTTTTCGCCCCAGCGATGGACAGCGATGCCAGGCTGCTTCCTCCGTAACTGTCGGAGATCTGAAATCCACCTATTTCTATTGAATTATTAACTGGGTCCCAGAGTGAACAGCCGACAATACTAGTAATTGCTTTCGTTTACTCACTGGTTCAACAAAATTTGCTTCTTGACCCCCTGATACCACCAGTTATAACTGATCACTCTTCTGTTTCATTGTTGAGACCTCTTAAGGCTAATACCCAATGACTGATGGCATCATTAAATAAGAATGCTTCCGTCTGGCCAGCAGCCACAGTGCTAAACACCTGCCCCAGGACTAATAAGAAGGGAAATGAGAGGAGCCTGTACCTGCTTGGAGGTAAAACCTTCTCTTCCCTGTGGAAATCATGATCCATCCCAATCCCGCGGCTCAGCTCGGGCACATCGTTAACTGATTCTGTCAGACCTGTGGCGGAGAGAACTCGTGGTGGGCAACGGGGCACCCACACAAGTCTGGGTGTCTAGTTATTCACACTCACTAGACTGAGTAGGCCCCACGTTTGGATTTGAACTGATCTTACACAAACTCATTCAATCGTTCTAGTCTTTTATGTTTTCCGAACCCCAGGCCCCATGGGGGTGAGGGAGGACCCAAAAAGTTATTTTATAAAAAACAGAAAGTGAAATTGATTAAAACCTTTCTCTTACAAAGTAACAATTAAATGGTAAAGAAACAATTTATTTGCAAAAGTAAACATTAAGATAAACATGTACTATGATTCCACACTTCTCTTCCTGCCTCTGATAAAGTTAAGTTCTCCACACGGATGGTACTCAAGGGGCCCACGTCACCTGGCCTTCTAAAGCAGTAGCTCCCACATTTTAGATGTCACAGACTAACAAAATTTCCAAAAAGATTTTGACAACTGGCCAGCTTTTTGTTTAGCCATCTACGCCCAGAGAAACAAGCAAATTCGCAAATAAAACTCCACTCTGCCACCACCGGAACCTTCATCTACAGACGAAAGCCCAGGGTAGCTTCCAGAAGAACAGCCAGGGAATCCTGTCGGAGTAAAGAGCAGTCCTTTAAATGGGATCAACTTAGCTTTAGGAGAAACTCAGTACAGTAGCTTTATTTCGTTTTACTAAATATTGCTAAGCATTTTGCCACAAACCAGCACTAGTGTTTGGGAACCACTGTTGTAAGTTGTTAGTAAAGACCCAGCCAGTAGATTCTCATGAAATAGGCATATATGGTAGTTACACTGGTTACTTGGCATCTAAAACAAAGTTGCACACAATAAATCATTTTTCTCACTCTCTTTCAATGAAGCGTCATTTGTTCACAGGAAAGTATTTGGCTCCTAGACGTGCAGGGGATACTGATGAACTGACTGGCCATGACTTGGTAATTGTTGAAGCTGGTGATGATGAAATGGGATTCATTATTCTAGCCTCTCTACTTAAGTAAATGTTTTGAGTTTTCCATTTATAAAAAGATGTAATGGCCCTAGCCGGTTTGGTTCAGTGGATAGAGCATCGGCCTGCAGACTAAAGGGTCCCAGGTTCGATTCCGGTCAGGGCACATGCCCAGGTTGTAGGCTTGATCCCTAAGAGGGGGCATGCAAGAGGCAGCCAATCAATGATTCTCTCATCATTGATGTTTCTATCTCCTTCTCCCTCTCCCTTCCTCTCTGAGATCAATAAAAATATATTTTTAAAAAAAGATTTCATGATGCAAAAAGTAAACAGTTATTATAGAAGTTACATAGGCAAATGCCTTTGTTCTTAGAAGATACATGATGAAGTTTTTAGAGGTACATGACTTATTTTCCATGAGAAAAAATATAGAGAGCACGCACATACAATGTGGCAGAAATGTTAACAGTGTGGGCATTCACTATGTTCTAACTTTTCAACAAATTTAAAATATTTCAAAGTGAAAAGTTAAGGGGTGCATATATTCTTTCTGATTGGTGATTCAGGTTTCTTAGGATATATTCCTAGAAGTGGGATCACTGGGTCAAATGGGAGTTCCATTTTTAATTTTTTGAGGAAACTCCATACTGTTTTCCATAATGGCTGCACCAGTCTGCATTCCCACCAGCAGTGAACTAGGTAGGGTTCCCTTTTCTCCACATCCTCGCCAGCACTTGTCATTTGTTGATTTGTTGATGGCAGCCATTCTGACAGGTGTGAGGTGATACCTCATTGTCATTTTAATTTGCATCTCTTAGATGATTAGTGACTTTGAGCATTTTTTCATATGTCTCCTGGTCATCTGTATGTCCAGTTTGGAGAAGTGTCTATTTAGGTTCTTTGCCCATTTTTTAATTGGATTGTTGGTCTTTCCTTTGTTAAGTTGTATGAGTTCCTTATATATTTTGAAAATTAACCCCTTATTGGATGTATCATTGGCAAATATGTTATCCCATGCAGTGGGCTCTCTTTTCACTTTGTTGATGGTTTCTTTTTGCTGTTCACAGCAACACAATTTAAAATAGCTAAGATGTGGAAACAGCCCAAGTGCCCATCAGCAGATGAGTGGATAAAAAAAGCTGTGGTACATTTATTTACATAATGGAATACTATGCAGCAGTGAAAAAGAAGGAATTCTTACCATTTGCAACAGCATGGATGGACCCGGAGAGTATTATGCTAAGCAAAATAAGCCAGTCAGAAAAAGATAAATATCATGATCTCATACAGATAAGTATATATGGAATCTAATGAACAAGATAAACTGATGAACAAAATAGATCCGTAGACATAGAAGCATGGAACAGACTAACGAATTCCAGAGGGAAGGTGGTGTTGGGGTGGCTGGGGGAGAGATTAACTGGGGAACTTATATGCATATATGCATAGCCCATGGACACAGACAATAGTGTGGTGAAGGCTTGAGAAGGGCAGGTGCGTGGTGGAGGGGGTCAATGGGAAAAAACAACAACAAAGGGGACATCTGTAATACTTTACAACAATCAAGATATATATATATATTTTTTTATTTTATTGATTTTTTGCAGAGAGGAAGGGAGAGGGATAGAAAGCTAGAAACATCGATGAGAGAGAAACATCAACCAGCTGCCTCCTGCACACCCCCCACTGGGGATGTGCCTGCAACCAAGGCACATGCCCTTGACCGGAATCGAACCTGGGACCCCTCAGTCCGCAGGCCGACGCTCTATCCACCGAGCCAAACCGGTTTTGGCAAGATATATATTTTTTAAAGGTGAGGGGAAAAGGTGATTGTAGAATTTACCGAAGTTCCTGCCTAGGTGAACTGAACCTTAAGTGGATAGTTGAAGTTCCCTTTGTTTTTCAGCCTCTCTGAAGTCTTCAGTCCCAGCCAAAATGGCCAAACACAGTCAAATATGTAAACTTACCAATAATTCACTAATTCAAAATGAGAAGAAAGAGGAAATCTTCAGAGACCGAGCTATAGCAGCTTATGGAAGGACTGAGGGAAATACACACAGGCACACCTTCCAACGACAACGAATCCAAGTTCATTGCTCTGACAAGACTGGATGCTCCCTGTAGCACATGCCGTCCAACAGCCCTCAGGAAAGGGGGCTCACGGAGGAGGCAGAGGTAAAGTGCAACTAAGGCAGATGTTTTAATTCCCGAGCCCAGGGACAAAGACATTTTTGAGATAATAACTAACTCAACCAAGTCCACCTAGTATATACAATTTCAAATTTATTTTTTTAAGAGGAATTTGATTATTTATTTTCCTGAGAGTTGTCTTCAACTCTGGATTCATTAAAAAAAGCCACCTCAAGAACTTAAATTGCTTAAATTGTCTTTACCAAAAACCCTACTTTCACCCCACATTTCAAATCGGGATTCCAAAGCACCCAACTTGCCGCTTTAGTGCCAGTCTCTTAACCAGCAGCGACCCCACGTGGCTACAAGAGAAACAAACGTAATTCAACTAAGTAGCAGGGCCTTGAAGTCATTTTCCCCATTTCAACCTTCAAGAATTTAACTCATGCCCTAGTGGTTTGGTTCAGTGGACAGAGCATCGGCCTGTGGACGAAAGGGGTCCGGGTGCGATTCCCGTTAAGGGCAACGTACCTAGGTTGCAGACTTCTCCCAGCCTGGGCCCTGGATAGGGCTTGTACAGGAGGCAACCAATCGATGTGTTTTTCTCCATCGATGTTTCTCTCTGTCTTTCCCTCTCTCTTCCACTCTCCCTAAAAATCAATCCTCAGGTGAGGATTAACCAAAAAATAAAAAAATAAAAAATTTAACTCATGTTGTTGGATGCGGACAGGTCTGCAGATGGGTGACTAGTGCACGCTGCAGATGGTTATAGGACAAATGCAGGGTGAGTCCCAGGGAGATCAGACCCAGCAAAGCGACCTTGTGCTCCTACAGGACACCCACAGTGTACGGGGGAATGGGAGCCCGGGGCGGTATTGCTTCTTGAGATAACGAAGTACTGAGGTAACACAATTCCCGCCTGGGATCACTGGGTCCTTTAAAATCTACCCCAGGTGCCTGCCATTTTCCACCTACAAACCGAAAATACAAGAATAACAGAGATGGCTTTGAACCGACTGGGCTTCAGGATGGAGCCTCAGACAGGGCGCCGCGGGCGGCTCTGTGGGGAGGGCCCAGCGAGGACTCCGCGCCTCTGCCCGCCCCGAGGCCTTCCCCAGCCGCCCTGGCTGCGCCCTGTGAGCTCCAGGCCCGGATGCTGCCCTCGTCTGCGGGCGCAGCACCAGTCACTTGGAATATTCTGTTCTCTCAAGAGAGAAAAAAAGGAGCAACCTGAACTGACTCGTGCCGCCCGCTGCCCGCCCTCGTGGGCACGACGCCGCCGGCCTCTGGGTACGGGGTCGCTGGGGCCGCCCCTGCAGGACATCCCTTGCCAGATTCGAATCATCAGCCCGAGCCGCTTCCCGGCGGCTCTCCGAGGGCCTTGCGGTCCCCAGGGCCCGGAGGTGCGGCGTGGAGGACGAGCCAACCCAGGGGGCGGTGCCCAGGGCTGCGCTGCGGGCCCTTCAACGGCTTCCTCCGACCTGACCCTGGGCACCCGAGGGGCGAGGGGCGAGGGGCCCCAGGACGGCACCTACGGGGAGGCTGGTCCTCGGGGCTGCTCTTGTCCTGCCGGGTCGGCCCTGGGCCTCCGAGCCTGCGGGAGCCGCTCTCTGCACCGCTCGGGTCCTTCAGGGGCACGTTCTCCTCCACGGCCTGCATTTCGCTGATGGAACCTGGGGGGAGGGGTGGCGCGCCGTTGGCGTCGGGGCAGGGGCTCCCCAACTGCCCAGGGGGTCGGAGGCCCGGCCCGCCGCGCCCCGGGGACCAACCCACAGAGGGCAGCCTCGGGGTCCCCCGGGGGCAGCCGGGGGCGGGGGCCTCGGGGCGGGGCGGGAGGTCAGAGGGGCCGGGCGTCGCAGCGCAGCGGGAAGGTGAGGCCCAGGGGCGGCGGCGGGGCGGGCCGGGCCGCGGGGCAGCGCCACCTCCCCGCCCGCTCGCCCGGCTGCAGGGGCCCCGGGACCCGGGCCGCCTCACCTCCTCCCGGACCCGCCGCCTCGCCTGGAGCGGCTCCGCGGCCGGCGGCCTCGAGGCTCCGCCGACGCACCGCGGCGGCCTGGCGGGCGGGGCCGAGGGCGGGGAGGCGGCCCCGCGACGCCGGGGCGGGCGCTCGTGGAGGGTCGGGGACCTGAACACAAACCGCCGCGGGTCTCCGGGGCAACAGGGCGGGGTCACGTGCCGCCCGCTGCCCGCCCTCGTGGGCACGACGCCGCCCGGCCTCTGGGTGCGGGGTCGCTGGGGCCGCCCCTGCAGGACATCCCGGGCCGCGGCAGAGGCCACCTGGAGCCCCTGGGGGAGGTGCCCTGTTCTGCTTCTCAGCCGCTTCCTCCGAGAAGCGCGGGGCCGCGGGCGCGGCCTGGGGCGAGGCCTGCTCCCCTCAGCTGTGCGGACCGCCGCCCCGGGGCCGCCCGCCTGCCGGCTCCGCACGGGATTCCGGGCCTGGCGTCGGCTTCGGGCTCCCGGCCTCTCTGGTCCTGGCTCTGCCCGCTGCCCTGGAGGGACCCCTCTCCCTCCGAGGCCTGCCCTTCGGGGGGAAAGAGGAAAAGGAAGGGTCCGCCCCGTCCTGGGCCGCGGGCCTGACCTCTCTGGCTTGACTTCTGGCCACAGAAGCTTATTTTAAAAAATAAATAAAGAAAACAAAAGGTGCACGTATTGCCTGTAAGAAGCCGAGTTCTCTTATAACTCTTTGTCGTTAGCGTGGAATGTGGGGTTTTCTTGCACAACTTTCTGCCTCCTCCTCCTCCTCCCCCTCCCCCTGAGGCAGGCTGGCTTTCCTGCACCCCGAAGTGGGAGGATCGCTCATGCCTTCAGCAGAGTTCGATGAAAATATGATTCTTCATTTTTACATAGGCTGGGTTGTTGCTTTCTCATCAAGAAAAAAATAAAAATAAAAAGAGAGAAAAAAAATCCAGAATTCTGTTTGGGCATTTTTATTTTGGGGAGAAATTTTCTAGAATGAACCAGTTCTTTTCCCCACAAAAATGGCATTGCCATAAGACCCTCCCTGCGGATGCCCGAGTTCATATGCATGCCCTCCATTCATATACATTACACAGCCTCTTTAAGTGCACTTCTTAAATCCCAATTCTCTGGAAGAAATAGCAGAGTGGGAGCATGTGTGGGGGAGGAGGGGTGGGGGAGGAGGGATGGGGGAGGAGAGAGGTAGAGTTAGCGTTTTCCCAGGTCAGCCCGGGGACAGCATTTCATGATCTTTATCAGGAATATGTCAGAACTAACTAGGCAAAGTTAAAGGTTGAGGGGAATGGAAAGATGATGTGAGAGATATGCCCCCCTCCCTTGGGGTGTTAGTTAATAGTAACGGGTTTTTGTTTAATGATTTACAAAATGCTTCGACGTGGCCAGTCCATGTGCTGTGCACACAACCCTACTGTTCAGGAGGCAAAGTGGGTGCTATTTGGGGCCACTTCATAGATGAGCCAACTGGGGATCAGAGAGATTTCAGCAAGTTACCAACACCCACGTGGCAAGCAAGGTCTTGACTCTTGATCATGTACTTTTAATTCGCACCAGCTCCTGCCTCTGGCGGAGAAGCTGTATGAGAAAACAGAACGACTGGTCACGGTGTAGTGAGCACCAGAGCTGGGGCCACGCCAGGGGCGCTCCTGGAGGCCCGGGGAGGCGGGGGGAGGTCCCCCAGATGTTGGGATCAGTTCTACCTGCTCAAGTGCAGCCTTTACCAGGACCCTAAGCAAGGCTGGGTCTTTGGAAATGGGTCTCCTGTTTAGCCGGGCTCCCTGTCAACCTCAGACCCTCTTTACACGCTCCTAACGGTGAAACTGGGCTTCCCACACTCGTCCATCATTTAGAGAAAATGCCCCTCCTGCCGGCTCCAGTAACTTGACACCTTTACCCTATTACAGTGCAGGGGTCTCCAAAGACCCACAGACAAGTACTCCTCAAGCAACCCAGGCGCGGACAGCAGTCAAAGCCACTGCTCACACGGCAGGGCGCCCAAAGCTGTCCCCGGGGCCCTTTCTGTCCAGACGTCATAAATCCATGTTTGTGGTAATACTAAGTCTGTCTGCTCTCCACACATCTTGGAGAATTCTTCTTTCAGATGGAGGTGGTTCCTGAACTTGCTGGTACACCTCTGGGTACCGCCGTGCGCACACCCACCCCAGTTTAAGAAGAAGTTTAATCTAACTTGCAGCTAGAATTTTCCTACTTTTCAACCAGTTCCCCACATATGTGAGCTTCCACCCAGACCCAAATGTATGACTTATTCTCACTTGTTAAATATTATCTTGGGTACACTATCCCACCAGAGCAAAGCATACCGCAAGCCGGTCCTGCTCACAAAGACATTCTGAAAGAGGGGTGGATAGAGACAGAGCTGTGGGAGACCGCAGCAGGGGGCCGCAAAGGTACAGACCACAGGCCTGAGGGGGAATCCTGAATGCGGATCTGCTAGCTTTAGAAAACAAAACAAAATGACAACAAACAAACAAACAAAACAACCCCCACAACCTTATTTTATAAAGAAGCATCTTACAAAGAAGGCTCAGCAGGGTTACGTGACCTAACCAAGGTCAGCCCCAGTTCATGGAAAATTCAGGACTAGAACCTGTGTCGCAGTTTACTCCATAACATAGAGAGCTAAGCAAGAGGACAAGCTAATCCTGTAAATAACTGTTTACATTTCCCAGAGAAAAATGTAAATGACAGGCCATGGCGTGGGAGAAGCCAGAGAAGACGTTAGATAGAGGCCAAGACTGCGAGTCCAGGAGGGTGTCCCCGAGGGCAAACAGCGAGTCTAGGAGAGTGTCCCAGAGGGTAAACAGCAAGTCCAGGAGGGTGTCCCCGGGGGCAAACAGCGAGTCTAGGAGAGTGTCCCGGGGGGCAAACAGCGGACTCCTCGGAGGCGCTGGTAAACACCGGGCGGGGCATTTCCAAGGAACCATGGGAGTCGTGTAAACTGGGGCTGACTTCATTATAGCCTCTCCTACGCTACAGACCGCATGTCAGACTATTTGCTTTAGTCTTTTGACAAATGTGTTTTCTTCACAGAACCCAAGAGGAGTGTGAGAAGGGTTGAGGTAATGGGGGAGTCTGGGCACAGACCTTTTTGAAATTTTAAAAATATTTTTTATTGATTTTTAGAGAGAGAGGAAGCGGGGGGGGGGCGGGGAGGGGGCGGGGTAGAGAGAAACATTGATGTAAGAGTGAAACCTTGACCAGCTGCCTCCTGCATGCCCCTGACCAGGGACTGAGCCCACAACACAGGCGTATGCCCTGACCGGGAATCGAACCAGCAACCTTTCCATGCACGGACGATGCCCAGCCAACTGAGCCACACCGACCAGGGCACTGATGTAGCGCCTGAGGCTCAGAGCGAAGTGTGGCGGGTAGGGAAACCATCACAAGTCTCTAGGGAAAGGGGGCTCCCAGAGGGGACAGAGAAGGTCCTGGCAGCAGCCTCGACTGCCTACTTGTGCAGCCACATCGCACTCCACCAGCTCCCTCCTGCTCCCGGTCCCTCCTGTCTAGGGCGCTTCTCCTCCTCTACGTTTCCGCTCCCTCCCTCCCTCCCTCTCATCCTTCAGGTCTAGCTAGTGGGCCTGGCTTCCCCAGAGGAGCACCGATGGGCCCGCATTAGCGTCTCTCAGTGCCCACTACTCTCTCTTCCTAGCTCTCGGTTTGAGATTATATGTTTGCATAATCAACCTTGATTGAATATCCAAGTCCTGCCTCAGACTGTCAGCTTCTGAGAGCAGACACTGTGCATCTCATTCACCACGTGCCCGGGACGTGGCGGGTGCCCCATCCATAACTGCGGGTGCGACGAACGGGTGCCAACAGGAGGCAGCAGTGCTGGAGGACGAGTGACATGGGATGGGCCCCTGCCGCACGCACACCCAGGAAGTCTGGGTGCCCTTGAACCGGGCGGGGACAGCAGGGGGCAGTGGCACCCTGGGAGTGTAATTCACAGAGGCCGCTCCTACTGAGGGAGTCTCAGAGACTCAGTGACTCTCTCTGGCCAGGGTCAGCAGCAGCCCCAAGCCACAAGCACTGACTCTAAAAGTCCTCCTAAGAGCTGCATCTTTCGAGTCCCCAAAACAATCGCGCCTTGTGCCCAGGACACGGTGCAAGTTACACACTTAGAGCAGTTTCCACAGAACCACATTCAGTCGGTTTTAAGCTCTGGGGAAAGCTGGCAGCCTCTTTGTGGTTTTTTTTAAAAACTAGTTAGAGGGACAATTAAACCTTTATGGGCCCCAGAATATACCTCTGCAGACGTAAATAAGGACCCTTCTTCATCACCAGAGAGAATGCACTTTCCGCCATTGCAGGGCAGAGTCGCGCTCACGTCAGACGGTCTCTGTGGCTCGGGCAGGTGACGGGGGTCAGCGTGAGCCGTTCGGACGTTGGCCCTAAGTTGACACATCGCAGGCCTTGGGCTTCGCTGGTCTTAAATAAATCACAAACTCCCAGAGTTTCCCCAGAAAGCTGCCAGGATTCGTGGCCCAGAAACTCATCTTGCTCCCTCCTGGTGTTACTTTGGGCCAAAATGGTCCATTTGTCAAAGATTTCTGGCTCCTTTCTTCCCACTCTTACAACACAATACAATGCATTCATGTATTTTCAGTGCAATGTCCTTGAATGGTCGCATGATTTTTTTTAATGCAATAATATCATTAAATGCACCAGGGGGCTCTCTTCTTAAACGAACCTTTGAGTAAACTCCTTTGTAAGGGAAATCAGCAGCCACCAATTTGTTTTTCAAATCTGAGGTTTCACAGGGAGATTGTCTTAAACCAGGTCCACTTTAGGTGGTGGCCTGTGCAGTTTCTTTATTTTATTTTATTTATTTATTTTTTTTACTTTGGTAGAGAGACAAGCTTTTCCCGCACAGACATTGTTAGGTGGGGATGAAGGAATCTCAAACACTTGAGAGAAATAAATCAGTTTCAATCATTCCTGTCATCCGTAATTCTTTCAGAACCACCAGCCTAAAGCAAAGTATAATGATCTCCTGACAAGAACCCAGCCGCTTAGATTTAAGGGCCAGTCTATTGAAGTCAGTTTCAAAAGAAATACAGAGAACAGGGTTTAAAAAAACATTTATTGTAGTTTTTTTTTTATTGTGGTAAATCACATAGCATAATATTTATCATTTCAGCCATTCATAAGTTTACAATTCCGTGGCATTAAATAAATCAAATTCACAATGTTGTGTAACCATCACCACTACCTATACCCCAAACCTTTCATCATCCCCAATAAAAACTCTGTGCTCGGTAAACAGTTACACACCCCCCATCTCTATTTGCCTTTTTGTCCATGAGCAGAGAACAGTTTTAAACTCCCGACTGGCTTCGGGGTGAGGACTCGGCCGCCCTCTCTTCACCTTGCAGGCTTCCAGCGCGGCCTCCCGCCCCCGCCGCCAACAGAGGCCACGACATGAAGCCGCGGCCCCAGCGGAACAAAAGGAGGTCACGGGGTCTGGGTCTCTGTTCTGAGCTCAGGAATGGCAAGAATTTTCTGACTTCAGTGGTCTGAGGAAGCATCTGCACGATGAGTACATGGCCGTTCTGGTGTCTGCAGCCTGCGTGGGGCCCCGCCCGGTGCCAGTCACCACCGAGCTCCCTACCTGAGCCCGGCCGGTGTGGTCCAGTGGATTGAGCACCGACCCATGAACCAAGTAGGGGCATGCAGGAGGTGGCTGACCGATGTTTCTCTCTCATGGATGTTTCTACCGCTCTATCCCTCTCCCTTCCTCTCTCTCTCTCTTAAAAAAAATCAATTAAAAAATAAAGTCCCTACTGTCAGGGCGAAGAGAGATGGGAACGCAAGAGGCCTGGGCGGCTCCCTCAGGCACCTCAGATTCCATGCTAGGGAAAGGCTCACCCGGAAAATCACCGGCTACACCCCTGCGGAATTGTCATCTCTTGCGCCCATTCGTGGCCCACAGAGGCACACTCAGAGTGACACTGAGTGACTCCCCTTCAGCTAGGTTTTCCTTTGCTCGCCATGCTTGGACTCTCAAAGGAGCTGGCCTCCCCGGCCTCCGCCCCCCGCCCTTCCCCAGTGCACAGCTCAGGGTAACTGG
This sequence comes from Cnephaeus nilssonii, assembly GCF_951640355.1. Taxonomy (NCBI): domain Eukaryota; kingdom Metazoa; phylum Chordata; class Mammalia; order Chiroptera; family Vespertilionidae; genus Cnephaeus; species Cnephaeus nilssonii. Next base: position 92,238,166 of record NC_137080.1, on the reverse strand, counting down.
AGACTTGGCTTATGAAACCCGATTTCTAATTGTTGCAAGAACTACTTGGGGACCCCCAGCGTCACCTCCCCAACCCCAGGACTATGAGCCTGCCCCGCCCTCAGCACAACAGTGAGCCTTGGGGCGGTGGCCGGGGAATGGCCTGAGCTCCTCCTCTGCCCCCTGCTGGTGGCCCTGGGCAGGTCACGTCACAGCCCTGCCCTCGTTCCCTGCTGGACTGGAGGAGCAGGCTTTCTGAGATGGCACTAGCCCTCTCCTCTCGTTTCCCTGGTAAGGAGGATATTGCCAGAGAGGACCAGGGGGGCGGGAGGGAGTTGGGGAAAGAGGGAGTGGGTGTGTGTATGCTAGGACAGTGGAGAGTGAAGTTCGGTGTGGTCTTTGCGAGGAAGTATTCCGCTGACAGGTGGCAAGAAGCAGCTGGAGGCAAGGAGAGAGATTGAGACTGATAACAAGGATGGACTTGGAGGCACGGCAGATAGACGGAATAGTGGTCATAACACCAGACGACGCATCAAGTGCTGAGAACGTGTCAGGCCTTCGCTAAGGGGCTGCTCTATTCTCACACCCCGCGGCAGGGATGTTCCTGCATCCGCCTTACAGGGGAGGAAACCGAGGCATCCTGCCCACCGGCACGCGGTGAGGACCTGCAGGACAGGGCCGTGGACCCGGGGAGTCTGACAGAGCCCGCGCCCAGCCTGTCACATCCCCTCCAGGAAAAGTGGAGGCGGAGCAGCACAGGAGAAAAGCAATCCGGGCAGAGAACGGAATCTCGACAAAAACGTGACTAGCGCTCCTACTCCCAATCAGCTGCGACGAGACTCCGATTCTCAGAAGCTGTGAGAAGCCAGTGGAACTGTCCCGAGCGCTCCTGCCCCTGCCCGCGGGCTGGCTGGCACCCGGTGAACAATGGCACCGAGCACTCACTGAGTGCCAGGCCTGGGCACCGGGCATCGCATGTGCTGTCTCATTGAGGCCTCTCACACAGCCTGCAAAGGAGGTATCCTAGTGCCCATTTTCAGGAGCGGAAACTGAGGCTCCAGGAGCTTAAGGGGTTTACCCACCTAGTAAGTCTCAGAGGCAAGAACTCAAAGCCACGCTGTGTGCTTCTGTGGCCCGTTCAAGGGCTGCCTCCCCCAAGGAGTCCTTCCTGATTGCCCATCAACAGTCCTGGAGTGGACGCTCTGGACATTTGTTGTGTTTTTTATAAGGTTTCTCCCGTGAATGAGTTTGTAGTTGAAACAGTATTTGAAGCCAATGCTTCCAGGAGCTGCTAAAGAGTTACCCGCTGCCTTGAACCAACATTGACGTTAACTATGTGTGTAGTCGAGTCCATTTAGCTCAACTAGAGTAACGCAGCGCCTCTAGGTTTTGGTCCCTGAGATACACCCAGCTCGTGAAGCCTGATTGGCCTAAGGGTAATCCCATCAAGGAGGCTGGAGGCTTTCCAGAATGTTCTTTACTCTGCTTCCTCAGGCTCCCTTCAGGAAGGGAGAGTCTGGCCTCTGGCCTCTGGCCTCTGTCCTGCCGTTACAGGAGACCGGGAACAGTCCCTGGTGGCCATCCCCCTGCCAGCCTCGCTATGGGGACCCCCTGGAGCCCAGCCTCCTGCCGGAGATCCCCCAGCGTCAAGCCGGCCAGCCCTTATTGTTGAAGTCAGTGTGCGGGGTGCTGGCAGCCCCAGCTCCCACGGGAGTGCAAGCAGCACCAAGCACTGCCACGCCCGTCCTGCCCCGCTGCGTCCGGCCTCCCACAGGCTGGGAACGGAGAGATGACTCGCCATGTAACCGAGTGGATGAGTCAGAGACGCAACGAGTGGACTAATTCCATAGACGCGGGGGATGGTGTAGCTAGAAAACACTTTTAAAGTAACTGAACCGTCTTCTCCCTTTCTGTTCAACGCTATGGTGAGAAGAGTTGCTGTGTCAGGAAAGTTCGAGGTAGAGGTCCCTCTGATCAGGGCAGACACCCAGAGCCGCGGGCGGATCTTCAGTCTGAGAGGCACATGTCCGAGGGCTCCAGCCCAGCACCGGGGGGTGGGGGGAGGAGGGAACAGGTGCCCCTTCGGGATAAAACTCGCTTCAGTTGCTGTAGAAATGGGGACTTGGTAAGAAAGATACAAAACCTTATATTAAGAATTTGAAAAGTACAAAATATCTTTCTTTCTAACAGTTTGTTAATGTTTGGTGTGGCTACTTTTCATGATTTCATGGGCCTTCGGCAGGGAGAGCTCCACCTGCCCCCTCGCGGACACAGCGCGGAGACGACCCACCACTTCCTGGGGACACACCCTCTAAAATCCAGAATTACAACATGAAAGCTAGGCAGTGCATCCCTTATATGCACTCAAGAGTTCTTGTCTATGTTTTCACACAATATTTTGTCTTTCAAAATCAACTATATTGAGGTATAATTTTCCATGAGTAAAATGTGCAATTTTAAACGTACATTTTGATGAGCTTTGACAAATGTATACACCAGGGAACCCCAGCACCGTCACAGAGACACTTCCTTCCAAACAGAACTCCTCGGGCCCATCTGCAGTCGACACCTACCTCCTTACCCGCTCCTGGACAGCCACAGGTCTGCTTCTGCCCCACAGATCCATGTTACTCTTCTCAAGCTGCATACGACGGAAGTACACACTGTGCCGTGGTATTGGTTAGGTAGGACTGCAGTGAATACCATGGCCGGGAGGCTGAAACCTCAGAAATTTGTTATCTCACACTTGGAGGATGAACTTGGAAGAACAAGACCAAGTTGTCAATGGGTTCGGTTTTTCCGAGGCCTCTGCCTGGCAGATGGCGGCCTTCCCTCTGTCCTCACCTGGTCTTCTCCCTGGGGGGCTCAGCCCTGGTGTCTTCCTCCTTTTATAGGGACACCAGCCCCTTGGATTAGAGCCCCGCCCTACATGTAACCTTAATGGCTTCTTTAAAGGCCCTGCCTCCAAATACAGTCACATTGGTTAGGGCTTCAGCATACGAACTCATAATTCAGTCCATAGCAGCAGTCTTCTGTGTCCAATGTCCATGACTCAGTATAATGTCTGTTCCATTGGTCCACTTTGTGGCGTTTATCAGTAGCCTCAGAATGAGTTGGGAAGAATTTCTCCTCTTCAGTTTTCTGAGTTTGTACACAATTGGTGTTATTTTTTTCTTTAAGTATTTTTAGACTTCACCAGTAAAGTCATCTAGGTCTGGAGTTTTCTCTGGGGACATTTTTAAGTTGTCAATTCAATTTTTTAAAAAATAGAGACCAGGCTATTCAGGTTATCTTTTTTTCCCCCTTTTTTTACTGAATTTATTGGGGTGGCAAAAATCTACAGGTTTCAGGTGCACAATTCCACAACACATAATCTGTGCACTGTATGGTGTTTTCCCCACCCAAGTCATGTCTCCGTCCATCACCATTTATCTCCCCTATACCCTCCTCCACCTCCCTCCACGCCCCTGGCAATCACCACACTGACCCGTGTCCATGAGTTTTTTCTCTTTTTGGCTCAATCCCTCCAGCCCCTATCTACTCTTATTGAGTTTTGGTAGTTTGTCTTTCAAGGACTTTCTCCATGGCACTTAAGTTGTCTGATGTATTGGCGTTAATTGTTCATCACGGACATCGGCAAAGTTGCTCATAATATTCCCTACTATCCTTTTGTTACCTGTAAACTCTGCAGTGAGGTCACCGCACTCTTTGCTGATATTGGTAATCTGTGTCTCCTCTCTTCTTACTGATCCATGTGGCTAAAGGCTTATCAATATTATCGAACTTCTCAAAGAACTAGAAGCCCGGTGCACGAAATTTGTGCACGGCGGGGGGTTGTCCCTCAGCCCACCCTGTACCCTCTCCAATCTGGGACTCCTGGAGGATGTCCGACTGCCCGTTTAGGCCCGATCCTGATGGGATCGGGCCTAAACGGGCAGTCGGACATCCCTCTCACAATCCAGGACTGCTGGCTCCCAACTGCTTGCCTGCCTGCCTTCCTGATTGCCCCTAACCGCTTCTGCCTGCCAGCCTGATCACCCCCTAACCACTCCGCTGCCAGCCTGGTTGATGCTTAACTTGCTTCCCTGCCAGCCAGTTTGCCCCCAACTTCCCTCCTCTGCCAGCCTGGTCACCCCTAACTGCCCTCTCCTGCAGGGTTGATCACCTCCAACTGCCTTCCTCTGCCGGCCTGGTCACCCTTAACTGCCCTCTCCTGCAGGGTTGATCACCTCCAACTGCCCTCCCTTGCAAGCCTGGTCCCTCTCAACTGCCCTCCCTTGCAGGCCTGGTCCCTCACAACTGCCCTCCCTTGCAGGCCGGGTGCCTCCCAACTGCCCTCTCCTGCTGGCCATCTTGTAGTGGCCATCTTGTGTCCACATGGGAGCAGTATCTTTGACCACATGGGGGCAGCTATATTGTGTGTTGCAGTGATGATCAATCTGTATATTACTCTTTTATTAGATAAGATAGAGGCCTGGTGCACAGGTGGGGGCCAGCTGGTTTGCCCTGAAGGGTGTCCCTGATCAGGGTGGGGTTCCCCTGGGGCGTTGGGCGGCCTGAGCGAGGGGCCTGTGGTGGTTTGCAGGCCGGCCACGCCCCCTGGCAACCCAAGCAGAGGCCCTGGTATCTGGGATTTATTTTCCTTCTACAATTGAAACTTTGTAGCCTGGAGCGGAGCCAAGCCTGCTGCTCCCTCCGGGGCGGCAGCCATTTCTGTGGCAGTTAATTCACCTTCTATAACTGAAACTTTGTAGCCTTAAGCGGGTGAGCCCGGCCAGGGTGTGCGGAAAGCTTTGCTTCCCCTGTTGCCGCCAGCAACCCTGGCCTGCTCTCTCAAGCTCCATTCTGCCACCATTTGTTTGAATTTGTTTACCTTCTATAATTGAAACTTTGTAGCTTGAGTGGAGGCTTAGGCCTGCAACGGCTATGGAAAGCTTGGCTTCCTCTGTTACCTGGGAAACCTTGCTCTCTGTGGCTGTAGCCATCTTGGATTGGGGTTAATTTGCATACTCGCCCTGATTGGCTGGTAGGCGTGGCTTGGCTGGTGGGCGTGGCTTGTGTAGCGGAGTGATGGTTAATTTGCATATTACCATTTTATTAGAGAGGATGCTGCTATGAACATAGGGGTGCATGCATTCTTTCTGATTGGTGTTTCCAGATTCTGAGGAGATAGTCCTAGTAGTAGAATCACTGGGTAAAACGGCAGTTCCATTTTTAACTTTTAAAGAAAATGCCATAGAGTTTCCCACAGTGGCTGTACCAGTCTGCATTCCCACCAGCAGTGCACTAGGGTTCCCTTTTCTCCACATCCTCACCAGCACTTGCTGTTTGTTGATCTGTTGATGGTAGCCATTCTGACAGGTGTGAGGTGATACCTCATTGTCGTTTTAATTTGCATCTCTCTGATGATCAGTGACATTGAGCATTTTTTCATATGTCTCTTGGCTATCTGTATGTCTTCTTTGGAAAAGTGTCTACTCAAGTCCTTTGCCCATTTTTTAATTGGATTGTGTCTTCCTTTTGTTGAGTTATATGAGTTCTTTATATAGTTTGGAAATTAACCCCTTATCAATGTATCATTGATGAATATGTTCTCCCATACAGTGGGTTTCCTTTTCATTTTTAGCATTGTTTCTTTTTCTGTGCAAAAGCTTCTGTAGTCCCATTTGCTTATTTTTCCCTTTGTTTCTCTTGCCCTAGGAGAGATGCATCAGCAAAAATTCTGCTACGTGAGATGCCTGAGATTTTACTGCCTATGTTTTCTTCTAGGATTTGTTATGGTTTCACAACTTACATTTAAATCTTTTATCCATTTTGAGTTTATTCTTGTGTGTGGTGTAAGTTGGTGGTCTAATTTCATTTTTTGTATGTGCCTGTCCAATTTTCCCAGCACCATTTGTCTTGACTCCATTGAATGCTCTTGCCTCTTTTGTCAAATATTAATTGAGTGTAATGGCTTGGGTCGATTCCTGGGGTCTCTGTTCTGTTCCATTGATCTATATGCCTGTTATTGTGCCAGTACCAGGCTATGACTTTATAGTATAGTTTGATATCTGGCATTGTGATCCCTCCAACTTTGTTCTTCTTTCTCAAGATTGCTGAAGCTATTTGGGGTCTTTTTTGGTTCTATACAAATTTTTGGAATAATTGTTCTAGACCTGTGAAATATGTTGATGGCATTTTAAAAGGGATTGCATTGAATCTATAGATTGCCTTGAGTAGTATGGACATTTTAATGATGTTAATTCTTCCAGTCCATGAACACTGAATATGCTTCCAGTTGTTTGTATCTCCCTCTACTTCTTTTACAACGTCCTATGGTTTTCTGATGCCGTCTTCTATTTAGCTCGATGGTTAAGTTTATTCCTAGATATTTTTTTTGTTGTTGTTGCAATGGTAAATGGGGATATTTTTTAGTTTTTCTTTCTGAGAGTTCATTATTGGTGTATAAAAATGTCATTAATTTCTGGATGTTAATTTTGTATCCTGCTACTTGGCTGAATTCATTTATTAAATCTAGTAGTTCTTTTGGTGGAGTCTTTAGCGTTTTCTATGAACAATATCATGTCACCTGCAAATAATGACAGTTTTGCTCCCTCCTTTCCAAATTGGATGCCTTTTATTTCTTCTTCTTCTCTGATCACTGTGGCTAGGACTTCCGGTACTATGTTGAACAAGAGTGGCGAAGGTGTTCTTAAGGAAAACACTTTTAGTTTTCACGATGCATACGATGTTGGCTGTAGGTTTGTCATACATGGCCTTTATAATGTTGAGGTTATGTTCCCTCTATTCCCACTTTACTAAGAGTTTTTATAAAAAATGGGTCTTGGGTCCTAGCTGGTTTGGCACAATGGATAGAGTGTTGGACTGAAAGATCTTGGGTCCTAGCTGGTTTGGCACAATGGATAGAGTGCGGACTGAAAGATCCTGGGTTCAATTCTAGTCAAGGGCATGTACCTTAATTGCAGACTCAATCCCCAGCCCTGTCAAGGCACATGCAGGAGGCAACTAATTGATGTGTCTCTCTCACATTGATGTTTCTATCTCTCTGTCCCCCTTCCTTCCACTCTCTCTAAAAATCAATGGAAAAATATCCTGGGGTGAGGATTAACAACAAAAAAAGGGTGCTGGGTTTTGCCCAATGCTTTTTCTGTGTCTATTGATATGGTCATGTGATTTTTAGCCTTCATTTTGTTTACGTGATGCATCACATGTATTGATTTGTGAATATTGTACCAGCCTTGCATCCCCAAAATAAATCCTTTTTGGTCTTGGTGTATGGTCTTTTAAATGTATTGCTTGATCTGATTTGCTAATATTTTGTTGAGAATTTTAGCACCTATGTTCATCAGGGATATTAGCCTGTAATTTCCTTTCTTTGTAGTGTCTTTACCTGGTTTTGGAATTAGGATAGTGCTGGCCTCATTAAAAGAGCTGGTGTGCTTAGTAGTTAGAGCATTGGCCCGTGGACTGAAGGGTCACAGGTTTGATTCCTGGTGAAGGGCACATAACTGGGTTGCAGGTTTGATCAGGGGCCCTGGTCAGGGCACCTGCAGGAGGCAACCAATCAATGTGTCTCTCTCACATCAATGTGTTTCTCTCTCTCTCTTCCTCTTCCCCTCTCTTCCACTGTCTCTAAAAAGAAATTTAAAAAAAAAAATACTCGGGAGAGGATTAACAAAACAAAACAAAACAAAAACAAAACAAAACAAAAAAAAAGAGCTTGGATGTCTTCCCTCCTCTTGAATTTTTTGGAATAGTTTGAGGAGCATAGTGTTATTTCTTCTTGAATGTTTGGTAAAATTCACCTCTGAGGCCATCCAGTCCAGGACTCTTGCTTGCTGGAAGTTTTTTAACTACTGCTTCAATTTCATTAGTTGTTATCAGCCTATTCAAGTTTTCTGATTCTTCCTGATTTAGTTTTGGAAGATTGTATGTTTCTAGGAATTTGTCCATTTCACCCAGGTTGTCCTGTTTGTTGGCATTTGTTGTTCATAGTATTTTCTCACTATCCTTTGTACTTCTTTGGTGTCGGTTGTTATTTCGCTTCTTTCATTCTGATTTTATTTATTTGGGTCCTCTCAGTTTCTTGATTAATCTAGCTAAAGGTTCATCAATCTTGTTTATCTTTTCAAAGAACCAACTCTTGGTTTCATTAATCTTTTGTCTTGTTTCTTTTTAGTCTCTATGTCATTTATTTCTGCTCTGATCTGTATTATTTCCTTCCTTCTACTTAATCTGCGCTTTTCTTGTTCTCTTTCTAATGCTTTTAGTTGTAGGATTAGATTGTTTATTTGAGCCTTTTCTTGTTTCTTGAGGTAGATCTGTAATGCTATAAACTTCCCTCTCAGGACTGCTTTCACTGTGTCCCATAGATTTTGGGCTATTGTGTGTTCATTTTCATTTGTTTCAGGAAGTTTTTGATTTCTTCCTTGATCTCATTGGTAACCCATTCATTGTTTAATAACATGCTATTTAGCCTCCATGTGTTTGAATGTTTTTGAGGTTTTTTATTGTAGTTGATTTCTAATTTCATGCCATTGTGAATTTGATATGATTTCAGTCTTCTTGAACTTGTAAAGACTTATTTTATGGCCTAACATGTGGTCTATCTTTGAGAATGTTCCATGTGCACTTGAGAAGAATGTATATTCTGTAGATTTGGGATGAAATGTTCTGTAAATATCAATTAAATCCATCTGTTGTAGTGTGTCATTTAAGGTCACTGTTTCCTTGTTTTTTTCTCTGGGAGACCTATTCAGTGGTGTCAGTGGAGTAGTAAAGTCCCCGACTATGACTGTATTGCTGTCATTCTCTCCTTAAAGTCCACCAAGAGTTTTTTATATATTTAAGTGCTCCTATATTGGGTGCATATATGTTTTCCAGGGTTATATCCTTTTGTTGGATTGATCCCTTTAATATTATGTAGTGACCTTCTTTGTCTCTTTTATGACCTTTGTTTTGAAGTCTATTTTGTCAGACATAAGTATTATTACCCCTGCTTTTCTTTTGCTTTCATTTGCATGGGAAGTGTTTTTCCATCCCTTCACTCTCATCCTGTGTGAGTCTTTTATTCTGAGGTAGGTCTTGTAGACAGCATATATTTTAGTCATGTTTTCTTTTCCATTCAGCTACCCTACATCTTTTGATTGGAGCACATAATCTATTTACATTTATGGTTATTCCATTCAGCTACCCTACGTCTTTTGATTGGAGCACATAATCTATTTACTTTTATGGTTATTATTGATAGGTTATTATTGATATTATTTCCTTTTTTTCTTTATGCTTATGTTCCTTTCTCTCTCTCTCCCTCCCTCCTCCTCTCCTCCTCTCCTCCTCCTCCTCCTCCTCTTCTTCTTCTTCACAGTCCCTTTAGCATTTCTTGCAATGCTGATTTGGTAGTAATAAACTCCTTTAGCCTTTTTTGGGGGGTGGGGGGTCGGAGAGGCTCTTTATTTCACCTTCAATTTTGAATGATAGCCTTGCTGGACACAGTAGTCTTGGTTTCAGATCCTTGCTTTTTATTCCTTTGAATACTGCATGCCATTCCCTCTGGCCTGTAATGTTTCTGTGAGAAATCAGCTGAAAGCCTTATGGGAGCTTTCTTGTAGGTAACTAACTGTCTCTCTCTCTTGCTGCCTGTAAAATTCTCTCTGTTTTTAATGTTTGCCATTTTAATTATGATGTGTCTTGGTGTAGGTCTCTTTGTGTTCATCTTGATTGGGACTCTCTGTGCTTCCTGAACTTGTGTGACTTTTTCCTTCACCAGGTGAAGGAAGTTTTCAGTCATTATTTCTTCAAACAGGTTCTCTATCCCTTGCTCACTTTCTTTTCCTTCTGGTACCCCTATGATGCGGATGTTGTTCTATTTCATGTTGTCCCAAAGTTCCCGTAAACTCTCCTCATGCTTTCTAAGTGTTTTTTTTTCTTTTTGCTGCTTTAATTGAGTGTTTTTCTATCTTGTCTTCCAAATTGCTGATTTGATCCCCTGCTTCATCCAGCCTGCTTTTAATTCCTTCCAGTGTATTCTTGATGCCAGATATGGTAGTCTTCATTTCCCACTGGGTCTTATTCATGGTTTCTATGTACTTTTTCATGCTGATGTAGTTTCCACTAAGTTCCTTGTAGTTCCCATTAAGTTTTTGTAGTTCTCACTAAGTTCCTTGAGCATTCTTATAACCATTACTCTGAACTCTATGTCTGATAAATTGCTTATCTCCATCTCATTTAGCTCTTTTTCTAGATACTTTTCTTTCATTGGGGGTTGTTTCTTTGTCTCCCCATTTTAGTTGTCTCTTTGTATTTGTTTCTATATATTATAACTGCTATGACTCCCAGGCTCCGTGGGGTGGCCTTTTGTAGTAAATGGCCTGTGGGATGAAGTGGTGCAGTCTCCTTGAACTCCTAAGTTGGATGTTCTACAAGTGTACCCTTTTGTGGGCTCTCCTATTGTAATTGGGTCTCAATTGTTGTGCCATTCATGAATGGGGTCTCCTTTCAGATTGGCTGACTGTGAGGCTCAGCCTGGACCATGCCATGCAAGCTGTTGTACAGGTGCCCAATCACTTGGACTCATGAAAATGGATGTTATTTCACAATGGGAATATGTGGAACTGTTAACCCAGGCTGGGGCTAATGCATATATTTTATAAGCACATATAACTTGTCTTACTTTTTCATCCAATTTGACAATTTCTGCCTTTTAATTAGAGCATTTAGAACATTTACTTTTTAAAAATCACCTCAAAGAAGTACAAGTGTTTCTTATTTGTTTGTTTGGTTGGGTTTGATTTTAATTGTGGTAAAATACACATTAACACAAAATTTACCATCTTAACCATTTTAAGTGTACAGTTCAGTATTGTTAACTATTTTCACATTGTATTGCAAATAATCTCCAGGACTTTTCCATCTTATAAAACTGAAACACTACCCATAAACAATAGCTCGTTTCCCCTCCTCCAGCCCAATCCCCATTCTACTTTCTGTTTCTGAGTTTGGTTACTCTAGATACCTCATATAAGTGAAATCATACAACACAGATTATTTACTTTTAATATGATTATTGATATGGTTTAGTTAAGTCAATTATCTTGCTATTTGTTTTACATTTATTCCATTTATTTTTATTAATTTTTTCCTCTTTTTCTGATTTTTTTTTATTAAATCTTTTTTCATGATTCAATTTTATTGCCTCTGTTGGCTTGTAGCTATAATTCTTTGTTTTGGTATTTTAGTGGTTGCTTTAGGGTTCATGCCTTTAATTGATATTGTACCACTTTGCATACAGTGTAAGAATCTTAGTATAGTGGATGTCTACTTCTCCCTCTGGCCTTTATCCTTTTGCTGTCACATTTTTACTTGTATAAATGTAATAAACCACAGAATACATCATAATTTTTTAAGCAGACAGTTATCTTTATTTTATATTTATTTATTTATTTATTTATTTATTTATTTCAGAGAGGAAGGGAGAGGGAGAGGGAGAGAGAGATAGAAACATCTATGATGAGAGAGAATCATTGATCGGCTGCCTCCTACATGCCCCCTCCTGGGGATCAAGTAAGCAACTGGACATGTGCCCTGACCGGGAATCGATTGGTTACCCCCTAATTCACAGATCAGTGCTCTACCACTTAGCCACACTGGCCGGGCCAGACAATTATCTTTAAATGTGATATACACACAGTTTAAAAAAACTTACTTATTACCTTTTCTAGTGCTCATCTATGTTTCTATTTGGTATCATTTCCTTCTGCCTGAAGGACTTTGAATATTTCTTACTATGCAGTTCGACTGGTGATGAATTCTTCCAGCCTTTATATGAGATGATCTTTATGTTTGAAGATATTTTTGATGGGTGTTTATATTTAGATTGAGGGAGGTATTTTTCTTTTAGTACTTTAAATATCTTGCACCATTGTCTTCTCACTTGCACTGTTTCCAGTGAGAAATCTGCAGTTGTCCTTATATTTGTTTTTCTGTATATAATGTATCCTTTTGCTCTGGTTGCTTCTAAGATTTTCTCTTTTCATAAGTATTGAGCAATTGGATCAGATGTGTGTTGGTGTATTTCTCTTCAGGTGTCGTATGCTCAGAGCTTATTGAGTTTCTTGGATCTGTGAGTTTATAGTTTTCATAAAATTTAGGAAAACTTTGGCCATCCTTCAGATAATCTTTCTGTTCTCTTGCCTCTTTGGGGCAGATTCCAATTTTATGTATATAAGGCTACTTGAAGTTGTTCAATAGGTCACAAATGCACTTTTCATTTTTTAAACTTCTCTTTTTTTCTGTATGTTTAATTTGGAATAGTTTCTATTGTCTCCCTGTTCACTAAAATTTTCTGCAATGTCTAATTGGCTATTAATCTTAGCTAGTGTGATTTTCATCTTACTCATTGTAGTTGACATCTCTATAAATTTGATTTGCATCTTCTTTATATCATACATTTTTTGCACACATGGAATACAGTAAAAATAGTTGGTTTGACATCCTTGGCTGCTAATTATAACATCTGTGTCGGTTCTGGGTCAATTTTGATGATTTCACTTTTCTCCTCATCTTAGATAATATTTTGCTTGCCTGATAATCTTTGTTGATATGCCAGACATTGTAAATTTTACCTTGTTGGGTGCTGGAGATTTTGATATTTCTGTAAATCTTCTGAGCTTTGTTCTGGGACTCAGAGTGCTAGGAAACAGTTTGATTCTCTTGGTCTTACTTTTAAGTGTTGTCAGGTGGGACCAGAGCAGTGTTTAGTGTAGGGCCGACTATTCCCCACTATTGAGGCAATGCCCTTTTGCGTATTGTACCCCGTACCCAATGACTAACCAAGTTTTCCAGCACTGCTGGCTGGTGGGAACACACACTGTCCCAGCTCTGTGTGAACACCTAGTATTGTTCTCTAATCCTCTCAGATGTTTTTTCTCCAGCCTTGAGTAGTTTCCTCACACTCGTGAGTCAATCATGCCATGAGTCAATCATGCTGAATATTTGAGGGAGAATCCCCCACAGATCTCCAGATTTCTGTGCAGCTGTCTCCTCTCCAGTGTCTATCCTGCAAATTCTGGCCACCCTGGTCTCCCCAGACTTTTAGCGCTGTCTCCTCAACTCAAATAATTTGCTACACTCAGCTTGGTGTTTATCTCACTGTGCTGCAGACTGGTAATCCTATTAAGGCAGCAAACGTGGGCAATTGTAGTGCTTACGTTGCTTGTTTTCCCACTCTCAGGAACTGTCCTTCATTGCTTGAAATGATTTGATAACTATTGTTTCATATATTTTGTCTGGTTTCTTGTGGGGTTTTTGTTTTTTATTGTTTTAGGTAGGAGAGTAAAATCTAGTACTCTGGCTCCATCTTGGCTGGATGCAAAAGTCCTTCATTGAGTTAAAGTTTTTTCTTATCCTTTGTTGAAACTAAAACAGTTCTGGGCACATGGTTGGTTCATTCATTGAATTCTTCTTGCATTAATTCATCTTTGTACGTTGTAATGCCCAAACAAAAGTTTGTTTAAAAATTGATCCATGCCTCTTCTAGTCCCTTCACACTGTGCTCTGTTGCCCTCACTTTGTAATATTGTTCTGTCAGTGAAGTTAGCACAAATCATATTTCTTGATAAGAGAGGCTAACATTTTGATTTGGAAATCTTAATTTAAGCTGAGACCGGTTTGGCTCAGTGGATAGAGCGTCGGCTTGCGGACTCAAGGGTCCCAGGTTTGATTCCGGTCAAGGGCATGTACCTTGGTTGCGGGCACATCCCCAGTAGGAGGTGTGCAGGAGGCAGCTGATCGATGTTTCTCTCTCATCGATGTTTCTGACTCTCTATCCCTCTCTCTTCCTCTCTGTGAAAAATCAATAAAATATATTTTTAAAAAAATAAAAGGTTTGGCTTGGCTCAGTGGATAGAGCACCGGCCTGTAGACTGAAAGGTCCTGGGTTCGATTCCAGAAAGGGCATGTACGTTGGTGACAGGTTTCCCCAGCCCTGGTCAGGGTGCATGTAGGAGGGAGCCAATCCATGTGTCTCTCTCACATCGATGTTTCTTTCTGTCTTGCCCTCTCCCTTCCATCCTCTCTAAAAATCAATGGAAACATATCCTTGGGTGAGGATTAACAAAATAACTAACTAAATGAAAAATAAAGAGGTTTAGCTTTACTCCTAGAAGCACCAGACTTGCATAACACGTTGACTTGTTTAATTTGTGTGGATGCTGAGGGCTCTGGCCTCTCGCCTCAAGCTCTCTCCCCATCTGTGTGCCCTCCTGTGATGCAGCCAAATCTTGCACATCCTCCAGCCCAGCTCAGCCTTCCTTCCTCCATGGAGCCTTTTCTTGCCCAGCGTTTCCCCCTTCTGCTGCTCCTTAGAATTTGTCTTTTCTGTTCACTTGATATCCAGGCACCCATTCGGCCTTGTCATGGCCTTTGTGTTTATCTGACCCAGCTCATAACCACCTTCAGCACAGAGGCCCACATGTGTCTAGCACAGTAATAATAATAATAATAATAATAATAATAATAATAACCAACATTTACTGAGTACTTACTATGTACCAGGTTTTGTCCTGAGAGCTCATTCTGAAGGACTTCAATTAACCCTCACTCACTCTAAGAGAGTGTTGCTAACACTATCCCACTTTTTAGATAAGGAAACTGAGGCCAGGACAGTTAGGTCACTTGCCCCGGGTAGCCAGCAGAGGCAGGATTCAACTCAAACCTCTGGCCCCTGAGCCCTCAGCCACTGCACGGTGCCATGAAAACATGTCCGCTTGGCCTGTGCAGGAGGGACATTTTCAGCAGAAATGTACTCTTCTGTTCAGTTACCCTCCCGGCCTTGCTGGTTCCCGTCACTACTCTACACCATTGCTGTTGTTTCAGGAACAAGATCCTGTGTGGTCCAGGAGGAAAGAGAGGACAGCAGTGAGATGTCTACACCCCTTTCCTGCCTTCCTCCTTTGCAGGCTGGGCAAAGAGCAAGTTGGAACAGTTCTTTCTGCCACCCCTTAGCTCTCAGAGCCAGCTAGCAAACGGAGCAGGGAGGAGCGGAGGAGGTGGGGGGTAGTGCCATCCTCAGGATCACTGGTTTCTGAGGCTCCTGCCTCCCCAGGCTGTCAACCGGATGAGCCTTTAGCTTGCCGGAATTCGGCCGGATTTACAGAGATAAAATCAATCTGACCCTTAATTCCCCAAATGTAATTTATGGGCTTGCCTCCTGTGTGCCGAAACACGTCTGGCTATCCGAAATCTGGTAATTATTTATGTAAACACAGCATCCTGCCTTTGTGGATTATAATTGGGCTTGAGCAGCAAGGAGTGGGGACTCATACAGTCGGGACTGTGCTGACACCCTCCTTTGAAAACACTCACCTGAGTCTTTGAAATCTTCCCTGGATAGTTTTAACCAAAACAAACAAAAACACACACACACACACACACAAAAAACACCCAAAAACCCAAACCTTTTTTTTTTCTTCCTCCTTCAGCAGGCCTGGGCAGATTTCTTCCCAGACACCACCAGGTTCTGGAGGTCCTCTCAGAGAATGGGGTGAGACACCCCAACCGTCTCGGCTGGACCCAGCCTGAGAGGACGGGCCCAGGTGGAGGCCGCCACAGACCTCCGCATTGTCTGTTGGAACATGAACTCTATACCCACTAGGAACACACAGGATTAGGATGGAATGCTGCTTGGAAAAGAGGAGAGGTGGCTGGTGAACGAGAAAGGTCTTTGCTTCTCATTCGGGCTGCGAGTTCCCGGGAACCTTTGCCGCGAGGGCGCGCGTGCACACACACACACACACACACACACACACACACACACCCCACAGCCCAGAGCTTCACAGCAGGAAAAGGAGCTGATTGAGCCAGATGGTACGGAAAGCACTCCCAGGAGGCCAACGGGGTGGATGAATCTGCATCTTTAAATAACATTAATTTCTGAAAGGCCTAAATTGTTTCCTAAATTACTGCACTGCGCTCTCAGCTTTCATCTCTTTTATGGCACCTCCCCTGGTTGGAGGCAGGAGCTGCTGCTTTCTGAGGAGCCAGCTTTGGAGAAATTCCTCATCCCACCCCCCCCACCCCCACCCCCATACACCCCAGTGCAGCCTTCGAGGGTCTGTTTCCTGAAGGAGAAGAAATCTTTAAGAATCAAGGTACTTTGAAAAACGGATTTCAGCAGAAACAACCACGCCTGGGTGATCTGAGCACACCACCCAGTTCTGATGCCAGCTGGGACACTCATTTCCTCAGCAGCCAGGGGGCAAACCAATTAACCTCAGTTTCCCCATCTGTAAAATGGGGTTAATAACGCTTACCTGCTGCAGGAGTGCTGTGAGGTTTTAATTGGGTAATGGTTGTGGAGCCCTTTGATGTAGTAAGTTTTATTAACTTCCAAGGGATTCCCTGAGGCCAGAAAAAGCAGTTAAAACCCAAGAGAGAAGAAAGGCATTGAAAGGCCACGCCGGCTCAGCGTTTCAGGTCCAGCTCCAATTTCAGCGCAGGTCCCGCCCGCTCCGCGCCAGGGGAGAGCGGTGACCAGGGCGGGGGCTGTGCGGATGGCTTTTGGGGAGGGAGAGCCCGAATATTGTCTCAGAAGGAGCTCAGCTTTCAGGTGGGGAGGGTAAAGGTAAACAAAGAGCCTTGCTTGATCAAACCAAGACAATTCTTTGGCCCCACAAGGTTCTTTTCTAGCAGCCAGTCTCCAGGAAGGGAATTATTTTGGTGTTAATCCAAGGGCCTTGGAATTGAATTTAGAAACCCCCAGCTTCTGGCTTCCTGCTTCCCAACAATTAAAGAAAGAGAGAACTCCAGGTCTGGCCTCCAGCCAGGGTTCCTGACCAGGGAAGCGTGGGGAAGGGCGCAGAGAAGTGGGTTTTCTCAAGTTCCCTCACTCCCGGCTAGTGCACCGGCTCAGGTCGCCAGGCGCTCTGCACCTCAGTCCCCACTTTGTAAAAAATGACTTGAATCAGACATCATTGCCTTAAAGGCCCAAATAATTAAGATTTGGAGTGTGAAAATGCATTAAAATTATAAAGCATGCTCCAAGTATTGTCTACTTTTCCTTCGGTAGCTTTAAAAGAACCTCAGTTGTTTGCAGTTTTACTCCAAGTCAGTTCCTGCAGCATGACAAACGCATCCTGCCCTCTAACCCTTCACCCCACCACACGTTGAGTGCCTACTCGTAAGTCAACATGATGGGCAGCAGTTCATGGACACAGCCCAGCAGGGGGGCCAGCTTGTGCCGGTCTGCCTCGGACTGCCCCAGGTTGAACACCTCGTGTTCCAGGAACCCCAAACCTCAACCCCAGGCAAAGCCCGGGCCCTTGGGCTTATTAGAAGTGCTGGTTACCAGTTCCTGACAGCAGTGGCCGATCCAGGTGGCGCAGAGCCTGGAAGTGCGCAGGGGTGTGGCAGAGAGCCCTGGACAGGGAGTCTTGCGACCCACCGGCTCTCCTTCCTGGCTCTCCCGCTAGTGAATGACCTCAGATCAGACCTGTGGCCTCAGGCCCCTTGCCTGTAAAGGAAGGGAATGTGATGCAATGCCCGCTCACCCTTCCCTGCTGGAGCACGGCCACAAAGACTTGCCCAGCCCCAGGGGGGATACCCTGTGGCTTTTGACAAGAGAGGCCAGTGGTGGGAACATGCTGGGGACCAAGTCCATCTCTGCCTGTGGGATTCGGCGTGGCCACAGAGCCCTTTAATCCCCTCTCTGAGCAGCAAGCACGTGGCAGGGAACGTGGCCCTAAGCTAACAGCTGAGTGCTCTACAGAGTTCTCTAGGTCACTTTCCTGCCTCAAGTGAGCACATTACACCCCTGAGACTGGAGATTTTCCCAAGGATGAGTTAGATTCCTGTTTGACGAAATACAGTGCTGAATTCAAAAATTAAAGCAAGTTAAAAGACCTGCACTGTTTCCCTTATTATAATTTACTAAGCGCCCCCCCCCCCCCACACACACACGTTATATTGATTTCAGAGAGGAAGGGAGAGGGAGAGATAGAAACATCAATAATGACAGAGAATCATTGATCAGCTGCCTCCTGCACGCCCCACTGGGGATCAAGCCCGCAACCCAGGCATGTGCCCTTGACCAGATTCGAACCCGGAACCCTTCAATCTGCAGGCCGACACTCTATCCACTGAGCCAATCCAGCTAGGGCTAAGCTACACCTTTTTTGATGTGGTTTCCTGTAACTATTTTACTGTACAACATGAAAGTAAAGAATACCTGCTGCTAACGGAAGTGAAACCACATTAATTATACTTTTGTTTTGTCTTCGTCGTCCAGGTTCTCCAGCCGAACCATGGCTTGGCCCCGCTTTGTCCGAGCCAGGTAGGCAGGGGAGCTAATCGGGGTTGGGGCTGGTTAGGTGGGGGCACTGACTTTTGGGGGTTGATTCTTTTAAAGAGCCCTTGACAGGAGCTTATGTTAATGAAAGCCGTTTTCTCATGACAGATCACTGGCCTTTAGAGCACTAACAAAACCACACGGAGAAGAAACGGGGAACAATGATTGAATCCGAGCCCCTCGCAGCCCCCCCCTCCGCCCATCTGAAAACAGCTCTGTTTCCACTCCACACTGAGCTCAGCGGCCTGCGCCAGACGGCCAGACCTCGCACTCTATAAATCGTCTCTGCCCTGCCCCGAGTTGCTGACTATATGTATTTTTGGGCCCGGCATTAATTCCCTCATCCTTGGCTGGTGACATTAAGATTTGTAACTGATAGAATGTGTTTTTAATGTATTTCCTGCAGGTTACTCTTAAAGAAATCTAATTCTTCTGAACTTGCAAAAGGTTCTGCTTCCATTAAAAACTTAAAGCTATTCCGGGGAGCATGTCCCTTCGGCCTCCGTCCAGAGGGACTGGGCAGCCGGGGGCCGGGGCTCCGTGCTTCTCTGCTGTCCCGCGCCCGCCCTGTCTGCTCTCTTCTCTGCGCCTTCGCTTTCCTGGGTATGAAATGAGGATAAATATTTGTCTGCGAGATGAGGGGTGCTATAAGGATTAATTGGTTGGTGCTTCGGGAACCCTTTGAAGATGAAAGACGCTCTCTGCAGATGCTAAATAAACGCATAATGTGTCTGGTTTTAATGAGCCAGGTGAAGCCAGTGGGGATGGCTGGAGATTAACCGTGCCTAGTCCAGAGCCGCCTGCCTGGATGGGGCCGGACGCTGGGCGGGGCTCCCTGCTGGCTCCCTGGCTCCTGGCACAGGGCCTGGCACCTTGGTCTCTATAAATATATGCAAAAGCAACCGGATTGGGATTTAACCCAGACTCATGTCACAGAGAGCAGGGCCCCAGACTTGCCAAAGCATGCTTACTGCCCAGCAGTCAGCACCTGGCCTGGGCCCGTCACTCCATCTTCCCAAGGCTCAGGCCCTCATTTGCCAGTGGGGACTCTCAGTCCCCATCTCATGGGGCTGTGGTGGGGACTCACCATAAAACAGCCCACGTTAATCGAGCACTTGCTCTGTGTTGGCAGCACTGAGCACTTCACCTCAGGATCTCACCGAGCTCTCTCACGGGCCGGTGAGGGAGGAGCTCCTGCTGTCGCCCCATTCTGCCCCTGACGAAACGGAGGCACCGGTGTTGGTAGCATCCACACGGCCGTGTTCCTGAGCACTCGCTCAAGAAGGGAAATTGCTCATGAAGTGAAATACCACGTGTTACAGCCAGCGAAGAGGGCACGACATGGAGGCGTGACATGTGACACAGGACAAGCCTGGGAATGGAGGAGCCGGAGGGGAAAGGACCCGAGTAGACACGGATGGGGGCCCAGACCTAGGGGAGGTGCCAGGTGTGTGCGCACCGGGCCGTGTGCAGGTTGGGGGCGGTGTAAGTCTGCTCAGGGTGACCACATTTGGGATCCATGATACTTTGTCCAAAGTGCTTCATGCCAAGTCCTGGTGCCTCCAAGGCCGTCTGCTCGGAGCTCCCGACGCTGAAATGGGGAGCCCCTGGGATGGTGCCATGGCTTCGGGGAGGCAGCTTGGAAGGTGTGGATTGAGCAGCTGCTCTTCCAGGCAATCCACAAGCCCAGGGACCGGACGACAGCAGAGTCAGACTCTGGCCCAAGCCGTCCTTCAAGTCCAAGTGCGGAGCCAGAGAGGAAGCCAGGCCCAGGAAGAAGGATTTCACACTCCCCACTGTGACATCACAGCCAGGCGCTGACAGCGGGGGGCGGGGGGTGGGGGGGCAGGGGGGCAGCTCAGACGAGGCTGGGGAAGCCTCCCGTTGGAACAGAAATATCTTCAGCAACTGCTGCTGCTGGTGGAAAGGGGAAATGGAATTTTGTTTAAACATGATGTTGTTTTGAAAGCCTGACTAACGTGAAAGTCCCTATTTAAAAAGGAGTTGACTCTACATTGAAATTGGTCCGTGTTTCCACCCCCACATGTTGACTGAGGCCTTGGAAAACAAACTTCCTGGTAGATCCTGATTCAGATCACACGGGAGCGAATGCTTCAAGTACAATCCCTGAGCTGTGAGCAGAAGGGCCTCGCCAAGAAAAACCCGGGTCTGCGTTTATGAAAAGGCAAACAGATCCCAAAGGGAGGCCCAGTCCTCGCTGGCTTGGGGCACAGGCCCTCCAGGAAAGAACGCAGGGTTCGCAGGAGGCCTGGCCCAGTCCTTCCGGATCCCGCTCGCCGCTTGTCAGAGCCCCGCTCAGCACCCAGAGGGTGGGGGGAGGGGCAGGGACCTGGGGCCTCCTCCCACGAGCACCCACTGCGCGCTGCCATTCACGGCATCTTCAGCCCAGCTGCGGGAAGCGCGTGCAGATGACCATCACAATGTGCGTTTTCTCGAAGCAGAAATAGGCTGGGAGCTTAAGCAGGGTGACCTGTATCCCAGTGAGCCCCAGAGAGTCTCCATTGATGCTGTTGTCCCAGCATAATTCATAGTAGCTTCCCCTCCATTCCTGAAAGTGCCCCATCTGGAGGATAAATGGACTCCTCTGCTAGGTGAATTGCTCAAATTCCCGCAGCTAGAGGGTGACAGCGTTGTGGTTTGAACCCAGATTTTCCTCAATTCAAAAAGCAGACACCAGCCCTGGCTGGTTTGGCTCAGTGGATAGAGCGTTGGCCCGCAGACTGAAGGGTCTAGGGTTCGATTCTGGTCAAGGGCACGCACCTCGGTTGGAGGCTGGATCCCCAGCCCTGGTCAGGGTGTAAGCCAGAGGCAACCAATCGATGTGTCTCTCTCACATCGATGTTTCTCTCTCTCTCCCATCGATGTTTCTCTCCCTCTCTCTCATCGATGTTTCCTCTCCCATCGATGTTTCTCTCTCTCTCCCATCGATGTTTCTCTCCCCCCCCCCTCTCTCTCTCTTTCTCTCCCCCTTCCACTCTCTCTAAAAATCAATGGAGAAATATCTTCAGGTGAGAATTTAAAAAAGCAGACACTGGAGCTCCTCCTCATTCACAAAAACAAAGGCCGTCGGGGATGTTACCTGCAAAGCAAGGACGGCTCGGGAGCTGCCGGCCTGCCTCCTCCCTCTGCACCGGCCTCCTCCCTCTGCACCCACCTCCTCCCTCTGCACCCACCTCCTCCCTCTGCACCCACCTCCTCCCTTTGCACCGACCTCCTCCCTCTGCACCGGCCTCCTCCCTCTGCACCGACCTCCTCCCTCTGCACCGACCTCCTCCCTCTGCACCGGCCTCCTCCCTCTGCACCGGCCTCCTCCCTCTGTACCCACCTCCTCCCTCTGTACCCACCTCCTCCCTCTGCACCCGCCTCCTCCCTCTGCACCCACCTCCTCCCTCTGTACCCACCTCCTCCCTCTGTACCCACCTCCTCCCTCTGCACCGACCTCCTCCCTCTGCACCGGCCTCCTCCCTCTGCACTGACCTCCTCCCTCTGCACCGGCCTCCTCCCTCTGCACCCGCCTCCTCCCTCTGTACCGGCCTCCTCCCTCTGCACCAACCTCCTCCCTCTGCACCGACCTCCTCCCTCTGCACCGACCTCCTCCCTCTGCACTGACCTCCTCCCTCTGCACCGACCTCCTCCCTCTGCACCGGCCTCCTCCCTCTGTACCGACCTCCTCCCTCTGCACCCACCTCCTCCCTCTGCACCAGCCTCCTCCCTTTGCACCGACCTCCTCCCTCTGCACCGGCCTCCTCCCTCTCCGTCCGCTGCGTCTCAGTGCAGGAAGGGCACAGCAGTGGCGCCAGCTCCCCACCAAACCACCTCCAACAACCCACCTTGGATGTTTGTTTTGTCTGCAGAGAATTAATCTAGCACCTTCTCGGCGATAAAAATGCAAGAACTGGCTTTGCATTTGGGCCACCAGCCCAGCTCCTGAGTTCTAACTTCCAAGCCAGAACCCCCTCGGTCCACCCCTGAGGCTCCTCTCCTCAGAAGGCGGCCTGGCCCGGCCTCAGCCGGCTCCACCGCCCTTTCTCCAGCGCTCACCTCCGAGCCTCAGCTGCCTCTGTAGCAACTGTTCATGTTTCAGGACCATAGACCTGATTCTGTCCTCGCTCCTGCTTACCAGTGAGGACACTGAGGTCCTGAGAAGTCAGTGACTTGCCCAAGGGCTCAGGGCTGTAAGTCAAAGCCAGAAACCAGGTCTCCTGACCCTGAGGCCCGTGTTCTTTCAAGCCAGGTTTGGTTCTTGGCTTGGCCTACAGCCACCGGGACGGGTTCCCGCCAGTGCCACCTGGAGGAATCCGTTACCCGAAGAGACGTTTTGAATGCCAGAGACTAAGGTGCATCCGCTCGACCTGGTCCCTCTGCCCTTGAATCTGCCCAAACCTCAGGGTTAGCAGCAGGTGTCTGCAGTCAGCCACCTACCTACTGAACCCACTTGCCTGCCTCCCTGCCGGGTGGCTACACATAAAGACCCCACGGTCAAAGAAACCACTCCTGAGGCTGCGTGTGGCCTTCAGACAGCGGCTGTCAGAACCGTCTTCCTTGCATCGAGTGGGAATCGTTCCCTCTCACTCTTTGGTCTTAGTTTCTGCCAACAATGAAATGCAGGGTGCGTCTGATCCCTCCCCGCCCCCGCCCCCCTCCCCACATCCTTCAAATAGTTGAAGACTCAACCATTGCTCTTTCGATTGCTCCTCACATGCTATTGTTTTGGTGGCAGAATAGGTAGAGAGACCCAAGGTTGATCAACTTCTGCCTTTTATCTGCTGTGTGGCCTTGGGCAAGTCACTTAACCTCTCTGAACTTCAGTTTGCTCATCAGAAATATAGGGAGAGCATGATGGAACTTACTTCAGGTATTGTGAGGATCGGATGAGATAATCCGTATAGCTGGCTAGGTACAGTGCCTAGTGCAGTAAGCACTTATAAATGGTAATAATTAATATTCTTGCTCTTCTTCAAGGTCATGCTATATTTCTCTGATTGCATCACCCACGTGTTAGTTTCTCTGGAAGCCACATCACACGAGTGACTTTTATCGTCAACTGAAACCCAAGTGCGCTTTGCACACACAAAGCTGCCGGCACGCTTCCCCCACCGGAGCCACTCATGGGTCTGCTTTGTTCTCCGGCTCCGAGCATGGGGCCTGCCGCCCGGATTATATTTCACCCTATCAGAGGCTGCCTGCCCTGCTGCCCCATCAGGACGGTCCTTGGGATCTGCGCGGGAGACAGGGGAAGACGATAACCATGTGAACATCACAAAGGCACAGCCACGTGAGCTCCAGCTGTCTCCTTTCTCCTTCTCCGTCCCGGCTCCGTGAAAGCCCGCCCGCTGCGCGGTGAGGTGACCCTTCAAGCCTGACCGGCCGTGTTGACGTTCCGCGGGCAATTGTGTGCAGAGGACCCTTGTGGCCTTTTTGAAGTTCAGCAGAGGGGAGTGTAATCTCAGTGAGCTGGAACACGTTTGGATAAAGCCGCTTGCAGGGCCAGGGGCCTCCTTTCGGCAAAGCCATTACACGGGCAGCTGAGCCGGGTGAGCGCTCCCGCCTGGGTCCTGCAGGCCTCCTGCTGGCCTTTGATCACAGGACGTCCGCGCTCAAGGGGGCAGCTCCACCTGACTCCCGTTTTACAGAAGAGGAAACTGAGGCCCAGAGAGGGAAAGGGGTTTGCCTGGGTCACACGGCTGCTGAGAGGCAGACTAGAGCGGGGACCTTGTCTGTACCGGCCAGACCCCCTGCAGGCTGTGCAAAGTGGCGGGTGGTCAGTGAGGGAAAAGGGAGCAGAGAGGACAAGCAAATGTGGAAGAACGAGGCCCTGGCCCAGGAGGACCCTGTGTCTGCGCCAGCTGGCTGCGGACGGAGGGCCGCTCACAGCCCGGACCGTGCCTGCAGCCTCTCTGAGCACGTGGCTCCACGGGCCTCGCAGCCCAGGGGACACTCGTCGGGGCTGCCTCCCCTGAGAAGCGAGCCGACCTGCTCAAGGCCTCAGAGTGCGGGAGGCGCTTCTGTGGATGCGTTTTGCCCTGAAAAATGGCTTTAAGGTCCCCTGGTTAATGAATAGGGCGACACCAGAATCAACCTCACGAGTGGTTGTGAGGGTTAAAAACCGCGTATCCCCACCCTCCCTTTCCTGGGAGAGAGAAAGGCTGTTCTGGCAAAGTGTGGGCTCCTAGCTGGGCTTCTTGCCCAGACTTCCAAGCGGGCAGGCCCTGAAAATGGTGGACTGATGGGTGCCCCACGGTGGGGCGGTCCAGAGGGGTCCTGAGGTGCCAGCCTGTCCTCTGGTTCTGCAGATGCCCCGAGCTCCTGAGGAAGGAGCCATCTGTCCTGAAGGGGCCTTTATTCTCTGGAGGGGGTCTCAGGAGTGGGGGGCTGGGGAAGTGCTCCCAGAACAAGACAGAGGGTGATTCCCACCTCCAGCCCCCTCCCCAGGCGCGTGGGCTGGGAGACAGAAGCCTGGTCTTTCTGTCCAGCCGTGGGACCTCGTTGTGTCGCGCTTCCTAGCCATGACCTGCTCAGACCACGGGGACAATGAGCTGGCATTCCGAGAAAGCCCAGCGCCTGCTGGAGGCCTCAGGGGACCCGTTCTATAGACGATCCCCAAACACAGTGTCCACAGTTCGTCTTGTTATATGTTCTAGATTCAACTTCTTCTTAGCTTCCTCTTAGAGTCTTAGCTCTTTTTAAAAATATATATATTTTTTATTGATTTCAGAGAGTAAGGGAGAGGGAGAGAGAGATAGAAACATCAATGATGAGAGAGAATCATTGATCAACTGCTTCCGGCATGCCCCCCACTGGGGATTGAGCCTGCAACCCAGGCATGTGCATTGAACCATGACCTTCTGGTTCATAGGTCGAGGATGCTGGCCGGGCTAGAGTCTTAGCTCTTTGAGGACCACTAGATGGGTGAGGCTGGACATGAGGTGTGAGGGGAGGAGAGACATGTTGGGGTGGACATAGGAGCAGGGCTTCCAGGGACAGGTCATCCCAAAGGCAGTGGCATGCTTGGAGCCTCGTGGTTGCTGGTCTCTCCATCAAAGGAGCAGCACGCCCCTTGCTGGCTGTGCAATGTGGACAAGTCACTCAACCTCTCTGAGCCTCGGCCCCCTCTTCTGGAAGCACAGGGATCATCATCCCTCTCCGGTTGAGTGACTCAGAGAATTACAAGAGAGCAGTGTGCTCAGTGCCCAGAACTCAGAAGGGGCTCCTCTGAGGCAGCTTCAGTCACTCGTGCCTCTGTTTGTGCCTTCATGTTCTCCTTGCTTCTTGTGTCAGACCCTGCAGTCAGGAAAGGAGGTGATAGACTCATTATGTTAATTAGGAGAGCGTTTGGCGGCTGAAAATCACAAAGGCTCAACCGCGTGAGGCTCCGGTCCCTTTTCTTTCTCACCTCGAGGGTCCATGTGACAAAGGCCAAAATGGCGGTGGCTCCAAATAGAAGGTTATTTCCCTCTGATACAGCAGTTTAAGCACATGCAGCAGTGTCAGGCACCCAGGCTCCTCCTCCGAAGCTGCTCTGCCACCTGGCGCTGTGTCCACATTCCAGCCAGTGGGAAGGAAAGAAAAGAAGTAGAAGGCCGCGCTTCCCTTTAAGAGAACCTGGTAGTTGCCTACATCGACACACCTGCGGGTGTGAAGTCATGTGCCATTGGCCAGAACTTTGTTACGTGGCCACATCTAGCTGCAAGGGAGGCTGGGGAAGGTAGTCTCTAGCTCAGTAGTCCTCAACCAGGGGAGATTTGGCCCCCATTCCCAGGGGACACTGACAATGTCTAGAGACATTTTTGGTTACAACTGGGAGGGTGGTGATGGATGGAGGCCAGGGATGCTGCTAAATGTCTTACAATGCACAGGACAGCCCTCCACAAGAAAGCATTATCCAGCCCCAAATGTTTAACAGAGCCTCAGTTGAGAAACCCTGCTCTAACTGGGCAGCCAGAACTTGGGGTTCTATTAAAAATGAAGACGGAGAGAAATGACACAGGGGACAACGAGCATTTTTTGCTACAGTCACATACACTGAGGGCTGCATGATTGAAGAGGATTAAATGATATCTTTTCCCAGGGGCATCTCTCTCCAGCAGGGATCAAAGCTTTAAGTCAATGGGCTGCGAGGACTATCAAGAATTAGCCCACAAGACAGGGAGGATTTGTGGCTGGGCAGTCTTGAAATCTCACCCCCTGGGTGGCCCACGCAGAGCCCTGCCACCAGGGAGGCCGGAACCCACAAGCCTCCCAGGGAGCTGGGCCCACAGGTGGGTTCGCAGCCTCACCCTGAAGCAATTCAACCTCCAGGCTTTCCTTGAGCTGAAGTGGGACCTTTGGAACCCATTTCTGATCGGTTCTGTTTTCCAAGGAGGTGAAAACTGGGCCGAGCAATAAAAGAGAGAGGGGGGGCCTTCATTACCAGGGAAGATACCCCAGTAAAATGTCCAGGATGTTCACCCGGCGCTAAACGACCTGTCTCAAACCCCGGCCTGAGAACTGCCGACAGCGAGAGTGAGGGTTTGGACATCCTGTCAGGAGCTATCCCACTGCTGCCCTGTGTGGCTGCACCTCGTCCATATCAATAGTTCACGGAGCACCTACATTCCAGACCTCCCCAACACTTCACAGGTAGACCTCCTCCCATCTCTCCATCACACCCCAAAAAGGCTGCTCTTATCCCCATTGCACAAGGGGTCCAAGAGGGGAGCTTGCCCGAGGCCACACAACTGGTAAGACACAGAGAGACCTGTTTTGACCCTGGGAATGTCTGGCTCCAAAGTTTATGCTCTTGCCCCAGTCACCTCTCCACCTGCCGGGAAGGCACAAAGGGGACCTGGCCTGTTGGTGAATGTCTGTACCTCCAAGGAAGGAGTTTCCCTCCGGCTGAGTCACTTGTCCCATTGTGGCACCCGTAAACAAACCTCAGTCCTCGGATAAACACCACAAAGGATGGTGTCATCCATTCTCTAATTTCCAGCTGGGAACACAGGAGCACAGAGTGGTCGGATGACTTGTACAAGGCCACACAGCAGGCCAGAAAGTCTCAAAAGCTTTGTCTCACTCTGCTCTCACAAATCAGCAAACAGCCATGGCGCGGCAGCCCCAGCCACCCTCAGGCTGTGCCAGGAAAGCCGAGCTGTTAATCAGGGGGAGAGGTCCGGAGAGAAGCCTAGGGAAGCCGGCAGGTTTCATCCCGCGGGGCGCCTGGGGCTGCGCGAGGAAGCGGGCAGGGGAAGGGTTGTTTTGCCCATACAAAGAAAACAGCAATGACTCAAAGACACACGTGCTCCCAAGCCATTGAGCAGAAAGGCCCCAATTTTAGATAGATGCTCTTTTGAGCCTTCACCACACCCAGCGCCACAGGCCTGCGTTTGTCAACAGGAAGCCCATCCCAGTGATGCGTGTTCTGCTCCCTCCCTGGGCTGCCAGGGGTAGACTGCTGGGGGTCGGTGGAGTCAGAAGCAAGGGGCCAGGTAGGCCACCGGCTGAAGGAGCCAAGCCCAGGGAATGACCTTCAGGCTCTAAGGAAGGCAGTTGTGTGCAGCAGCCAGGACCTCAGATTTTCCCAGGCCAGGTCGACCACGAAGGGGCCTGAAATAGCTCTGAGGCTCTGTGCCCACGGGGCAGGGAGGGCAGCGGCGAGGGCGCGGGCGGTGCGAATGAGCACAGCGCCGCTTTGTTGGGGAGGCCCCGGAGCTCTGCCCTCACAGGCCGGTCCACCTGCCAGCGACAGCTGGGAAGAGATGTGGGCCATGGCGGGGCTCAGCGGAAGGACAAAGCCACTTGTTAGGCGATGAAAACTGATTCCGTGAGCCTGAAACTCACTGTAAGGAAAACAATCAGACAATCCAAATGGAGAGGCATTCTGCAAAATAACAGCCTGGACCCCAGAATGTGCACACTGCCACGCAGTATTATTCACAAAGCCCCAAAGCAGAAAGAACCCAATGTCCATGACCTGATGAATGGGTCAACAAAATGTGGCATATCCATACAATGGAATATTATTTAGCCATAAAAAGAAATGAGGTTTTAATACATGCTGCATGCAACAGGGATGATTCATGAAAACATTATGCTAAGTGAAAGAAGCCAGGCACAAAGGGCCACAGATTGTGTGATTCCATTTGTATGAAGTGCCCAGAATAGGCAAAGCCATAAAAGGCTAATTCCGATGTAACCCTGATGTGTGTGGGGGCTAGCAATCTGAATCGTGCCATAACCTAATGTACATCCTTGATAACTTATAATTAAGTCACTGCCCCTTTCTCCACAATCTGGTCTTGCAAGACCTGTTACCTAAACACTCACATTTTACAGAGACCATAAACCACGAACAATACAACCCCCAGAGGGGTTATCAGCGCTGGTGCAGGCCAGGCCCTTAGGTATGATCTCAAGACCCCCCATCTCAACCCACGGGGCTTTTTGCAAAAAGGTCCGGAAGTCCTCATCCATATTTGGGGGACAAAGAAACCAAAAGGGGTTAAAAGAAGGGCTTCCACCATATTGGTTTGCTCAGACTTAGGAGGCAACTCCTCTGAGACCGCCAGCGTAATAAAGCTGTGTAACGCCATTTCTCTAAGCGTCGCTTGGGTTTCTTCGGTCTTCTACAACAGAGACAGAAGGTAATTTAGTGGTTGCTATGGGCTGAGGAGCGGGAAATGGGGAGCGACTGCTAATGAGCACAGGGTTTCTGTTTGGGTTGATGAAGATTTTTCTGGAATTAGAAAGTAGTGGCAGTTGCACAATTTGGTGATTATATGAAAGCACCACTGGCATTTACACTTTAAAAGGGTGAATTTCATGGTATGTAAATTATAGTTCAATAAAAATGTTTTAAAAACATTATAACTAATACAATGTGTGGTCCTTGATTGGACTCCATATTGAAAGCAACGGTTACAAAGGACTGTTCGAGACAGGGACATTTGGAAATAAACGCTGTCTTAGAGATAGTATTGTGTCAATGTCAAATCCCCCGAGTTGATGAGGGCACGGAGGTCATACCAGGAACTGTCCCAGCTCTTGGCAGAGACGCTCTGAAATATTTCAGGGGAAGTGTCCCGACACCTGCCATGACCTCTCTAATGGTTCCACATTTATAAAAACGACGAGGTTAAATCACTTGCCCCAGGTCACGTGACCAAGAAGAGGCAAGTTAAGAAATTAGAAATGGTCTAGGGTGGGCTCTAGACACAGGTCTGCGCAGTGGGGGAGGGGGCGGGGAGGGGGCTTTGGCGCTTTTGCTGGCAGCGGTGGATTTGAAGGGTGTTAAAGGGCCAGACCTGGGAAGAAGAGCCTGTACTGTGCAGAGCCAAGAGGACTGGATCCGTTTGTCCTTGATTTTTCTCTGTTTAAAGATTGAAATCTTGGAGCCATGGGAATGAAGCTTTGGCATCCATGATGTTTATTTTGTTTTGTTAATATATTTTTATTGATTTCAGAGAGTGGAAGGGAAAGGGAGAGACAGATGGAAACATAAATGATGAGAGAGAATCTTGGGAATTGAACTGTGGCTCAACCACTGAGCCACACCTGCCAAGTCACAATGTTTTTTGACATCGCCATTAATAATGAACCGGCTGGAGGAGAAACCAAGAAAGCAGCATAGGTAAACACCTAAACTGCTGCCTCGCACAACAATTTCAAAACTACAACTAAAAGACAAAATGGACATCATCCAGAACCACAGGAAGGCTGGCTGAGTGGAAATTCTACAACTAGAAGGAAAGAGAAAAGCACACTGAGACTCAGAGGAGCTGCAGGAGGCAGAGGTATGGAGGCGCGTGCTCGCAGAGAGGGCTGGCAACTGGCTTTCTCAAGCGGGAGGGAGACAAAAGCTCCCGACTGCTATGAACTCCAGTTCTGGATGAGACTCTGGGGACCCAGACTCATACGGGGAGAAACTGGACTGTCTGGCAGTGGGCGAAACTCGAGGGCAGCTTTCTCTCAGAGGTGCTTGCAGGGATTACCACAGGACACTGAGACCCGGGGGCCTCTCAGGGAAGAGCTGATGGGAAGCCATCGCTGTTTGCTCCACCCTGAGATCCCACCCCATGAAGCCATTGCTGGTTGCTCCGCACTGAGACTCCGCCCCATCCAAGCTGAACACAGAGGCTTTTGCATATGAATGGCCTGGTCCTTTGAATTCTAAACTTACCTAACAAACTGCAGCTGAGTCAGTGAAACCCAGAACATCCAAAAGAAGGCCCAAGGCCCCGCTGCAGCTTGCATTGCTTCACAGCTGGGCCTCATCTGGGCACCTCCAAAACCCAAACAAAGAAGAGGAATCTGCAGATCTCTCCATAGCTCCTGCTGGGTGGCCTCAAGCAGAGGATAAATTAGCACCTCCTTGGAGATCCAAGAGCCAGTGTACCCAGGGGTCAGAGTGGGACCATCCAGATTACAACTCCTCAGATCCATAAGGGACACACTCAGGGGGCAGACTCAGTGAGCACCAAAGCCCCACTGAAGCAAGTCTTGTCTCATAAGGGTGTCTCCAGCACAGAAGTTCTCCCATCGTAGACACAGCTGATCCTCACAGCCAATTGGCCTGGAGGTCAATTCCTCCCAGTGATACCAACAACAATCAAGGCTTAACTACAACAAGACTGTGCACGCAGCCCACAAAGGGGAGCACCAAGAGTGTCCACCTCAGGTAACTGGAGAGGCTGAGCCACTGGGCCATATAGGACACCTAGCACACAAAGCCACTCTATCAACTCAGGGAAGCAGCCAAAATGAGGAGACAAAGAAACAGGTCACAAATGAAAGAAATGGAGGAAAGAAAATGACTGGATATAGAGTTCAAAAACACGGTTATAAGGTTTTTCAAGAATTTCCCAGAAAAGGCTGATAAATTTAGCGAGACCCTCGAGGATATGAAAAAGGACCAACTAGAAATTAAGCATACACTGACTGAAATAAAAAATATTATATAGAGACCCAACAGCAGACTAGAGGAACGCAAGAATCAAGTCAAAGATTTGAAATACAAAGAATTAAAAAACACCCAACTGGAAAAGCAAAAAGAAAAAAGAATCCAAAAATATGAAGATAGTATAAGGACCCTCTGGGACAACTTCAAACGTACCAGCATCCGAATTATGGGGGTTCCAGAAGAAGAGAGAGAGCAAGATACTGAAAACCTATTTGAAGAAATAATGACAGGAAACTTCCCCCACCTGGTGAAAGAAATAGACTTACGAGTCCAGGAAGCTCAGAGAACCCCAAACAAAGGGAATCCAAAGAGGACCACACCAAGACACATCATAATTAAAATGCCAAGAGCAAAAGACAAAGAGAGAATCTTAAAAGCAGCAAGAGAAAAACAGTTAGTTACCTACAAGGGAGCACCCATACAATGGTCAGCTGATTTCTCAACAGAAACTATGCAGGCTAGACGGGAGTGGCAAGAAATATTCAAAGTGATGAATAGCAAGAACCTACAATCAAGATTATTCTACCCAGCAAAGCTATCATTCAGAATAGAAGGGCAGATAAAGAGCTTCACAGATAAGAAAAAGCTAAAGGAGTTCATCACCGTCAAACCAGTATTATATGAAATGCTGAAAGATATTCTTTAAGAAGAGGAAGAAGAAGAAAAAGGTAAAGAGAAAAATTATAAACAACAAATACATATCTATCAACAGTGAATCTAAAAATCAAGTGAATAAAAAATCTGATGAACATAATAAACTGGTGAATATAATAGAATCAGGGACATAGAAAGGGAGTGGACTGACAATTCTCAGGGGGAAAGGGTTGTGGGGGGTGTGGGAAGAGACTGGACAAAAATCATACACCTATGGATGAGGACAGTGGGGGGGGTAAGGGCAGAGGGTGGCCCAGGTCCGGGTGAGGCCGCACGCCCCTGGGTCCGGGTGAAGCTGGATCCCTTGTCCGGGTGAGGCCATGTGCCCCTGGATCCGGGTGAGGCTGGGTCCTGGGTCCGGGTGAAGCTGGATCCCGTGTCCGGGTGAGGACGTGCGCCCCTGGATCCGGGTGAGGCTGGGTCCCGGGTCCGGGTGAGGCCGTGCGCCCCTGGGTCCAGGAGAGGCCACGTGCCCCTGGGTCCGGATGAGGCTGGATCCCGGGACCGGGTGAGGCCGCGCACACCTGGGTCTGGGTGAGGCTGGATCCCGGGACCGGGTGAGGCTGCGCACACCTGGGTCCGGGTGAGGCCATGCGCCCCTGGATCCGGGTGAGGCTGGGTCCCAGGTCCGGGTGAGTCAGCGCGCCCCTGAGTCCGGGTGAAGCCACGCCCCTGGGTCCAGGTGAGACCAAACCAGAGGGAGTTGGACCTGCATTACCACCATTTGTCCACCATCCAGAGCTGAGGGGTCAGTGCCGACATGTACTCATAAGGAACTGGTGGACATTGATATTGGGTCTCAAAAGAACTGTTGGTCCAGAAAGAAACTCACTACAGACTGATTCATTTGCCTGTCAGCATAATTATTATTGCTCGTCTCACTTTCGGTTCTTATAAGTATATTTCTAGTAACACATGATCTCACTCATCTAGGGGAAATGATGAACAACATAGACTGATGAACAAGAACAGACCCAGAAACAAGGAGGCATCGATCGGACTGTCGGGCCTCAGAGGGAGGGTAGGGGAAGGTGGGGGTAGGGGGGAGAGATCAACCAAAGGACTTGTGTGCATGCATACAAGCCTAACCAATGGTTAAGGACAACAGGGGGGTGGGGGCATCCGTGGGGAGGGGTGGGGGATGGGAATGGGGGGATGAGGACAAATATGTGACACCTTAATCAATAAAGAAATTAAAAAAAAAAAAAAAGGGCAGAGGGTTGGGTGGGAACCGGGTAGAGGGGAGTTATGGGGGGGGGGGGGAAAGAGGAACAATTGTAATAATCTGAACAATAAAGATTTATTAAAAAAGAAAAACTAACAAAAATAAATAAATAAATAAATAAAAATAATGAACCAGCTGGAAGAGTTATTTTCTGATGTGTGCCCCCAAACACACGAGATCTCCTGTTGTCAGTACAGGTGAAAGGGGACAGGAAACCAACTCAGAAGCCACTGTCCTCTGGGTTGTCCCTTTCCCAGAGTTGTCCGAGTTTATGGTTCAGAGTGACGACTTCAGCGAAGGAAGTGGGTGAGGAGGGGAATCTATTTATGGAGGATTTAAAAAAATTTTTTTTTGAAGCTGAGAGTTTTGTTGTTAAATACAACAAAGAATTTCTCTGGTCAACAGCCAACAGAGGAAAGGGTACAAATGGGTTACAGTTCTTCATAACAAGGAAACCAACTCCTCATGGTGTTGTCTCTGGGCACATGGTTTCCGGTGAAGACATTGGGAGGGAAACAGCAAACCAGAAAACAATGCAACCAGCAAACCAGGTGCTGAGGCATGGACACTGCTGTGTAGAGCGGTTCCCGAATCCAAAGCTAAGAAAGGAGAAGAGAAAAGGCATAAATCCTCCTCCCCCTCATCAGGGACTCAGATAGCTCGTGGTTCACGGTCTTCTTCCAATTCTTCTGATTCTGAAGGTGCTTTTGAAGAGAAATGAAAGACAGAAAGAAAGAAAGGAAGGAAGGAAAGAAGGAAGAAAGGAAGGAAGGAAGGAAGGAAGGAAGGAAGGAAGGAAGGAAGGAAGGAAGGAAGGAAGGAAGGGAGGGAGGGAGGGAGGGAGGGAGGGAGGGAGGGAAAAGAAAAGAAAAGAAAAGAAAAGAAAAGAAAAGAAAAGAAAAGAAAAGAAAAGAAAAGAAAAGAAAAGAAAAAAGAAAGAAGGAAAGGAAGGAAGGAAGGAAGGAAGGAAGGAAGGAAGGAAGGAAGGAAGGAAGGAAGGAAGGAAGGAAGAAAAGAAAGAGAAAGAAAGAGAAAGAAAGAGCCCTAGCCAGCTTGGCTCAGTGGATAGAGTGTCGGACTTCGGAACCAAGGGTCCTGGGTTTGATTCCGGTCAAGGGCACATGCCAGGGTTTGGGGCTCGATCCCTGGTAGGGGGTGTGCAGGAGGCAGCCGATCAATGATTCTCTCTCATCATTGATTTTAGTGGTATTTCTCTCTTTTCCGCGCCATCACGGAAAAGGTTCTGGTCCGGTTGCTGAGTGGAGGAGCTGGGGACTAAGAAATTAAAGAAAGAAAGAGACCAAGACGCAGAAATAGATTCACGAAGCTGGGAGCTGGGTGGGCTGCCATCCTCTCTGATGGAGAGGTAGCAGGACGCCGCCGACCAACAAGCAGCGCGTTTATTTTAAAGGCCTAGATTTACATATCTAGTCCCGCCCTGCCTACACCTGGGCTGCTATGATTGGGGAAGCATGTTCCCAGGGTGTGACTCGGCCTATGCCCTGAGTTCAGCTGATGATAATTAAGGAAATGCCCAGGTGCCTCCCAGGCGGTCCTCTACAATTGATGTTTCTATCTCTCTCTCCCTCTCTAAAATCAATAAAAATATTTTTTAAAAATAAAAATAAAAAATAATGTCTTGAATTTTTAAAAAAGAAAGGCACACAAGAATTCCTGAAAACACAAGAAAGAAAAGAAGAAGCGAAAGGAAAGCGAGAGCAGTGCATCTAGTGAGTGAAGCTGAGAATCTTTTTTGTTTGTTTTTTTGTTGTTGCTCATCCTCACCTGAGGATATTTTCCCACTGATTTTTAGAAAGAAAGTGGAAGGGAGGGAGGAGAGACAGAGAGAGAAACATCGCTGTGAGAGAAACATATCTGTTGGTTGCTTCCCACATGCACCCCAACCAGGGCCAGGGATCGAGCCTGTAACTGAGGTGTGTGCTCTTGATCAGACTCCAACCCGGGGCCCCTCAGTCTTCGGCCCGACGCTCTATCCACTGAGCCAAACTGGCTAGGACAAGGCTGAGGATCTTGCTGCACAACCCCAGTCTTCTGTCCGTCCAGAAGAGACCCCCAGACCCGAAAACAGATTTCTAATGAGAAAACGCCCTCCTGAAGCTGGCGAAAGGAAAGGAAAAGCAGAGACAGAGTGTAAGCCACCCAACTCCCAGCCTGCTTCACGCCAGAGGCGACTTTCACCACTGGGTCTGGCAGGAAAATTCAAGGAGAGGACCAAGGCGGTACCCAGCTCCATCCAGCTCCCGCTCAAGGGATTTTTTTTCAGACGTAGCGAGACTCCTCCACATGGGAGCCCAGATGTGCAAAGAGCTCAAAGCATGAGAGTATCACGTGGTGAAAGATGGATAAAGGGGATAAGAGTGAGTTAAATGAAATAAAAGAAAATCAAAGAAGCCCAGTGAGAGTAAAAGAGAAAAATAACTGATCACAGGCATGTGTCTGAGAGTCCAAACAGGAAAAGGAAAAAGGAAAATAAAGGAATTTAAATCTAACAGCAAAGAGAGAGACATCAGAAGAAACTCAGGAGGAAAAACCGGGTAAGTGTAATGAAAACGAGGTGAAGAAAAGGGGCAAATCTAAAAGTAGGAGTAAAAGCAAAGAGAAGTCAAAGCGTAAGGAAAGAGATACAAAGCATGATGGGCATGAAGAAGAGAGGACGAGGTCAGGGGTCAGGGAGAGGTCCTGCGAATGTGAAGGGGAAGGGAGTGATGATTCTCCAGGGAACGGTCAGGAAAGGGGTGGAAGGGGGGTCTGGACCAGCAAGTCACACCCGCGTCTAGACCGTTAGAAGAAGAGCGATGAGCATGAGCGTAATAACGGTGAGAAAAAGGACAGCCCCGTGGTCTCGGAGCAGAGAACGTGCTGCAACTACAGGCAAACACAGTTACAACAGGAGAACAAGGAAGGAAGCAGAAGTAGGGACAGGAGCAGACGTGTGACCGTGATGGCAGCAGACGCCCGGAGTGCCGTAGACACAGAGCGGGAGCGCAGGACAAGGGGAGGTCACGGAGCCCGGAGAGGAGAGCGGTACCAGCAAGGTCGGGAAGGAAAGAGACGACGAGAAGGAGAGGAGACTCACGGAGCTCAGCGAGAGAAGGAAGTCAAAGCAGAAGCAAAGAGAAATATAGACACCAAGAAAGAGTTCACACAGGAGAGTCTGAGGGTGAGAAGAGGGTGTGCTCTAAAAACCCTGGTCAGAACGGTGCGAGCATGTCCTAGGCGAGCTCAGCGAGGACAGGCACCGCCCGTGGAGCGGAAGGGCAAAAGCTCGCTCCATCTGGATTTTCAGTACGAAACCGTGAGAGCGGGCCTCGCCATCCTCCTGACCTTTTGGGTTTTAAGCAGGAGGTGTCAGAAAAGTGACCACAGGGATAACTGGCTTGTGGCGGCCAAGCGTTCACAGCGACGTTAAAAAAAAAATAGTTCAAATAATAACAGGAATAAAAAGGCTGATGATCAAAGTCCATTCTCAAAAAGAAACAAAGTAGTCAGGACAATGAATAAAGTTCCCCACATTGAAAAACAAGGAGGATGAGGAGACCAGATCCTCAGCTGAAAAAGAAAACTAAAAATCCCAAGGCCGGGAAAAGGCCGGCTACGGGATGAAGATAAGAAATGCGATCATGCCGAAACCGGTTTGGCTCAGTGGATAGAGTGTCAGCCTGTGGACTGAAGGGTCCCAGGTTCGATTCTGGTCAAGGGCACGTACCTTGGTTGCGGCCACATCCCCAGTGGGAGGTGTGCAGGAGGCAGCTGATCGATGTTTCTCTCTCATTGATGTTTCTCTCTACCCCTCTCCCTTCCTCTCTGTAAAAAATCAATAAAATATATAATTTTTTAAAAAAAGAAAGAAATGTGATCAGGAATCCAGCCCCGGAACAGAGGAGGCAAAAGTGGACGAGTGCGCATATAAGCGTCTTATCCCCATCTGTCTCCAGTTCTAAGTTTCAGAGACTTGTTGATGAATCTCCTTTATGTTGTTTTCCTCTTTTCATTGTTTTTGGGTTGTTTCATGCTTGTCCTATTTTTTTCTTTTAATGTGGACTTCATTGAGTTGATCTTTTGATAATCTGCAATCTGAATAATTTGTACTATTAAAGTTTTCGTAAACTTGAAAGGAGAAAAACAAATACAAACAAACAAAAAAAGAACATGGGCTCTAGAGCCAGACTGCCTAGGCAAACGTGCAGCTCTGGCCCCTACCTGCTGTGTGACCTGGGGCAAGTTACTTAACCTTTCTGTGCCCATTCTTCTCATTTTATTTTTATTTTTTTATATATTGTATTGATTTTTTACAGAAAGGAAGGGAGAGGGAGAGTTAGAAACACTGATGAGAGAGAAACATCAATCAGCTGCCTCCTGCACACCCCCTACTGAGGAAGTGCCCGCAACCTGGAATCGAACCTGGGACCCTTCAGTCCGCAGGCCGATGCTCTATCCACTGAGCCAAACCGGTTAGGGCCCATTCTTCTCATTTTAAAGTGGAGTGAATCTCAGAATCTCCCTGAGCCTCAGTCCCACACAGAGGGCTGCGGAGAGTCAAGCGGCAGGATGCCGTGGAAGGGCTTCCTAAACCATGAAGCACCATTCCCACGGAAGGGATGCGCTGCGCTCTGTCATCAGTGCTGAGAGTGGCCGGCGGCTTGCTGCGGGGAAGGCAGAGGAGCCTGGAGGAAGGTGGCTGGACAAGTGGAAGGAGGACGGAGATGCCGCTGCCGCTGGCTTGTGCAGGAGAAACTGTGAGCAGGAGCCGCTCCCAGGGCCACATGCCCCAGGTCACGTAAAACCCAGGGTCTGGCAAAGGTCCTGCTTCAGCCCTCAGGGCCCAGACAGGCAGGCAAACAAACCTGACACCTGGGGGAGGCCCAAACCCCCGGGGAGAGGGGAGGCCTCCGGGAGCAGAAACCGAGTTCTGGGGCCCCACAGGCCAAAATAACTTGCCGATTGAGTCAATAGGCCAACACATTGGTCAAGCCGGTGGGGGAGAAACCAAAACCAGCCGGATCTATTATTTAGCAGTTTGTCACCAAGCAAATATATAAACTATCCCCTCCCCCACCCCCAGTGCAGGGCTGTTTGGTGTTAGGAGTCACCTTGGGTCACCCAGGGCCAAGGCCAGTGTTTTAGATCAGCTCTCCCCAGTGTCCAAGGAGCGGGGAGGAGAGCCTCTTCTCTAGGCCCCGTCCTTGCAAGCAGCTCCCCAAGGGGGAGTGGGATCTCAGGGGTGCACTTGAGGAAGGTTTCTGACACAGTCCACCCACAGGGCTTGCTGATTGCCTACTGCGCACCTGCAACCCCAGAGGCCGGAGCATGGGGGTCAGGGCCTTTTCTTACTGGGGTGTACCCCCTGCCCCACCAGGTCCCGGACAGGGTGCGCTGTGGAAAGTTGACTATTCAGGTTCAAAAACTAATTGCTTGCAGCTCCCGGGGGCGTGGGGAGTGGGGCAGCACGGATCACAGCAGCGCAGAGAGCTATAAACCCAGCGCCCTGCCCTCTGGCTTGGCACAGAGTAGGTGTGTGAGTCAGGCTTCGGTAGCTTTTCTTTCTAGTTCACCATCCCCTTCACTCAAGACTCAAACCAGAACCTTAGAGCAGTCTTGTTAAAGGAAACATGTACAGTATACAGAAAAGAACGCATGGTAAGTGTAAAACAGCATGTAGAATTTCCCCCAAGTGTTACCCAGGTAACAGCATCTAAATCAAGAAGTAGAACTTTGGCGGCCGGAAAGCCCCCCTCGGGGCCCCTGACAGAAATTACTCCCCAAGGGTAGCCCTCCTGACCTCCAGCACGGTAGCTTCACTTGCCTGTTTTGGAGCTTTGCACAAATGGGATCAGACAGGTCCTTCTCTTTCGTGTCCGGCTGATTTCACTCAACGTTGTGTCTGTGAGATTCACTCAGACTGTAGAGTGTGGTTGGCGTTTATTCGCACACCGCAGAGCATTCCGTTGTGTGAATAACCGCACTTCGCTCTACTCAGGTGGACACTTGGATGGGGGCTGTCTCGGTAGGGAGCTGTCACAACAGTGCTGCTAAAAACAGAGCTTTCCTCTCACAACCAGGCCCCACAGCCCGTGTGTGTGTGGGGGGGGGGGGGGCGGGAGAGGGGGGAAAGGGAGATGAATGTATAATATAAAATTTGCCATTTTAACCAGTTTGAAGAGTATAAACTTAGTGGCATTAGTCACACTGTTGTACAACCATCACCACTATTTCCAAAATGTTTTCATCATCCCCAAAAATGTTGCCTGTTAAGCAGTAACTCTCCGTTTCCCCTCCCCCAGCCTGGGAACCTCTATTCTGCGTTCTGTGTCTATGAATGTGCCTGTTCTGGGTGCCTCGCATAATGGGGATCACACAATATCTGTCCTTTGTGTCCGGCTTCTGTAACTCGGCCTCATGTCTCCAAGGCTCACCCAGGATCAGAACCGCATTCTTCTGATGGCCGAATAGTATTCCACTGCGGGGTGGACCTCATTTTGTTGATCCGCTCATCTGTCGATGGACACCTGGCTGCTTGTGCGTTTGGGCTGTTGTGACCAATGCTGCTATGAGCATTGGTGTGCACAGATTTTTTACTGGGGATCTGCTGTGTGTGCAGGACTGAGGCAGGGACTCACCATCCGTTAGAATAAAGTGAAGGTATTATCCCCAGGCTACAGATGTGGAAACTGAGGTTCAGAAAATCAAGGAACTTTCCCAGGA
The DNA here is from genome assembly GCF_951640355.1 of Cnephaeus nilssonii. Classification (NCBI taxonomy): domain Eukaryota; kingdom Metazoa; phylum Chordata; class Mammalia; order Chiroptera; family Vespertilionidae; genus Cnephaeus; species Cnephaeus nilssonii. The sequence continues at coordinate 92,198,284 of NC_137080.1, read as the reverse complement.
TCAAGGAGCTGATCTAAGTGGCTGAGGCCATGGCTCTAATCCAGACCTTTGACCCCAAGTCCAGTGTTCTTTGCCTCCCTCCCACCCTCACCCCTGCATCTCTCTGGCCACGGAGGGAGTTAGAAGGGTTTGGTTTGCAGCCTGGTTCTTGCTTCAGTTCAGGGAGGAAATCTTTCCCTTGGAGCCACTAAACCCGGACCGGTACTTTCTGGAAGCGTTTTCCTCTCCTTGGCAAACAGCCCGGGGCAAGGGAACAAGAGAAGCTTCTTGGCCCCTTCGACTCAACCCTTAAACTTCTGCTCTAGGTTTCGTTTAAGCTACACGTCTTGTCACACCTCTGCCTTCCTGCCACCAGCTCCTCAGTGGCCCTGGGCTCAGGCTACATCTAAGACGTAATTAGATTTTTATTCAAGGGACCAGGCGAGGACCGCCTGACTCAACGTGACCTTGTTCTGGGCCCTGCCAGGTGAATTTTCGTGGAAGACGCCAACTGTGTGTTGGGCTGCATGTAGTTTGTTCTGGGAAGTGATCAAATGTGCCCCATGAGTCCCTGTCCTCGGGGCAGCCCTGTCTGACTGCGGGATTGTGTTTAGGGGCGGGGGCGCGAAACACAGGCCAGCAAGAAACCAGGATCAAGCCCATCAGGTGGGATTCTGGTGGGACGGAATGCGGCCCAGGGCTCCGGAGGGAGGTGGGGGACACCAGAGGGGACATCCTGGTCAGGGCCTGTTGAAGGCCTTGTTGCTTGAGTGCCTCCAGCATGCTAGGCCCAGGGAGGGGGAGCCACAAACACAGGCAACCCGGGCCTGAGCCACTCTTGGTCCTAAAATAAGGCAGCCCTAAGCACTCGCCTCTGGGCTGAATTGGGGCGTCAGGCTTCACGCTGAATCCTGCCCCCGGGAGCTCTGAGGAGCAGCACTGGGGTGCATAGCTGCATAGCTGGGGTCCCCCACCCCGACCCCAAGCCTTGCTGTCCCGGTGCCCTGCTGGCCTTCTTCCCGCCAATAATGGGCCTTTCAGCAGCCCCGGCGCCCACATGGAAAATTCCCGCTTGGTCTCTGGGTCTCGGGTGGCGGCGGAGTCTGCTTCCCCGGAGGTGAGGGTGAGGGATGCCGACACCCTACCAGGTGAAGCTGCAACACCCCGCAGGCGCCAGGACCAGCCCTGGGTCCCCAGCCCAGCGCTGCGCGGGCGACCGGCTGCCTCCACCTGAGCTCTGTTTGTTTGAGAACGAATTAAAAAAATGTAAACAAATGCCCACACAGGTATTACTGTGGCCTAAGTGCGGACATTTGGTCAGGGATCTCCTTTTTCTCCCCTGCTCTTTGGTCCCCGCGCCCGCATCACCCCCACTGCCCGGAGAGCCTAAGATGAACGCCTCTGCATTTTTATCCGTGTTCACATAAACGTATGCAAACGTCTCTTCTGCATTTGCATGTACACAGATGCATACAAATGGGATCTCGTTAGACATATTTTTCTGCATCATAGGAACTATTGTGGTTGTGTAGTGGTCTTTCTAAAAAATGTTATCTACACACAAGGAAGTTCACCTTCACTGATTTATTACGCCGCCCCCTGACAGGCCTCGCTGCGTTTCCCGTGTTTTGCTGCCGTGAGCTGCAGTGGTGACGTCCTTGTTACCGGCCCACGTGTGCCCGGAGCGGGATTGCTGGGAGGAGGTGCCCTGGGTTCAGCGTCAGGAGCTATCGCTGTTGCGAAAGGCCTACCGCCTCACACCTGCCACCTCAGTGAGGATGCCCCCTCACCCCAGCGCCATGCTCAGTGCCCTGGGCCCCCTGAGCCGGGGCCAGGTACCGCACTGTCACCCTAACTGTACTTCCCTGTCTCCTTCGTGAACTTGAGCGTATTTTCATCTGCGTGGCGGCCACTTGGCTTCGCTTTTCCCGGGACTGCGTCCTCCTGGTGCAGATGGATCTGCTTCAAGCACAGAAACTGCCGTCGGCCCAGGACAGCTGCAGAACGGGGTGCGAGGGTGAGTGGACGGTCTAGTTAGTAGAAAGTTCCCTCGTTTCTCACACCCAATTGTGAGTTTTCAGAAGATGAGACATAAGCAGTTGCATGTAATAATGGGACTGTAACAAATACGATAGGCGTGTGCGGAGTGGAAAGTGAGGGGGCTTGGGGGCCACTTACTAGTTATGTGCTATTGGGTAAGTCACCTGAGCCCTCTGAGCCTCAGTTTGCTCATCTGTGAAACAGGGATAATAAATGGCTTGCTGCCCACTCTGGATGGTTGCTGAAGAGCTTGTCAGTTATTCATGGAAAGAACCTGGGATATTGTAGGTGGTCACCAAATGGTAGTGTGGTAAGTGTTTAGGCTTCCCGCTGGTACATTGGTCTTTCAGAGGTGGGGTGACGGGGGGAGCCCAATTGTCCACAGCGTTGCAGGGTCTGGGGGAGGCATTGTTTGAGGGCCCTCTGACCTGATTTGCGTACACCAAGGTTTCCCACTTGGGGCTGGGTCACTCTTTGGTGTAGGAGGCTGTCCTGTGCTTGGCAGCATGCTTAGCAGCATCCCTGGCCTCCGCCCACTAATTTCTTTCTTTCCTTTTTTAAAAATATATTTTATTGATTTTTTTTTTTTTTTTTACAAAGAGGAAGGGAGAGGGACAGAGAGTTAGAAACATCGATGGGAGAGAAACATCTATCAGCTGCCTCCTGCACACCTCCTACTGGGGATGTGCCCACAACCAAGGTACCTGCCCTTGACCGGAATCGAACCTGGGACCCTTCAGTCCGCAGGCCGGCGCTCTATCCACTGAGCCAAACCGGTTAGGGCAGTGGTCGGCAAACTCATCAGTCAACAGAGCCAAATATCAACAGTACAACGATTGAAATTTCTTTTGAGAGCCAAATTTTTTAAACTTAAACTTCTTCTAGCGCCACTTCTTCAAAATAGACTCGCCCAGGCCGTGGTATTTTGTGGAAGAGCCACACTCAAGGGGCCAAAGAGCCGCAAGTGGCTCGCGAGCCGCAGTTTGCCGACCACAGGGTTAGGGCATCCGCCCACTAATTTCAATAGCACAGCCCACTCCTCCAGTCATAACAATAAAAAGTGTTCCCAGACCTGAACAAATGCCCCCTGACGGGGAGCGTTGCCCCACCCCTGACCTATGCCCCTGGGAGGAACTTCTTGAGGGTTTACATGGCGAGGGCAGCCGCCCCTCCCATGCCCGCTCCCTCGCCACAGGTGGTCCCCCACCTTCAGGGTCTAAATGGGGGCCAGGTCTGAGCAGGGGTGCAGGTGGGGAGGAGCAGGTGCGGGTGTCTTCCCTATGGGTGTCCTTGGGATGCTCAGCCGGGCACAGGAGAGAACGGGCGTGCTGCGGGGCGTAGGCTCTCCGAAGCCGCCCGCCGTGGGAGCTGCGCCGTGTGCCTTCAAAGGCCCACAGACTGCGCGGAGGCGAGGGAGCCCAGACAGGTCACAGAGTGACAATGGACAGCGCTGGTCTGTGCTTCTCTCCTGCAAGCTGTGTGTGCGACCCAGCTCGGCGCGGCTCTCACTGGAGCCACGGTTTTCTTACCTCGTGTGGCGACCAGAGAACCTGGGCACCACCCTGCCTTCGCAGGTGTTCCTCGCCTGTTTCGGACAGGATGTGTCATCCTCACCGCCAACTCTGCCCGCCCGGCCTCACTGCCTCACCTTTCGCCTGACTCAGTTCAAGTCCACGCGCATTGCTGGAGCGCTAGGGCAAAGCTGCCGGGCGCGTCCCAGTGCCAGTCTCCCCTTCTTCAGGCGGGCACAGCGGGGGCAGCGCGCCCTGCTAAAAGCACTACCTCTCCAGGGACGGCTGGCAGCTTGGCGTAGCCATGGGACTGTTTTGGCTAATGAGAGACAACCAGAGGCTGATGATGGCTTGTAGGTCGTTCCTTAGAAGGCGGGCGGGGAGATATACCCTTTCTGACCTTCTGTCCTTCTTCGTTCTCTCTTTCTGGGATTCAGATGTAATGTGTGGAACCTCAGCAGCTATTTTGGGCCACGAGGAGCGTTTGAGGATGACAGAGCAGAAAGACAGGAGGACCCTGGAGGCTGCGAGCTGCTGTGCAGCCCTGGGCTGGGGCCTTCACGGGAGAGAAGAAACGCTTGGAGTTTAAGCCCCTGTGATTGGCTTTTATCAGACGTCAATTCCTAACTGAGGCAAGCGGCCCCTCCCACGTCCACGTATCTGCCGCTGCTCTTCTCCACACCTCCCTGTCCTCAGGCTGAGCACCTGGGAACTGACAACGATTCGTATTTCTCCAGCCAGCCAGGCAGCCACTACGGCCTGTCCATTTCTGCACGGAGCGCCTCCTGTCCCTGCCTGCCTCTTCCTCTTCATCATTCTCAGCACGGCCCAGCGGGGGCTTGTGACGAGGTCAGGACTCGGAGACTTTGGAACTAGCTGCCGAGATGCCCGCCTGGGCCAGGACACCCCGCTGGAGGCCGGGGGAGGGATGCCTGGTGCTCTGAGTTCGGGCTCTTGTTTATCCTGCGTACCGAGTTAGCGCAGTGCCTGGCACGGCAGCGCTCAAACGCGATGGGGGTGAACTAACTCATTAGCTGGATACACAACCATAGACGCGTGTGTTTGCCCTTCGGGTGCTTACACATTACCTTTCATTATGGAGACACCAGGTTACAAAGAAAACCCTCAAGCGTTTGCTGTTGACTTGAGCTGTGTCACTTGTAAGAAGGACAAAATATGTATGTGGTCAGCTTGAAACCCAGGCCTACTACTAGAAATAAACTGCCCCTTGTTGAAGTCACACAGGAAAACTGAAGGGAGGTGGGGCGACGGTGGCAGGAAAATGCCTGAGATCTTACACAGCTTGTGCAAACAGTGCCGGGCTGGGCCTCGGGCGTCCAGGAATTAATAGCCCAGCCGGGGCTCTGGGGCTCCAGACACGGAGCTATTTAAAGCCAAGCGATGTCATTTCCACCCACAGAGGCTCCCCCAATGGCGTTATCTGGATGCTCTTCAGCCCCGCTGTTCTGGCAGCTTCCCCGGCCTGACCTCCCGGTGGCGGGACCGCGGGGCTCCCAGCCAACCTGGCGTCACCGCTCTGAGGGAGGGCGCTGACCTTCGCTCCCCAGGAGCCTCCTCCTAGCCGCCCAGCCCGGGACAGGCTGAGGGGGACACCCAGGGCCCAGTTCACCCCTCAGAAAGGGCACTGGAAGCCCGGGGGCTGCTGCCCACACAGAGAAGCCAGCCAGCCCCCAGGGGGGCCTAGGGCCAGGCTGGGCGGGGGGGCCTGTCCTGCTCGGTGACCTCAGGCCATTTCCCTCCCTCTCCAGGCCCTTTTCCTCACCTGGCCTGGGAAATGGGAGAATCGTCCTCTCCTTGCCCTGTTCTGGGGGAGGCCACGGGAGATCAGAGAGGGGAGTCTTTTGACGCTTTGGAAAGAAAAGCGCCACAGAAATCCAGGTATTACCTGCAGCTCCCTCTCCCTCCCCTCCATCAAGGTAATCCAGGAGCACTTCCCCCGGAGGCAGGAGGCAGGCCAGGCGGAGGGGAGGCCGGAGGCCCCTGTTTGAAGTGTCCCTGCTCCAGCCCCTGAGGGAGCCGCAGGCCCCAGCTCCTGGGGGCCCAGGCTCAGGCTCTCCCCGGCCTGAAGGCCAGACCTTCCCCACATCCTGTCTGCCCTGATCCCCTGTATCTGCTCTGGCTGATGTTCCCGCGCTCAGGGAGAAGGTGCCAAGGAGTCTGCCCTGCGGTGTCTCATGCCCAGCGGTGCTGCGCGGCTTCCTGAGGCTGAGGCCTGCTGAGCCGGGGTGCTGAATGGGTTTCTAAGGGAGGTGTGATGAGATGCTGGGGGCACTCCAGCCTGAAGTCTCCCCGAAGTCAATGCTGATTTTGTCCATCGCCCCCACTCGGGAGCAAAAGGGAGCTAGAAAAGGCTTTTTATTTTATTTTTTTATTTTAAGGAAACAGCAATGAAAACACAGCCTTGCAGGCCTGTCTCTCCCGTGGCTTCTTCCCTTGACAAATCTTGGCACTTGCCTAAAAGGCAAGGATGGTTTCCCTCATTTCATTTTTTTAATTGAAATATTCTCACACACTGAAAGGTATGTACCAGTAGCTTATGCTGCAGTAACAAACAACCCTGACATCTCAGTGTCTTCACACATTTGCGCTTCGGCCACTGGCTGCTTCCTACTCCCACCACATGTCCTTCAGGATGAGCAAGGGCTCGCTGAATCGCCCAGGGACACCGGCTGACGGAACAGCCACCGTCTCAAATGCTGTCAGAAAAACCCAGAGTCTCAGAAAGGCAATCTAGTGCTCTAGCGCACAGGTCATTGGCCAGAACTAGTCACAGGGCCCTCTTAACCACAGGGAACCGGGAAGTACAATCCAGCTCCGCATTTGGAAGGGGAAGGAGCCGCAAATGTCTGTGAACAGTGATGATGACCACAGAATAAAGAATTACATCCCAAACACCAGGTACCTCCCCCAACCGGGTAAGTGAGCACCACCACCCCAAAACTGGTGAGCCCTCTGTGTCCCTGACTCAAGTACACCTCTCTGCACACCCCTACCCCCGCTCCCCGCTATGATTCTCCTCCTGAATTTGGTGTCCATCGCCCTGTATCTTTTACTCTATGTATTGAAATAAGCGATATGTCAATAGTATCTGCCCTTTGCAGAGGGGTGACCTGAGCCCTAGGCTCCAATCATCCTGTCCTGAGGCCTCATATACACGATTCACAGTATGTCGCATTGTTTTGCATTTACTTAAAGACCATGTGAGTGGTATTATACGGCATACATCCACGTGGTTGAGTGAAGCTGAGGCAGATGGTGTGCCGTATGCAATCCACCGTGTGACTGCCCAGTGTCCACGCGGAGGGACGCGCAGGTCACCTCCAGCCTTCTGTAACTGCACGCAGCACTGCCACGAGCATTCTTACGCACGTGCAAGAGCGTTTCTCCAGAGTAAAGACAGGGGGGCATCTTCCACTTGACAAGATGTTGTCAAATAGCTCTCCCAGAATGGCCGGACCAAGTCACCCCCATCAGCCATCCACAGCCTGCCGCCTGTGTCCCCATCAGCACCTGGTCTGTCTGGTGAGTGTGGGACCTCTGTGTGGTTTTTGTGAAATGGAAAACGCATCCATCATCCATACCCGTCTATCGGACACCTTCCCTGCCCTAGCGAGCTTGCACTCTGGTAGACAAGATAGGTGCACTCACTCACGAGTCATTAGAACAGACTGCAAAGCACAGAGAGGCGAAGAAGGCCACCCCGTCCTGCTGCCCACAGGCAGCCGCTGTGTTCTGTTTGTGAAGGACACCCTCACGAGCTCAGGGTAAGACGAAGACGCCAGGCACTGGGGCAGAAGGACAGGCCCAGCCTCCACGGGACCAGACACCTGAGTCATAGCTCAGGCAAGATGGTTAACGCCTTGGCCCAGGGGCAGTAGCCCGTCAGGAACGGGGTGGCGTCTGGAACAGGGCGGATGGGAAGCTCATGGGACTCAGTCACGGTCTGGTGAGTTGACCTTGGGTAACAGTGCCCCCGCATTTAGGGCTTCGGGCAGGAGCCTCCAACTCTCCAGGTGAGTGATTGGCAAGACTGGGCAGAGCTTGTGTTAGGGACCAGTAAGCACAGCAGTCCTGGTGATGGCGGTGGCCATGGCATCTGAAAGCCACCTCGCAGGAGAGGCGGGGTGAGGACTCAGGTGTGTCTCCTTGATTTGGGCCTGAGCCACTCACTGGGCAGAAGGACCAGCTTGGAGGCAAGGCCAGACCGTGACTTTTATTTCAGCCACGTTGTTTGAGGAGCCACCTCAAGCTGGAAGTTGGAATACACACTGAGATGGCTCTCGGCTATCGCTCTAGGTACAGCCTAACTCAGCAAATCACCACAAATGAATCCAGGCACGAGCAAGATGTGATGCTTAGACTCTGTAAGGTATATGAAAACCTTAAAAAAACAAACAAAAAAACACCTTCATCAAAGTATAAAGCACATACAATAAAACACAAGCACGTTAAGTATACAGGTGGATGAGTTTCAATAAACGCATGCCTTGTATGAGCCCCGCCACGGTCAGGATGCTGACCACTGGTCAGAGGACTGGAAGGCCCCTGTCCTTTCCTCAAGAAGCCCTTCATTTGCTACAAGACACACAAACTTAAGAAAAGCAGCCACCTATGCAAGGCAGCAAAGCACGAGGCTCAGTAACTGCCCGGCTATGGGGCTTGGGAAGTGCTCGGTCCTAATGCAAATGTGCCAGAGGCCGGAGGCTGGAGGCCGGAGGCTGGAAGCTGGAGGCTGGAGGCTGGAGGCTGGAGGCTGGAGGCTGGCCGGCACCGCCGCCGGCACCACGGAGGTCGGGAGAGGCCGGCCAGGCGCCACAAGATCTGCTCGTCCCAAAATATCTCCCCGGCCTGAAATGGCACGGTGAGTCACCCCCTGGTCTGAAACACTTCGCATTCCTCTGGCGTACCTGCGTTAAAGTGCGCGGAGGACCTAAAAGACAGCCAGGCCTCCACGCAGGGTCAGTGGGTGTCAGATGTGCCTCTAGCACTGGGGAGCAGGGCTGCTCCCCGACAGCAGGGAGAGGGGAGAGGGGGCCCTTCCTCCAGGACCTCCCCAAAATCACCTGGAGGCAAGCCCCTCCGGAAAGGTCAGACATCCATTTTGACCCAGAAAGAGGGAAAATTGTGTCAGGACAATGCGTTCAGCAGGGGTTAGGGGAGAGGCTCAGTGTGGGGGTGGGGGTGGGGTGGGGTTGGGGGTGACTCCTGAAGTCTGGTCATCCGGGCCTTGGGGCACCCGTAGTTAGGACAAAAGGTGTTCCCCCCGGAAAAGAAAAGACTTCAGCCCCGTTGGCATGTCTCAGGGGCTGAGCGTCCACCTATGAACCAGGAAGTCACGGTTGGATTCGATTCCCGGTCAGGGCACAGGCCCGAGTTGTGGGCTTGATCCCCAGTGTAGGGCGTGCAGGAGACAGCTGATCAACGATTCTCTCTCATCATTGATGTTTCTATCTCTCTTTTCCTCTTCCTTCCTCTCTGAAATCAATAAAAATATTTTTGAAAAGAAGAGAAAAGAAAGGAAAAGACAAGACTTCAGATATCCACAGGACGGCTGGGGCAGGAGGACGGGGCTGGCTCTATGTGGCCCAGCTGGGAGTGGGTGAGAAGCCAGAAGGTGGCGGGGATGAGCGCAGTCTGAGAAAGAACTTCCTTGTGGTCAGAACTCTCAGGAGAGGGAACAGGTTGCCCCGGAAGCAGTGAAATTTCCATCACTGGAGGCATTGGGAGTGGAAGCCAGACACCCTGTTGCAGGAATTCAGCCTCCAGGTGGCTCATTGGATTAGCTAGGTCTCTTCTATCACTGAGATTCTTTAATTTGGTCCACGGCCAGCAAACAAATATTAATGGAGCATTTGCTTTGTAGAAGGCATGGTGGGGGAGGGGCCAGAAAACAAAAGCCGTGGCCTGTGTGCCCGCCGCTGGGAGATGGCACGGAGGCAGGCGTGCTTGGAGTCACCCAAGGGCGAGGAGACACACACTTTCGGAGTTTAGAAACCGGAGGTCCTGCCGAGGGCTGGAGTCCAGGGAGCAAGGAGGGGAGATGGCAGCTGCACAGGTCAGACCGGCAGAGGGCGCGGAGGGCACAGAGGGCAAGGCCAGGAGGCAGGAACGGCGAGGTGTGGGGCTGGTGGAGGAAGCGACATGAAGGGATAAAAAGGGAAGCAGAGAAGGAGCTGAGGAGGCCGAGAGAAGAGAGAGGAAGCAGCCGGAAGGCCCAGGAGAGGCGCAAGTCCCAGCAGGGAAGAGGCATGGGCCTGGGCCCGGGGTGCCCGGGGGCACAGAGGGCGTGCTGCGGGCAGATTGCCCCCACCTCATGGTGCGCAGTGCCTCTCACCCCTTTCGCTCGCCCCACATGGCCTCTGTCCCCCTCAGGGCGCTGAGCGCTGGAGAAAGACGGGAAAACCCACAAAAATCTCCCCAAAAGGACAAACATGTGGTGCAGACAAAGGCCGCGCTGGGTGGGATGAGGTTTCAGCTGCTCCCCGGTGGGGCGGACCCGTCAGAAGCGGCTTGTGGCCACCAAAATGCGTCATCTCCCGCTCTCCGCAGGCTCATTGTCTCACTACCCCCAAAAGAGCCCACGCCGGGGGTTCCCACAGTGAGGGGTTGGGGGTCAGTCCCTGGCCTCCAGGGCACCCACATGGCCCTGCCCACTCCCCGGGGGCGGTTCCGGGCTCCTCAGGGACCGAGGCCCGCTCTCCTTGGGGCATCGGTGGCGAGTGTCCAGGGCACCCTGGGCTGGGCGGCCCTCAGAGCCCTGAGAGCGGCAGCATTCCAAATGGAAAAGCCAGCTGCCCCGGAAGTGCCTCAGGGGACAGGGGTGCAGCGGGGTTATAGGAGGAGGCAGGAGAGGCTGTCCCAGACCTCTGTCCCCTCCCCACCCCTCCAGGCTCCCAGGCACCTGGGATTCAGTCATTTCTGCTCCAGTTCTGTAGCTGTTAATGGCCATTGTTCTGAGAAAGACAAAATGTCTTCATTTTGGAGGCACTGTTTCTGACTCTTTCCCTGGCCTAGGGCGGGGCGGGAGGCCTCCCCTCACTTGCTGTGGGAGGGGCAGCCTGGGTGAGGGTGCGCACAGGGAAAGCCCTGACTGGGGTAGCAGTGCCCTCACTCCGCTCTGGTTCCGTCTGCCTCTGACCCCCCTCCCCCGGCCCCACCCGAGCTACGTTAGCCCCTGCTGTCTTTCCTACTTGGGCTCCCCCACTGTGGATGAGTGAGCCCCTTTCTCTCTCTGGGCCTCGGTTTCCTCATCTGGAATACCAGGGTTGTAAGCCTCAGCATTAACAACTCAGTCACACCAGCTGCCTTTCTCCACTCCCAGACTCCAGTGGTCAGAGCTGGCCTGGACTGGCTGACCCGATGGCCCCCTGGGCGGTGAGCTTCCGGAGGGGAAGGACCTGCCTCTGGCCCCTTAGGTATTTTTAACTTACTTTCTAGTCTGAGACTCTACCGTTAGAGATTCACTCCTCTGGGGCCTATTTCAAAAGCCATTAGCAATAAAACGGAGAGGATACGCGATGAAGAATACCTTTTGACGCTAAGAATACGCTTCCTTACATCTTTCTCTTCACAACATTGAAACCATTTTCCGAGATCTGCCCTCATTTGGGACCGCACAGCCCAGGAAACAGCTGCCCATTGGGAGGTTAAGACACGGGAGGCTGTGACTCAAGGTAAGAACCTGGACACAGGTGGTGTCCCAGGAATTACCTAAAATAAGAGGACCGTCCCGAGGGTAAGAATAATCACAAAGGAATCCTCTCTGGTCATAGGAATTGCGAGCCCTGGGACATCAGGTAGGGGACGCTGATGGCTGGGAGAGCGGGCGTGCCCACTCAGCCCAGAGCGGCTGTCAATCAAGTGACCAGCCCTCACGCGTTCACTGGGCCCCCTGTGGGGAGAGATCTGTGTGGGCAGGTGTCTGGGTTCACAGAGGACAAGACTTTTCCAGGAGAGTTGAGTGCGCAGCGGCCGGTGGGGGTGGGTGAGAGCTGGTAGGAACTGCGGGAAGGTGGGGGGACAGTGGGGTCTTCCCTGTGAAGGGTACCCGGGCACAGAACCATTTGAAACTGGCTGGTAGACATTGGAGGCCAACCCTGGACACACCTGGTGTCCACAACAAAAAAGAATGACCATGTGTCAGGGCTCCTCGGTCCTAGAAGGCTTCTGCGCCTTATCTTACCCGAGAGGCGGATTTCATCGCCCACAGTTTTACCGAGGCGAGCTGAGGTTCAAAGGGAGCGTGGCACCTGCTCACAGCCAGGCATACAGCTAGGGGGCGGCAGAGCTGGGAGCCAAGCCCGTCAGCGTGGCTCCAAGCCTGCCTTCTGACCACTGCGGCCGTGGTGGCAGCCGCCTGCTAGCACGGCCTCCGTTCCCCGTGGGGACATTGCCGAGGCGCCGAGAGCACTTTGCTGCTTCCGGCCTGGGCCATTCTTGACCCTTTATTTCTCATGCAACAAGGAGCGACGGGGATTCCTCTCCTGCCCTGGCTTGGTGATGACGAGAGGACGAAAGTGGATTAAGTTTTCTTTGCCCCATTTAACATTCACTGCAGTGATTTGGACGCTGATTCTCCAATTCCCCGTCTGCTATTGGTGACTCTTACAGTGAATCCTTGCCCTGCTGCTGTGGCTCAGCGGTGGAGCACCAGCCCAGGGACCAGGAGGTCAGGGTTGGATTCCCGGTCAGGCACATGCCCCGGTTGTGGGCTCGATCCCCAGTTGGGGGTGTGCAGGAGGCAGCCAATCAATGATTCTCTCATCATTAATGTTTCTATCTCTCCCTCTCCCTGAAATCAATAAAAACATCTTATCTAATAAAGACGGAATATGCAAATTGACCGTAATTCCACAACAAAGATGGCGGCGCCCACAGCCAATATGGAGGGAATATGCAAATTGATGCGACAAGGCGAGAGGTGGATGGCGCTTTGGCGGGATCGAAGGCGGTGCTGGCAGCCAGGGGAAGGAAGGCTTATTCTTGCACAAATCTTCACACATCGGGCCCCTAGTATTTTTAAAAAATTGAATCCTGTGTTCTCTGACTTGGGATTTTCTATCCATGCATAGAGCTAATCAGGAACTTTTCCTCCCTGAGCATACTTTAACTTTCCTCTCATCCCCACTTGCCGCCTCCCAGGTTGAGATCATCAGGTGGATTATGGCTTCCACTTGTTGTTTTAAAAATGTTTACACCGTGCCTCCATCATTATTTAGACGTCACTACAAGTTTCACTAGTTTCTTTGTTCACCAGTTTCAGCATCCCACGTCTTCCTCTCTTGAATTCACTTTTTCTGGTAATTGAAGCACCTCTCCTAGGAATTCTTCAAAGAATATGAGGGCGGCAAACTTTCTCCTTGTAATACAAAAAAAAGTCTTAATTTCCCCTCCTCCTTGAATACTTCATTTCCCTTTGAAACTTTGGAAATAGTGTTCCATTGTCTTTTAGCATCCAATCTGATGCCAACTTAATATTATTTTATTGGTGACCTGCTTTTTCTCTCTGGAAACTTCTAGGCTATTTTTTGTTCTTCATCTTTGTTGTCCTAAAATTTCACTATAGTGTGTCTAGTGAACTGTTTATTGGAAACATTCAATCTAATGATGAATTTCTTTCTTCAACGACTGGACATTTTCTTTTATTAGCTCCCTAATTATTTTCTCTCCTCTGTTCTCTGAAGTTCTCTCCTTTGGTAATGCCTATTAGACATCCCTTAACTTTTGTTCTCAGACTTTCCATCTTGTTATTCTTTTCAGAGCATTTAAGGAGACTCCTTCAGCTCATTCTTTCTAATAACCAGATCATTAAATCCATCTCAGACTGTCTACTGAGTTTCAAAATCTGGTTATCAAGTTTTAAATCTCTGTGGTCACTGATTGATTTATTATTATTTTGCATCTTTTGAAGATAATCATTCTTCAATTAAACTGGTTTTTGTTGTTGCTTGTTCTATTATCTCTATTTCTTTGGGTGTTAGCTCTTCTATATGTTAAGTTTAGAGCTATGCTATCCAATACAGTAGCTGTTTGCTATTCAAATTAATTAAAATAAAGTAAAAAATTCAGTTCAAATATAGGACCCTCCCATCATCACAGAAAGTTCTATCGACGGCACTGGCTTAGAGTGTCTCTGTACCATGGTTTTATTTTCCCTTAAACCTTCAGTGGTTCTTGATGTCCAAGCTCATCTCTGTGTTTGCGAATCCTGTTGGCCAGCTTTGAGTTCACTGTAGCCTGCTGTTGGTTGTTGAGGGTAGGAGGGAGGTGAGTGACCTGCCGGCAGCTTCTCTCCTGGGCTCCCTGTTTCTCTCTCCCCACGTGGATGGAGCATCCACCACTCTATGCCCAGCACTTGGGGCAAATCTGCTGTTGCCAGCTGCCGGGCACGGGTCAGGAGGCAGCAGGGGACACCTCTGGGGTCTCCTCGGTTGTCCTGAATCAGCTGTCTCAGGCTTGGAGCCCCGAAACCAGCAGTTGCTCCTTCAGATGTTTCCAGCTGTGGTTTCCTCCAGTTTGATTTCTCTATAGCTTTGATGCTATTTGTTCTTTTTCTTTCTGGAATCCAATGCTTCTTATGTGCTGATGGCTCTCTCTTGTTTCTCACACTATAATACAGGTGGGGGGTTTTCTGTCGTTTTGTGGACTGGGAGCAAGGGAGAGGGTCTCCTGCCAGCTTGACCCACACAGCAACCATACCTTGTATATGTGGTTGTATTCATAACTCATATTTCCCTAAACCTGGTGATTCCCACACTGGTGATTCCCAGGTGCTGGCTGGCTACGTCAGAATCACCTGGGAACCCGGGGGGCCCCACTGCTGGGCGCTGTGAGTGCACAGCTCATTTAGGGAATATCACTTCTTAGTGGGATGCCCGAAGGGAGAGTCAAGTGCTCAGTACAGGCCACCTGCTTTGCAGGTGAGTTTGTGGCCTCATCCAGGATCTCTAACAGCCAGATCACTGGTGCGGGAGTCAATGGGACACGGAGTGGGTGTGGAGATGGGGAGTGTGAGGTGCCCCTTTATTCTCCAACTGAAGGAGGGTGAGAAGTTGCAAAACCCACTGGGGATGACTCAGGACAAGAGATACAATGCATACAATTGAATGGAATTGAGATGAATAATTGCTTCAGGCCTCTCCCTCCCACCACATTATCAACTCTGCAAACCCCAAAGATCAAAATGGGGCCAGAAAATTCCCCCATCTGGAGATTTCCTTTTAACTCTAATTGCTATCCTACTGAGGAGCCCAACTCTAGCTTTGAGGAGATCTATTTGCTGGTTAGATTTGCAGTAATGATTATTATTGTTGCTGTTAGGAAGAATACACTCATTGTCTCCAGTGAGCTCACAATGCTGCACAAACATGACCTCATTTCTCCTCCGAGTGGGGCAGGTATTGTTAACTGTAAGGACAGGGAGGTCCGCTGCAGTCCAATGCCTTGAGCAAGGCCACACATCGAGAGGGGGAGGGACGATGGGCCGGCCCCAGGCCTCTCCGTCGGGTCCCAGGGCCCGCTGCACTGGTCTAGGCTCACTGGTCTAGTGGGTCTCCTGACTCCCCTTATAGCCACAGAGCTGGTTTCAGGGGTGCGAGGGGATCAGAGCCGTCAGTCGTCAACATCAGACACCGGGAGAGGAATAACCATTACTTTTCAGCCGCTCAGCCAAGTCCAGGCTTCAGGCCCCCAGTCCCAACCTCCCTGGGGTGGCCCCGTTCCACTAGGCTCCAGCCGGCTGCCTCGCTCCTCACGCCCTCGTTAAGGGACCCGAGTACTTCGCGCGGATGCAGCCTGACAGTCGTGCTCACACCAGGTCTGTCCTGCCCCGTGAGGACTGTCCGCTGCCTGCGTCCCTTGGGACAACTGCAATCATTTCGCCACTGCGCTTTGGGGCCTTTGCTTCGGCCTTCCCTGAGCCTGCTCAGGACACGGTTTGCCCTTCCTACCCTCCACTCTTCCCATCCGAGCTTCAAGCCTCACCGTGCCCGGGAAACCTCCCCTTAGCTCTTCTCCAGAAGAGCCCCCTCCCTCTGAACTCTGCCGCCCCCATTCATTCATCCCACAGGTCATCATTCAGGGCCGACTGGGTGTGGCAGGCCCGATGGGAGGTGATGGGGTGCAATGGTGAACAGGCCAGACAAGGTCCCCGCTCTTTCTTAAGATCCCACGCTTACATTCCAGTGGGGACGGCAGAAAAATAAAAGTAAGTAGTACAGTAAGCCAAGTATCTATGCGTTGTCATAAATGTGTATAAAAAGGCCTCCAAAACATATCCCAAATCTGCTCATGTCTCTCCATTTTCCATTCAGTCCAAGAAAAAGCTTGGCTGGTTTGGGTACATCAGGAAGGTTCATGTGGCTAAAGAGCGAGGGCAGGTACGGCTGAGGGGCGCGCGTGGGGCTGGCGAGGATGGCACGGCTCGCCCGCACAGGCCTGAAGGCCGCGCCACGCAGCGAGACTTCATGCTCAGAGCAATGGGAAGACACTGCAGGTTTCACTCTTTAAGACAGAGTTTCTCAATGGCGTGGGGGTGGGGGAGACGCCATTTTGCCCCTCCCCCAAGTCAAATGACAACCCCAAAACAAATGCCAACAGTGCTGGGGTGGGGAAGCTGTGCTGTCAGATGACCCTGCTGCCGTGTGAAGAAGAGACGCTCAGGCCCAGCTCCTCTTCCCAAGGAGGCCCTTGCGTTTGTAAGACTGCTGGCGTCGACGCCGTCGCCCACAAGAACAGTCAGACTGGCTGAGCAGGGAGGAGCCATTCCAGGCATCGCCGTGCAGAGCCCACCTGCTCTGTGGGGGAGTGCGAGGGTCGGAGACCAGCTCCAAGCGTGCTCTCTCCCCGCACGTCCCACCTGCACCTTGTCCTGCCCGCTGCCAGCTTAGCACCCGCCTCCTCTCTGACCTTCTGAATGCCGGGCCTGTGCCCGGCTGCAGGGGCTCTGGCCCCCGAAGGCCTGTGATGCCCGGCTTACAGCAGGTTTATGAGTATTTACACCAGCAGGCAGACCTATCATTACAGCCCTGCCCCGTGCCCCTGCACCCAGCCTGAGGCTGGTGTGAAGATTTAGGAGACACGCTGAGCTGTGTGACAATGGGAGGTCTGCGGAGGAACTTCTCTATGGGGGAAGGCACTCCACCTCCTGTGGCGGGGAAGGAGGGGAGAAGCAGGTGGTGCAGCCAGGTGAGTTTGTCCTCTGTGCCCAGAGAGGTGTTTTGTTTTGTTTAATATATTTTTATTGATTTCAGAGAGAAAGAGAGAGGGAAAGAGAGCTAGAAACATCAATGATGAGAGAGAATCTTTGATTGGTTGCCTCCTGCAACCCCTTCCCCCCCACCCCCACCCCCGCCACCCTCCCACTGGGGATTGAGCCTGCACTCAACCCTGGCATGTGCCCTGACCGGGAATTGAACTGTGACCTCCTGGTTCAAAGGTCAAGGCTCAACCACTGAGCAACACTGGCTGGGCTAGAGAGGTTTTTTAAAACATGTTTTTTGGGGGTGTCATGAAAACTTTGAAGAAATTTTAAAAAATGAACATTGGAGACAATAGTTTGTATACAGTGTAGGAGATTATGGGTCTCCTTGGAGCCTATCTATGACCTTATGAACTAATTTACACCAACATGTAAATGACTAACAAGTTTGAGTGTATTTCCATTTTAATGGGGAGTAAAGCCCTTAAGCCAAAGGAACTAGGTCCTTACCAGGGGAGTCACTCCATCAGTGGGTGGAGACACACTGTGAAGGGGATGGGAGAGCCTTCCCAATTCCTGCTGTTTTTAGGTTAATTTGGACTCAAAAGGCCACCTGAGACTTGACCCAATGGGGCTTGTTGGGACCCCAGTACCAGATATTCCCGGTCAGCACACAGCTTCTGATCTTGTTAATGGGCCAATAAAAATTAGGGGGACAAAGGCCAAGCCTGGCAGCTCAAATGAATCTCTTCTACAAGAGGGAGCAATCTCGTAAAGAGTTGTAGCTGAGCACACGGAGGAATCATTGCGTTTCATTAACTTTAATAGTGCTCGTTAGGTTGGCTTCCCAGGGCTGTGGGACAGGAGAGCGCCAGACTCATCGTCAGGGCTCGGGAGCAGGCTGGCGCGGGGACTCCCCCTGAGGCCCCCAGCACCAACTGGAAGTGGCTGCTCTTGCTACCCCCACGGGCTCCCCAGACCAGCACGACTCCTGGCTACACAGGCAAGGAGCCCAGACCTCAACACTAATTCTCTCCTGATGGGTGGGGAAGGCAGGGACAAAGCACTCGGGGCCAACCATCTCCGGGCTCGGGCAGGCCACCTGGTTCTGGGCGCCCACAGAGCGGCCCCTCCCAGGGACATCAAAAGTCCAGCTCCAATGCCCACAAGCCCTCACTAAAGGATCCCACCAGCTCAGCTGGCCCGGGGACCATTGTCAATGCCAGCCACGCCCCTGACCTCCTCCTGCTTCTCTACCACAGACGTGTCCACTGCCAGAAAAATGAAAAACAAACAAACAGGACCCGCAGGACACACATCACCAAGCAAACCCGCCTCACATTGTCCTCTGCGGTCCGGGGCCGGGAGCCAGAGGCCCTGCCTGGAAAAGCCCGGAATGGCCCCCCTTCCCGTGTGGGTCGGCCTCGCCCCCGCCCCTGCTGCTCCTCCTCGTTCTCCCTCGCCCCCCTTTCCATCTTTCTTTTCCATCCAGCCATGTCTCCCTCCTTTCACTCCTGTTCGTGTCCCCTTTCCCCCTTCCTCCTCTCTGCGCTCTTCCTGCACCCAGGATGAAATCGATTCCCTGAACACGGAAGAAATCCTGTGAGCACACAACGCCCCGAGGAATCACGCCAGTTGGTGATGTGAGCTGGCCTTGCTGTAGGGTCACCAGCATCCCGGAGCCTGTGCCACGCCAACCCCTTCACATGGGGTGGGAGCAGGCTCTTCCTCCTCTGGCCCAGCACCTTCGGATCTGCCTCCCACCCCTGGATACTTATCAATTCCCTGGACACACCCCCCTCCGGTTCTTGCTCACCTCCTTTCCACCGCCTGGAAAGCCTTAGCCTCTTCACCCAACTCCTCGGATGAGAAGTCTATGATTCTTTGAGGTCGTCTTTTTAAATCCTCGCCTCCTCTGTGTCGCCCCCAAGCTTGCAGCTGGAATTCATCTGTCTCCTTTATGCCCTCATTAGAATTCTATGTTGGCACCTCTGTATTTGGGCATGTACCATGCTCTTCTTATATTCTAATTATTTAGATGCAAATTTCTCTCTCCTACCTAATTATGAACTTGAGAGGAGAAACCCTGTCATCTTTGAATTCCCGTATCCTCTAAGCTCCTGGCATAGAGTACGTACACGAGCAATGTCAAACTCATTAAACATGGAACCTATGGTTATAAAGAATCCCACATACCATTAATTCCACAACTTTACATCACCAATGTGGTGTGCCTTTCTTATAATAATTTCATTTGCGAATTTGTTTGAGGCACGGGGTCCTTGAATAGGCTCCCCCAGGTGGGCCTCAGAACCTCGCCACCGGCTGGAGGATGGTATGTTGGACAGCGGCACCTACTGGTGAAGAGTGACATTACAGCGTGGGGCCGTCAAAGCGCAGCATCTGAATTTCTCAATCAATCCCAGCAGGACCCCACCAGGGCGTGGAGGGGCCGGTGTGGGGGCACCAGAGGGCTAGAATGAGTTCCTCTCTCTCCTCAGTAGCCCTGGGGCTGATCAGGGGAAGGACCGGCCCTGAGTCGGGGTGGAGGCTGGTCCCCCTCCAGCGCACTGCAGCCTCCCGCAGACTGATTTTTGTAGGACACCAACCAAGGAATCCAGCCTGGCTGCGACGCCCCTGGGCAGGATGCCTCACAGCTCTCCGTGTAGGACAGAGGAGGGGAGACACGACGAATGCAAAGCCTCTTGCCAAACGAGGGAGGCAAACCTGTGTAAGGATATCGACACTCAACGTGAGCACGAAGCTGGCAAACATCTGACCCTGTTCTTGCTGCAGGTTTCCAGCTTCTTCTAAAAGGATTCTCAGTCCTATGGGAGCCCTTCTCGGGAATCGTAATAGACTAGAATACTGGGGAGGTGAGCTTGGTTTTACAGCACTTCACCTTATGAATTGGTATGTGAGGACCTTGAACTTGCCCCATAGCCTCGCCCATCCTTTTTTATTCCACGATACGCATTGGAATCACACTGTCAGATGCAGAGGTCCTCCTCCCTCTCTCCATCTTTTCCTCGGAGGAGGAGCCCAGTGGGGCTGGGGGTGGAGAGAGCCATGTAGAAACAGGGCAGGGGGAGCAAGGCGGAGTCGGAGTCGGCGCTCAGCTGAGTTAGGAAGTTCATGATGGGTGTCCCTGCCCTGGGCCACACCTTTGTTAAGGTTTTACTTGGTAACTGAAGTTCTAACTGGCAAAGGCTTAATCCTGTCACCCTCTCTCTCGGGGATACTGTGTACTTGGGACCCAAGGAACACAAGTTTAGCTCAGAGGAGTGGTCCTCTAATGGTGGGATTTTAAGCATCTGTAGAAAGAGCTTTGATGAAGGGGTAGAGATGATGAGGCTCTACCTCCTGAGTCTGCTTCTTCCTGGTCCAGAGGGGAGCTAGCTGCCTGTGGACCCCACCCACCTCCCTTAGGCCCAGGCCCTGCCCTGCTTCTCTCACCAGACTCCCGCCTCTGGCTGCTTTATCCAGGCTGCCCCCGCCCAGCGCTCCGAGCCTGGGGGAGATCCTGAGTTCTCGTTTGGAAATTCCCAGCTCTGCTTCTTTATCTCCCAGAATCTGAGAGTCTCTGGCCAAAGTCCCCTCCAAGGCCCACGGAAACTCTGGTTTCTCTTTAGCTGAGCAGCTCCACACGGCTCCTCCATTTACCACCCTCCATGCCACAGCCCTTTAGGCCGACTGCCGCTCTCCAGGCCGGTGGGGGCAGGGAGACAGGTCAGGGATGGGTGCTCTCCTCTCCTGGGGATTCCCATGAGCTCACCACTTCCTCACTGTTTCACTGAGCACAACTCGGTGCCAGGCAGAGTGGCACGGGTGACAGAGTGGTGTCAGCATGGGTCTCGCCTTCAAGGGCTTGGCAGACCCTCACAGTGCAGCATGGCCAGGGCTGGGTTTCAAAATCCACTGTGTCCAAGCCTCTGGGGCAGTAAGAAGACTTCACAAACAGGGTCATTTAAGCTGGAGCTTGAAGGGTAGCAACGGGTTTCCAGCTGGCAAGAACATGGTATGTGCAGGGCATGATGTGGTGTGGGTGTGTGATGACGAGATCAGAGGAGAAACATGAAATGTCTTTGAAGAGAAGGGTTCGGGGCTGGCAGAGGGCCCCCTGTGCCATGCTAAAGAGCTGGAACGTGCCCATCTGGTGTGGCTCAGTTGGTTGAGTGTCGTCCCATGCACCAAGAGGTTGCCAGTTCGATTCCTGGTCAGGGCACATGCTTGGGTTGTGGGCTCGATCCCCAGTGGGGGTTGGGGGGCGTACAGGAGGCAGCCAATCAATGATTCTCTCATCATTGATGTTTCTATCTCTCTATCCCTCTCTCTATAAAATCAATAAAAAACATTTTTTTTAAAAAAGAGTTGGGACTTAATCCTGTCGGGCAATGGTTCAGGAGACACAGTGAGGATGGGTGGAGTTGAGGGAGGTCTCAGAAGTTTTATCCTCAGGATCAGTGGCCTGTTAGATGGGGAGGAGGGAAGAGCCCTTACAGAAACCCAGCTGGGGTTATGGAGCCATTGCCCTGAGACGGAGCGCTCACGGGGAGACAGGTCAGGAGGCAGTGTTGGGAGGAACAAGAGTTTGGTTGGGGGTCAGTTCAGCTCTCTTGGGAAAAGTGGGCAGATTATAGGACTAAATAGAAAAGAGAGGAGGAAGCTGGAGACAGAGATCTGGAGATCGGACACATCGACTTAGAGCACGGAGAAAAGTGGGGGCTAGGGCTACAGCTTTGGGAGTCATGGGTGCCTGGTGGTGGCTGGAGCCCTGCCCCACAACGTGTCCAGTCCACACGACTGTCAGCAGTGACCTCCAACACGCTCCAGGTCGGAGTTCCATCCTTCCTCTCTGTGGATGAGGAAACTCATCTATTGACGGGGCTGGAATTCAAACTTAGAACTTTCTGGCCACAAAGCCAATACTGTGCCGTCACCCTTGCTGTCTCTGGGTGAGAGTCCCTGGGGAGGAAACGTAGTGTGTGAAGTTGGAAGAGCCGAGCTAGAAGCACTGAAAAGGCCAGTGGCGGGAGAGCGGCGAGCAGGAGATCCCAGAAGGGAAGGGGAAATGTCCGAAGCTTCTGCTGACAGAGAGGTCGGGCTAGATAAGGACTGGCAGCAGCAGGGATGGAGATGTGCAGGGGGCTGAAGGCCTAGCAGAGGGAGTCAGGGGCCTGGGCCAGGCTGCCTGCGGGCGAGGGGTGAAGGGCAGCAGTGACATGGAGACAGAGCCGGAAAGACAAGAGGCAGCAGGGTCTGGGAGGTTCGAAGCTGCTGTGGGTGCTGCAGGTTATACTGTGTTCAAAGGAGGAGAAGGATAGGGGATGATTGACAGCGCCAGCTCCCTGTAGGGACAAGAGGGGTGGGATCTTTGCCTTTGTATGTCAGATTGGCCTTGGCCAAAAGGAAGGATCCCCTCCCAGCAGTGAAGGGAAAAGGGCTGAGGGATAGGAAGTCCACGCCAGATCGTTTCTGGCTTCTGGCTGAGGTTGGCAGAGGCGAACCCGAAGTTCAGCAGAGCAGCTGTGTGGAAGGGGAGGGGTGCGGGCTCGGGCCAGGGGATGTGGAGGGGTCTGGAACCACACAGGGGTGTTGATGCCAGTTGGCAGGCTGGAGATTTTTTTTTCCTTCATGGAAGCAGCCAGGGAGCAGGTGGGAGGAAGCAGGTGGCAAAGGGACTCAGGTGCGGGGGTGGGCAGGGAGGAAGAGCTGGGAGCACACTGGGGTGAGCGGCCCAGGGGGCCACCCAAGTGGCCAGGGGAGAGGCTGGAACAGGTGTGGGCAGCTTGGACCAGGCTGCTGCACCCCAACTCCTGGCAGGGCTGCCCGTGGACCCCTCTGTAAAGGCAAGACGAAGGGCCGTGGAGCAAGTTACTCCAGAATCCCGGGGTTGGAACAGCTCTGAGAGTGTGGCTTCCAATCCTCTGCCTCCTACGCCATTCTGGCCGGTGGGGAGCACGGACCCACCAGGGTCAACCTGTCTGTGACTCAGCATCATCCCCCTCCCTCCTTCCTTCCATTTCTTTTGCTGTTTTCTGACTTCTGTCTTAAATTCTCTCTCTGTTGGGCCATCACTGATTCACCTTTGTATATCTATCTTGTCCATCTATTTTTCTGTTTCAGTGTCCTCAAGATCCTCCTCAATCCCTCCTCATCCACGAGCCTCCCCGATGGTCACGTCCGTTTCCTCTGACTTTCTTCCCGTGGCACCTTCTGTCTGGACTGCTTGATGCCGCATCAGAGTCTGCTCTGCCTGCATAGCTCCTGTCTTCCTGGCAAGACTCGGCATCGGGGGACTCGCCTAGTGATGCAGAGGGTCTGGAACCATACACTCTTTGAGCGGGGTTCACGTGTTCTATTATGATTATGATTATTATCATTACTTTTGTACATCCTAAGGGCCCAGGACAGTGTGTATTGGGGGAGGGTCTGAGATAAGAAACATATGCCACTTGATGGAAGGATTCATGACTCAGCAAATCATCAGGAAAAGGAAAAGCGAGAGCTGAAAGAGGGGGGACTGCCAGCTTGGGGGGGACAGGCTAAGGAGCACTGACCAGGAGTCAGGCGTCATGGGAGACATGGATTCTGCTCCTGGCTTTGTCTCTCAGGTATGTTGTGTGACCTTGGGCAAATCGTGTGACCTCTCATCCAGTCTTCTGGAGTCCCACTGCTGTAGGTCCCCCAGAGCAAGGGCACCCTCCCCTGCCTCTGGTGTGGGAAGGGGCCGGCCTGCCCCGCGTGATTACCCAGGACAGTGACAGGAATGTGCTGGGTCTCTGTGGATTCGGAGGAGGCAGTATAGAGAAAGGAGATCTACAAGCTGCAGGGTCAGGCCTGGGCCCAAGTCCTGTTTTGTCTCTTAGTTGGTCATGTGGGCAGGGTGAACTACCTGAACCTCATTTTCCCATCAGCACAATGGGAATAACAATCTTGCCGAACAGACTTGTGGCGGAGTGCCTGGCACAGTGCCTGGCACACAGAAAGTGCGCAGGGAAAGGCAGCAATGAGCTCGAGCTGGCGTCTCAGAGCTTCTGTGCCACAGGCGGCAGGGAAAGCGGGGCTCTGGGGCTACCTTTCCCGGCAGGTGAGCTTCCTGCTAAGTCTCCAACGTGGAGGCGCTGCAGACAAGGCAGCGTGCTGGAATGCGTGGCATTTTGGGAACCTTCTCGGTAGGAATGTGTGACAGACAGGAACCTATTGGGGGTGGTGAAAACCAAGCCGCGCGGCTGCCGCGCTCACACCCCGTGGCATCCGAGTTGAGCCTGGGATAAGCTGCGCCTTTACCGTCAAACACTGTGGCCTTTGTTCCTTCCGGGAAATGGTGGGACTAACGACAATGGCGGCTGCCTATGGAAGGCCTACTGAGTGCGTCATTATCTCACCTAATCAGCAGCATAGCTACGAGGCGGGTATTTCATTCCCATTGTTGGAAGAGACAACTGAAGCTCCCGAGACTGATAGCTCGCCTGAGTCACACAGCTGTGCAGGCGCCGGGCTGAGATTGGAACCTGGTTTACTCTCCTCCAGAGCCGGGCAGTAGGTAGCGACGTGGCTTCACCTCTAGGTCGATGACCACACCCACTTTGTAGACGGGGAAGCTGAGGCCCAGAGAAGTAAAATAACTCACTGAGGACAGACAGAGGGAGGACTGGCTGGAGCACACGCCTGAGGAGAGCATGGCCCCTAGGCCTGCAGGGGGTGGAGGCAGGGTCCGCCTGTGCTGCACCCACGTTCAGAAAGCTCCCCTGGAAAGTAGGAGAATCCGGGCTCCGTGCCAGTGCAGGTCCCTCCCTTAACCCCCTGGGTGGGAGCAGCCCCAACCTGACCTCCGCTCCAAATACAGAGGGGCCTGGGGCGCTCTAGGAAAGAGATCGCAGAATGACAAGGAGGAGTCGAGAGAGAGGCAAAAGGGAACGGACAAGCAAAGAAGAGAGGGAGGAGAGGGAAGGAGAGGAAACTGAGGCACAGAGAGAGGGGTGACCTACCCCCAGTCACAGCAAGTCAGAAGCGCTAGTCAGCCCTGAGCCCAGACTCAGGAGCACGCGGGCCATTGAAGACAAGCGAGAAGGCCGCCGTCCACAAGCCAGGAAGGGGCCCTCGACAGGAACCAAGTGGCCCGCACCTTGATCTTGGACTTCTCAGCCTCCAGAACTGTGAGAAAGACGCATCTGTTGTTTAAGCTGAAATAAATAAAAAATAAATAAAATAGATAGGTGGCTGGGAAATGGCAGGGCCTGGCATTGATCTTGGGGAGTCTGGTTCCAACGCGCACATGCTCTCCATTAGCCTAGACTGCTGTTGAGGTAGGGTCACCCCCGTTCCACAGACGGGGAAGCCGAGGAGCAGGGAGGAAAAGCAAAGGCTGGTGGAAGGAGACCTGGCAGCGAGGGGAAGCCCCTGAAGGAGGCGGGGCCCAGGCAGCGGTGTCCCTCAGCAGGGTGGGAACCGCGACATACCAAGTAGGGGCCCCCAGGCCCAGTCTTCCCCCTGGACAGCTGCAGGAAAAAGGAGAATGGAATGAATGTCAGAAGTATCCCTGAAGGAAAGTGAGGCCCAAGAGCACACTGCAGCCCGAGAGGTGAGTGTGGGTGGAAGGCCAGAGAACCCGGGGACACTGTGCCCCTGCCGTGAGGGTTGGTCGGTTGCTGCTCTGCAGTACCGTTTGCAAGAGCCATGTCATTGTCCCTTCCTTGTCGCCTTCCTGAGGCACGATCCCGTGGGGAGTCCCTGCAGAAGCGGACGGTGCAGAGGGCAACGTGACCAGCAACCCGATTCGCTGTGCCCCGGGGACACGCGCCCGCCCCTGCTCCCGTCCAGCCCTCGGAAGGGCTGGCAGTGGCTGGAACCAGCCTGGACGGCGGGAGCAGGCAGGAGCTGCCTTTTCTGCCCAGATGCTGAGGAAGCCCACCTGGTGCAAGAGGAGCAGAGGAAACAGGAAAAGCCGGCAAAAAAGGGGGAGAGGAGAGGAAGACGCCAAGTCTCCCGGAGACACAGGGGCTGAGGTGGGATAGCCCACCCAGGCCCCCCTCCCCCGCCAGGACAATGTCCACATTCAGAGGACCAGGACGTCACCCTGAACTGGAGAGAAGGTCTGAGATAACCTATTGATCTGCCCGTACAGAATCCTCTGTGCCCAACACCTGTCTCACAGGGTGGCTGGCGCCCTCCTCCCTAGGGACCTGGAGAAGCTCACAGTGTCCAAAGCAAGGCACAGTGCACTCTCCCTTCCCCTCCCCTGGGCGCTCCTCGGCCCTCCCCCTTCCCCCCTATAGATCAGGCATCATCCGGCAACCTACAATTCTTTCTTTTTTTCTCTTAAAAATCACTCTCTTGTTTGGGCAGAGAGGATGGCAAGTTTGCACTTGCCCTCCAGCCCTACACATAATTGGTGGCAGCAGGCGAAGCTGCTGCAAGGGGAGGGGTTTGCCAATGGAATGAAGGAGGGAAGTCCTGGAACGCCAGGGCTGGAGGGACCTTGGAGGTCATCTGACCCAACATTTCTGTGGCCTCCACACCATCCCCATGATCTGTGTGCTCCCATCCCAACCACCACCTTGCTCCCCAGGTAGGGAGGTCCCCAGGCCTCCTGCCCCGGCTTCCTCAGGGCACCGTCTCCTGGCCACCACTGAGCTCATCCGTCCTGTTTTCTATGAGGACACTGCGGCCCAGTGAGATGCGACTCGCCCAAAAGTAATCTTCGCCCAGGATAGAGCGGGGACAGGAAACCCAGATGCTGGCGCCTGTTTCCCTCCTCCCCCGGCCCTCTCCATCCCTGGGGAAGAAAGGGCTCCGTTCTCCCCGGGGCTAAGGAGACCTTTGACAAAGCCGCCTGTCACCCAGCAGATGTGGGCTGCCAGTGTCAAAGGTCTGAGAACTGAGTTATGTTCAGGGAGATCCTGTTGTTGTCCCTTCCTGCTGCCCCGGGGGCTCTAAGGGGGTTAGATGGGGCCCAGTTGGCTCCGAAACATAATTTTCTGACGACTCAGTCAGTCTGAAGCCCATGGTCCAAGAAAGCCCTCCCCACCGTTCAAGAGGTCTCTCCTCGCTCCTCAGTGGAAGGCGAGGGGCTGCAGCGCTGTGAGTGTGTCAGGGGGCGGTGGGCACGGTTCCGGGACACTGCTCCTTCGGCATACTTTGCCCTATTTTTTAAAATCTCATTTCTCTTTCCTCAGCTGCCCCTGCCGTTGGAGGGGTAAAGGGTTAATGGGCTGGTCAGGACCACATCCCTTCTTTTTTTAATTGATTGGGGTGACACTGGTCAGCCTGAACATATAGGTCTCCATGCTCCAAGATGTGTATACTGCACCGTGTGCCTACACCCAAAGTCCAATCGGGACCACGGCTTGAAGCCTCCAGGGCAGGTCTGGAGGAGCGCTGGACAATCTCTGTTTGCATCACACACATTAGGCAGATCTCTGTGGGTTAGCTTTTGCCCCTGCGCTGAGCACATTAGGATGTTTTACATGTGAGCCCAGGTCTATTCGGGTAGGGTGGCTCAGTGGGCTACCTTCAAGGCCTTCACTGCAAAGGAGTTGGCCCTGGAGCTGGCAGGTTTAGCTGGGGGAAGGCTGCTTTCTTCAATTAAACCCTCAATTAAAGTGGATTCAGCACCACAAATGGGAACTGAGTCCTGGGGATGAGGCGCGTGGTGGAGTTGGGAGGGCATAAATCGGCCCGTTTTCGAGCTGTTCCGTTTTTCAAGGTCCTATGTGGCTGTGTCCCCCGTGTCTGCGGACATGCCCGGGCGCCCGTGCGATCCTGCCCGCCCCGGTCTCCCCGACACCCCTCGCTCTTTGTCTCCTCGTGGAGGTGTGCGTGCAAACCTGCGTCGCACGGCCCTCATCGCGTGCGAGCGCGGGGGCGCACCCTGAGCCCCCACTCTTCCCGCGGGGAGAGAGGACGAGCCGGAGCCGGGTGCTGTTTGGTCTGGAGCCGAGCGGGGTTTGCATTGATCCATTGATTGTGCGCGGTCTGCGCCTGACCTCCCTGCTCCCGGGGAAGCCGTCTCCATGGAGACCGGGCCCGCTCCCCCAGCCCGGATTGTAAATTCCTGCAGGCTGCGGCCCGGCAGCTGGGGAGGGGGCCGCGCCCGGCGCACGGGGGGAGCGGCCGCCGCGCCGAGGCCCCATTTGAAAGAAAAAAAGGGCACGAAAAAGGAGGTGGTGGTGGAGGAGGAGGAGGGGGAGGAGGAAGAAAACGAAAAGGAGCGAGGAGAGGAGGAGAGAGAGGAGGAGGAGGAGAAAGGCGAAGAAAAAGAGACGGAGCCGGAGAGACGGGGAAAGAGCGAGAGAGGAAGAAAGAGGCAGAAAGGGCGTGTTTCTGGCGCGGCGTTTCCCCTCCCCTTTCTCAGGTCCCTCGCCCGGGCTCTGCGCTCTCTCGGGCTGCAGCTCTCTCCGGGCGACGCTGGAAATTGGGTGGGATTATACGGAGCAACCCCGCCGCCGCCGCCGCCAGCACCACCGCTGGGAGGGCGGGGGTTCCCTCCGTCCGCGGCTCGGGCGCCCCCAGCCTCGTCGCGCTCTCCGCCTCGCTCTTCCCGGCGTCGGGTCGGGAGAAGCCGGCAGTGTCCGGAGCCTCCGGCCCGGGTGCCGCCCCGCGCCCCGCGCCCGCAGCCCCCGGCCGGGGCCCCGGAGGGGCGCCCCTCCCCTCCCCCTCCGGAGCGCGGGGGCCCGGCCCGCTTCCGCCCTCGGAGCTGCGCGCCCGGCCCCGGCCGCCCGGCCCGGGGAGCGCCAGCATGGGCTCGCGGCGCCTGCCCGGGCTCTGCCTGCTCGTCCTGCTGGTCCACGCCCGCGCCGCCCAGCACAGCAGAGCCGTGCAAGGTAAGGAAGGAGGGCGCTGGGCTGCGGGGCCCGAGGGCGGGGGCGCGATTTCCCGAGGGCAGGGCAGGTGCTGGGAAGCGTGCTGCTGTCAGGACCCGCTCGGTGCACCCCCCTCCCCCCCAGGGGGGACCTGACCTCTGGGCGCTGCGCCCCAGGCGAAAGGCTAGAAGAGCCAGGGGTGGCACGAGTGAGTGAGAAGTTTGGGGAGTCCTGGGCAGCCGTGATCACGCACCTCCGAACTCTGCCTATTTCACTGTCACCCCAGCATCTTCGAAACCTCTGTCCTCCAGAAGTCTGAGACAGAGTCTCCTCTCAGTGCCTGGAGAGATGAGAAGGCAAACTTTTCAGCCGTGCCATGGGCTTCTCCCCCTCGCCCCCAGTCCTCCTGCAAAGTGAGACAGAACTTTTGAAGTAGCTGTCTTATCAGTAGGAAGATGTTAAAGCAGACTAGGATCTTTTATGGAAAAGGCAGGTCCTCTCTCACTGGATGGCAGGGGGCTGAAGAAGAGAAGAGAAGTTCTGTGACTGATACTGGGCAAGAATGTTGAGTTGCTGCCTCTTTGAGGGGAAATCTCGCATCTTGCATGGCTTTCATTTCTTATCATAATATTTATTTATTAAGGCCTCGGGTTTCCAATTCCATTTGAATCCAGGTCAGAATTGCATTAAAATAACAAAGTAAAATTCCAGGCTGGGGAGCTCTGACAGATCCCTCTAGGAATTAAAGAGAGCGACAGGGAGGCCCTCCCGCCCCCACCCCGGACCCCAGGCTCACTGCTGGGCCAGTCCCCAGGCTGGGCTGGCAGAAACCAGAAACCGGGCTGGTGGACGGCAGTTCTCTTGCGGACAGCCTCCCCTCCCCCTTGACCTCCTGCATCCCTCCCCATCGTGTCTCACCCAGGAAGGGGTTTATATGTGCAAAAAGAGAACGCCTCCTGGCAAGGCTTTGCCCAGGAGGACAGGATTCTTCTGCCTGTTATCCCGAGGACTCCTGAGACCAAGCTGGGGAGTGGAGGTGGCCGGGCCAGAAGGGAAAGTTGAACTTGGGAGCTGGGGAAGCCTGACTCTCCGGCCGTCGGGTCTCTGTGTCCGGGAGCCTGAGCGCTTGGTTCTTAAGCGGCTCTTTGTACTGGACGGGCTCCCTCTCCGCTAAAAGGAAGATGCTACATCAGTGCTATCCTCTTCTCCCCAAACACTGCCTCCTCAGCTACCCCTTTCTCCTCCAGCACGTCCTTTAGCAGAACCAAAACTCAAAGAGACCCTCAGCTGTCACATACCAGACCCCACCCCCAGCCCTTCCAACCCCAAACTGCTTCTGTTCCCCTCCTGGTTCCAGACACCCACTCCCACGGCCACCCCCGGCCGGGGAGCAGCCCCTCTCCCACCGTGGATTTGCTTGTGTTTTCATAAACAAAGCTGGCTTTTGTAGTGCGTGCTGACTTACTCATAACATGGAATTAGCTAGGGAGTTTAGTCTGAAGGAAGGAACAGATTTCATGCGGTAATCTAGAGACAAGATAAGGGCCTCTTTCAAGTTGGAGCCAGTGTCTGTAGTGGCCGAGTAAGAAGGGGGGGGGGCCGGGGGGGGAGGAGAGCAAGCAGTATATTCATTCAAGGGGGTTCCTGGGGCAGATGGAGACTCCTAAAAGGGACAGGTGCCATCAAGCCAAGGCTTTCAGGCCTGGGAGATCAGCCCATCATTCAGGGGCAGGAGGACCCAGAATCCCTCCAAGGCACTCTCAGGCTCACTCTTTCCTGGGACACCCTGCTGGGTGCGGGGCGGGGGGGGGGGGGGGGGAAGGAGGAGGAATGCAGCGGAAGCGGAGGCCCCTGCCCTCAAGGAACTTACACAGGGTTTTGTTCACTGCTTATCTCACACTCCGGCCACACTTGCTCCAACTGGGCTCTAGTTCGCTTTGCATCTTCCTTCCCACTGATCCCTGAGTCTGGCTGAGCATAGAATCAAAGCCTGTCATTCCGGCTACCTTTGACCCTGCTATTCAGGAAATTTATCAACCTAGTTTTCCAGAGATTTCCAAACAGCAGCTTTGGTGAGTTAGAGGGATGTCGCTAGACCTGAATCTGCAGGCCAGGGCTGCAGGAGGGACAAGCACTGACCGGGCAGGGCAGCCTTACAAGTGGTCATGTGCTGTGGACGTCCCTGGCTCCCAAATACATCTGCTAGGTCTCACCAGTTCCACAGAGCGTGCCTTTAATGCCACATCCTTTTAAACAGAGCTCTAGCAGGTCTTCAAAATACAAATATCCTTGGCACGTATCTTGTACAGTTACTATACCTCTAGGGATATCTGCATCTCTGTCCCTTTTCTCCAGAGGTGGGTGGGGTCGGGGGAAC
Organism: Cnephaeus nilssonii; assembly: GCF_951640355.1. Lineage (NCBI taxonomy): Eukaryota > Metazoa > Chordata > Mammalia > Chiroptera > Vespertilionidae > Cnephaeus > Cnephaeus nilssonii. The sequence goes on along the minus strand of NC_137080.1, from coordinate 92,167,354 downwards.
CAAAATGGTGTGGAGTGGGGAAGAGGCGAGGGCAGGGAAGGGAGCCGAGTGTGCAGGTGAGTGTGTGTGTGCGGTTCATCAGGATCGCCCACAGGTAACACCGCTGGGGTCTGTGTGAACTGTGACTTGTTACATGTGAATAGGGATGTTTCCGTGTTGCTGAGACTGTGTGTGGATGCGTGGTGGGTAAGCTGTGGGACTGGGGTGAGTGAGCATAAGGGTACATGGTTTTGAGTGTTTTTCAAGTGCCTGTCTGAGTATTTTAAAGTAGACAGACTGGATAACCAAGATAATTGTTAACTTAAAAGCATTAATTTGCTTTTTTTTTGGGGGGGGGTGTGCAGCAGTGGTTAAAAAGGCCTAATCCTGGTGTAGGGCTCAGGTTACAGCTGAATGAAAGGTCTCCTGGCCTCGGGGAAAATGTGTCCCCAGGAGGGGCTCGGAGGGAGAGCCGGCCTGGCCGCCTAGTTTACCTGGCTGTTTTCTCTCCGCATAAGGGACAGAATTTTGATAAAGTCGTGTATTTAGAGTTTCCAAGTAACGCCATCCCTGGGGCTGAGAGCGTTCATCGGGCGGCAAACAGTGTCTCTCTGTCTCGGCGCGTCTCCCGGGTCTCTGTCTGGGTGTGTGTGTCTCTCTTTCTCCCCCCACCCCTTTCTTCCTCTTTAATGTGGCTGTTTCCTCTCCTCCCGCTTCCCTGGGCTCCTGTGGCCAGCTCTTACAGTGAGGGGACTGTTCCTCCGAGCCCCTCCCTCCAAAATATGAAATGAAAACCATAACCGTGTCAGCGGGCGAGGGTGGCCCCATGGGCAGCCGGCTAATGCCCGTGCCCCATCCAGGCCACTGGGAAGAGAGTCAGTCCCCGCTCTTGGAGCCTGATCTTCAATCCAGCCCCCCCACCCCACCTTTTCCAGAGGGTAGAGAGGGCTGGACTGCTTAGAAATTCCTCAGGAATCCCTTTGACCTCTCCTCTCTCAGTGACATGTCCCGTGGGGGGTGGGGTTGGAGAACTTTTCCAATTCTTACCCCTCATCTCCCTGAGTCTCTCCAGGGTGGAATGAGAGAGGGGACTAGAAGACACAGGAGCCAGAAGTTCTACAGGCAGAGAAAGAAGAAAGTTATCAGCAACCCCTAAATGAGATTATTTTCTGAAACCTTCAGGAATCTGAGAGCATGAGAACCGGTTTGAGATGTGAGCGGCTGGGACCTGTTGTAAAAGGAGCCGGCCCTGGGTGTGAGTTTGGGAATGCGAGGTGAAGTGTGCGTTCACTGGGTGTGTGTGTGTGTGTGTGTGTGTGTGTGTGTGCGCGCGCGTGCATGCCCGTGTGTGCACACCTATGTGTGTGTGCATGTGCCTGTGTGCGTGTGTGTATGCCTGTGTGTGCATGTGTCTGTGTGTGTGCGTGTGTGTGTGTGTGTGTGTGTGTGTGTGTGTGTGTGTGGCTCCTGTGAGAGGAAAAAGGAGCGGGGCAATGTGTATTTGTTTTCGTTGGAAGAGTGAAGAAGTGGAACGGCTCGGTCCGGTGCCGGGACGGGGCGGGGGAAGGCACCGATGGTTGTGGCCCCTCTTGAGAAGCTGCGGTGGAAGAGTTGCTGCCTGAGCCCCCCAGTCCTGCCCGGTACTGGTCCCCGCGTGTCGGGGTGCGGGCCTGCTTTGATGTCCTGTACCCCTAGCACATGACCACGTGTAAGAAAGAGTCCCTGTCGGGGCTGGAACTGCAGAGCCGCTGTGAGGCTGGCAGTGCCCGCGAGAGGCCCAGGCGTGGGGACGGCTTCAGCTCAGCTCTACGACGGTCTGGAAACAGCCTGCTGGTCTTCGGGGAACAGCGATCCGCTGCCCATCCGGGGATGTTTGCGGGAGAGAGGAGCTAGTCCCCTGGCTAAGGGGGGGGGCATAGCCCTCAGCCTCTCCCCAGCAGCCCCTCTGTCACCAGACTGGCCCTCTCCTCCTCCTGTGCCCACGTACTGCCAGCCCGAAGTGGCACGGGTGGGAGTCTGGCGCCAGGGCTTTACACAGATGCAGAGCCTAAGGATCGAGGCTTCTGAGGAAATCACCGGTAAAATGGCCTAGAGTAGGGCCCCCTTCAGCTCTGAGACCCTGCACCTATCGAAACCGTCCTCTGAAGGCGGAAGACACCTTCGCAAGCCTCGCCCCGCAGCCCGCCTCCCGGGCTTCTGGCCGCATCTCAGGCCTCTCATCCTGGGCCCTGCCCGAGCGGTCGCTTAGCTCCTCTTCCTTTCTTCCCGCACCCCATGCCCGGGCCTCGGCTTCCCGATAGCTACTGCTCCCCGAGCGCGGGGCCTTCCCCCCGGCGCCAGGCTCTGCAGCACAAGCGGTTCTGTGTGGATGTGTGTGCATCCACAGCCCATCGAGTGGAGCTCAAGTGTTTGTGTTCTGGGAGCTGAGCACCTGGGTGCGGCCCAGGCCGGCCCTGCTCTCGGGCCTCGATCCCCCTCTCAGACTAGCCCTCTGCCTTCTGCTCCGCCATGCGGCTCCCTCTCCAGACCGAGGCACTCTGTGTGTTGCCATTGGCCGCTTCGATCGGCGCCGCATGCGGGATGATAGCGTCCAGGGGCTGCGGCTCTCTCTCGTACCCACGGTTTCGCTGTGGCTGTAACCATAGCCCTAGAGAGCTGGGGGCTGGGTGTCTGAGTCCCAGGCCAGGGGCTGCTGGCATCTGGTCACTGACGGTGACAAGCTGGGGAGAGACCTGGGCAGAAAATCCAGAATAAGGAACGAGGTTTTCGGAATCCCTGGGTGAGGGTGGAGTGCCAGCATACGTGGACATGGGGGTGGGGTGGGAGAAGGGGGTGCCTAGAGGGTAGACCCTGGGGAGCAGGTTTACAGAGAGGACGTTTTTACAAGTTTCTAATTATATTTATTTGGAGTTTTCCTCTGGCGGTTTGAAGCTGTTAACAGCAGGAACCTGTATCCCTGGTGTTTGTTTTTGTTTCTAACCAGCTGCTTGGCCCAGCATAGTGGATCCAAGGGCAGGAGACACCTGCCCCCTGCCGCACTGCCCACCCTTCGTCCCTGCAACTCTGCACCACCGCGTGCACCGCCCTCCTCCCCGCACCACCCAGCCCTGCCCTTCTCCCCGCCGCCCATGCCCGCAGCCCGGGCAGCTGCATGCCCGCTGCCGATTTCCTACCATGCGTTGGCTGCTGGCTTCACCCTGGACTAAGTGCTGAGGTGGGTGGGAGGAGGCACGGCAATGAAGGCCTGGGTCCCTCCCTCCGGTGTTCACAGGGTGTGTGGGGAGCACTGGGCAGGGAGCATTCGCTATTTGCTCTTTCCCCTCCTTCCCTCTCTGGGCCTGTTCCTCATCTGCATGACAGGCAGGACCGTTTGAGGACCAAATAAAACAACCCCCGAGGGAGAACTGTGCACTTAATGGAACTACACATCCTCTGACCTCATCGTTCTTTATAGTATGTTGCTCCCATCGGTGTAGAGAGGTAAACTGATCATCATGAAACTGGATCCTGCCTCAGCCCACTGCCCACTGCCTGCCCCCTCTCCGTGCCCTGTTCTCCCCCCCACCTCCAGTACCCCACCCTCCAGTCCTCTCCAGGCTCTGACAAGGTTGCTGGTTTAGCTCACACTGGAAGGGAGAACATTCTTGTCCATTTAAAGGTACATTCAAATGGGCGAGGACCTGGGTTAGGGATAAGGTCGGACCTCAACGAGAAAGGCATCGGGATGATGGGTGCTGAGGCTCGGGCTCAGCCCACTCCCTTCCAACCACCAGGCGCCCACTGCTTGTGTCAGAGGGAAGAGTACTGCCCTGGCTGGTGTGGCTCAGTGGATAGAGCGTCGGCCTGCGGACTGAAGTGTCCCAGGTTCAATTCCAGTCAAGGGCACATGCTCAGGTCTTGGGCTCGATCCCCAGTGGGGGGCGTGCAGGAGGCAGCCGATCAGTGATTCTCTCTCATCGTTGATGTTTCTATCCTTCTCTTTCTCTCTCCCCGAAATCAATAAAAACATTAAAAAAAAAAAAGAGGGATGGGTACTATTTTAAAAAGAAGAAAGTACTCTGTCTCCTCTCCTTCGGGTCGCCTATGTGGTTCCTGGAGTCTCCAGGCCCCCTCTTCCCTGCCTGGGCCCTGTCCAGGCTCCAGCTGAGGTAACCGAGTCTCAGCCACTCCAAATGGGGAAGGCGCATTGAGGAGCCGGAGAGGGAGGCCAGGCTCCGCCCGCTTCCCTAGTTGCCCTTTGGATGTGGAGGTAGAGCAGATGTGCGCACAGGCAGGCAGGTGTCACGCGAAGCCGGGCTGCTTCTGTTTTGGGTGCTACGCAGACGGGGGAGGCGGCCGGGAGGAGTGGACGCGGGAGCCGGCCAGGAGCAGCAGGGCCCCCGGTGCCCTGTCACCGAGGGTGGGACATCTACCTGACAGGGATGCTCTGAGGAGATGCCCGAGCAGCCAGTCATTTGAAGACCCTGGAACCCTATGATTCTACAGCAGTCCCTAGGAATCCTGCCCTAGAGCCACTGGTCCCAGTCTCTGCTGGCTTCAGCAGCACCCGATGGATGCCTTTAGCAGGTATCTTACCTTCTCTGAGTTTCCTGTCTCGCTTTCCTTAAATTAAGACTAAACTTCCTGGGACTGCCCTCCATCCAGAACAGTTGTGGGGACACAGGAGAGCAAAGAGCGAGCTTTTTCCCTGCGGTAACCTAGAACAGAGAGGATGCCACAAATGTGGCCCTCATCCCCTCACCCACCCACCTGTCTCCCCACCCATCTACCCGTCCATCCATCCATTTAACAAATATATACTAAGTGCCTTCAATATATGAGCTGCCTTGTTCACTGCTGAACGCCAGGCCCGAGCACAGGGCTTGGCATCCGGCGAACGCTCAGTAACCGCTGAATGAATACGCTCACCTCTTCCGCTGCTCTGTACGTTTCAAAGACTCAGAAGCCCTGGTCTTGGGGAGCGTACAGCTTCAGTAGGGAGATAGGACACGTGAACTAGAGGTTAAATAAGGGCACGAGGTAGCCTATAAGAGGGCTCACAGGACAGTGGCTGGTTAAGTGGTCAGAGAACCTACAGTAAAAGCCGTAGGAGTTAAGAGGAGTAATAGATCCGAGAAGGCGGGGCAGCCACAGGTGGCGTCCAGCGCAGCCCCCCTCCCCCATCTGGTCCTCAGGGATGGGTGGGACCTGGAGGCACCGAAGGAGAGGAAACTAGAGGAGTGGCGTAGGCGGGTCCCAGGCTCACTGGCTGGGGCAGAAGGATGTCAGCCGTGCGGGCGCACCAGGACGCCAGGCAGGCCGCTTTGGAGCTTCCGCCGGGCCCAGCAGATCTGCCCCTCACCACGCGGCGCTGGGAGGGGTGAGGCAGCTCCTGAGGTGACTGCAGGTGCGTGGGGTCTGCTTGTCTGCCGCCTGCGTTCCTGCTCCTGTCCCTCGGCCGCTGGGCCTGAGCTGGGCCTGGGGAAAGGTGGCCGTGCTGACGTGTTTCCCCGACGCCGTCCTGCTTCCCGTGGAGGGCACCTCCCGTTCTCAGAGGCGAGTCTTAGGACTGCGTGTTGTCTTAACCCACCTTTCTGGTCTGCGCTCCAGCCCTCATAACCCCCTCCCCCCCCCGCATCCCATCCCTCCTCCTGCTGTTGAGCAGAGCTTTGGGAGTGCTCTGCTAGGCACTGAAGCAAATCCAGAAGAAACGGGGTGACGGTGACGCATTTGTGTCAGGAGAGGGTAAGGCAGGGAGGTCCTGGCCCCTCGGCGCCGTCTGCAGCCGCCACGCCCCCCAGGTCAGCTCTGAGCCCGCCCAGGGCCTGTGTGGGGTAAGGACACAAAGACATAGCTTCACAAAGAGCCACGGGAGGCAGCTTGTTGGTTCCCAGCGGGCCTCACCCGCGTCAGCCTCCTCTGAGCAGTTCCCCCGCGGGCGGAGAGGGGTGCTGCGTTCCCCCACACCAGGCCTGAAATGGGGCTTTGGTAAGGGGGCGCGGGGTGGAGAGGGGTTCACAAAGGAAACTGGGAGAAAGTTGGAGAGAAGGACCAAACAGAGTGACCCTTCACGGAGCCACTCACTGTATGCCTGCCCTGCAGTGCGAGGTGCCCGGTAAGCATGAATTCATTTGATGCTCATGGCAGCCCCATGAGGAGGTGCTATTGTTATTATTATTATCCCTCACCCATGATGTTGTTGTTTGAGAGAGAGAGAGAGAGAGAGAGAGAGACATCGATCGCTTGCCTCCTGTACACACCCCGGCCAGGGATCAAGCCCACAGCCTTCTGGTGTACGGGGCAACGCTCCAACCAACAGAGCCGCCGGCCAGGGCGAGGGGCTGTTACTTTGATCCCCATTTCCAGAGGAGGCAGCAGGGGAGTTCAGAGGCCGGCCCGGGACCACGCCGCCATGGCACGGGCACTGGACCTGACACAGTGCCACTCCAGAGCCCTTTTCTCAAACACAGTCCTTCGCTGCCCCGTCTCCTCCCAGCCTGAGCAAAGTCTCCTCACATCACCCGCGTTGGGGAAAGGAAGGTAGACAGCAGCCCAGCTTCCCCCTGGAGACCTGGCCAGCTGGTGGCGGAGAGTGCCTGGACAGTCACACGGAGGGCCCCGGAGCCCCGTGCGGCCAGTGCTGAGAGCCGCTGGCTACCGCAGTCGGTGCCAGCAGCCTGCACTGTTGGGCCAGCTAGGAAGCCCCTGCACCCTGGGCGCAGGCTACGCCACCGCTCGCGGGGGTGTGGATGGGTCCCGTTCGGACACGCTGTGGGTGGGCAGGTGTGGGGGGAGCTCTGAGAGAGTGAGCTGGCAGAGGACGAGACCTGGGAATACTTCGGGGCCCTGTTTCCGAGCTCTGGCTTAGGCCCGCTCTGCTTTTAAAGGTTCCGTCCAAATCGTTGAAGGGTCCCTGCCTCAGTGAGTGACCAGCCAAGTGTGAAAAGTGGGACATGCCACACGAGAGGGCTTTAAAGCCTTAGCAAAAAAAATTAAAATTAACTAAAGCCTTAGCCGAGCAGGGCAGCAATAGCCTTGAGTGAGCTGAGGCCCACTGAGTCCCCCGGACTAGGAACTCGGCAGGAAGGGCTTTTGGGGAGACAGTTTGAGCTGGATTTGGGGAGCTGGGCACAGTGTGGCTGGAAGAGAGGGGGCACCTCAGTTGTGAAGAATGAGGTGTGTGGGGAGAGGGGAACGGCTAGCTGCTAGCTGCAGCGGGAATAAGGAGATGTCTTCCGGGCAGAAAGGCTGCTGGAGAGCGGTTGGCATTGTGAGCAGGAGACGAGGCTGCGGGTCCGACTGCGGGCGAAGCCCGGCTTCCGGGAGAGTCCGGAGGCTTTGCAGGGGCCCGGGCCGTGCAGCAGCAGCGGGGTCCACTCTGGGACTGAGCACTGACTTGGAGGCAAAGGAAAGGGCTGGGAGCCCAGCGGCCGGATGCAGACCTTACTGGAGCACCAGCTGGTGCGGGACAGGCGTGTGCCCCCGCCAGGGCCTACAGAAGGGGCTCCCCGTCACCCTGCGGGCCAGGGGGCAGATGGAGAGAGCTCCCAGCGGGTGGACAGGCTGGTTCTCCGTCACGGGGATTGTCCGATGCCCCTGCCCGCCTCTAAGACTCAGGGGGTTACCACAGGGAAGGAGGGGATCATCCAGCCCCCCTCCTGCAGGGACCCAACAAGAACAGATAAAACTTAGTCCTAAGCCACTCAGCATTTGGAATTAGTTGGTATGTGTAAATGTGCGCCCATTCTGGGCGCCTTGTTTTTCTTCACAATTTACCCACACGTGGTATTTCCTCTCCTGCTGACATTTACCCCATCTCCAAAACTCAGCTGGAGCCCCACTCCTTGGGGAGTGTCTGTGGCCCACGCAGGCCCAGGGGAATCCCTGACCCAGAGCTAGAGCAGGCCGGGTGTTGGGAACGCCGTGCCTGTGCTGTCCACTCGGGCAGCCATGAGCCACGGCGGCTGCTGGGAACTGGGCCTGTGGCTAGAGCCACCGAGGAACTGAATTTAAGTTAATTTAATGTGAACAGCCGCCTGTGCCTCTAACACCTCACGCAGCATGGTCCTTGAGCACCTGTTGTCTGAACAGTGATTTAATCCTTCCCGTCAGCTCAGGGGACCTGCTATTGACCAGACACAAATTACCAAGCGTTCACAGCTCTCATGAGGAGGTACTGTCACCCCCATTTAAGGGGGAAGAAATAAGAGGATGAGAAACCTCCCTGGAGTGGTAGAGCTGGACTTGAGTCTGGGACTGACGCCCGCAGAAGGGCACTGCGCACAGGACTGGAAGAGAGTTGGAGGGTGGAGAGTGGAGCTGACGAGAAGCCCAGGAGATGTGGGGCAGGGCTTGGGGCTCTTCCACATTTTGCTTCTCTTCTTAGCTCCAGGAAGCCTCAGTCCTGCCCCTCAGTGCTTCTTGAAATATGAAAGCAGAGGACAGCCAGCTGTGGGAAGCTAGGACTCACGAGTGTCTGTAAATTGGAGTTATTGCTGGTTCACGTGTTCATCCATTCAGTGAAAAATATATTAAGCATCGTAAGGATTTGGGTTCAAATAGTTAAGTAATAAAGCTGAGAACCTGCATTTTTAACAAAAGCCAGGCAATTGTGGTCCACGGATCGCACTTGGAAGTTATAGTTCTTTATAGTCTTTTATATATATTTTTACTTGGTTTCCCAATTACAGCCAGAAGTAGTCCCTTCTTCCTCCGATCGTCCCTTTAGCAGATTCTCTAGCCCAGTGGTCGGCAAACTCATTAGCCAACAGAGCCAAATATCAACAGTACAACGATTTAAATTTCTTTTGAGAGCCAAATCTTTTAAACTTAAACTTCTTCTAACGCCACTTCTTCAAAATAGACTCGCCCAGGCCGTGGTATTTTGTGGAAGAGCCACACTCAAGGGGCCAAAGAGCCGCATGTGGCTCGCGAGCCGCGGTTTGCCGACCACGGCTCTAGCCTGGCTGCAGACTAGATTCACCTGGAGCTTCAGGAAAAGCTGAGAGCCAGGCCCCAGCCCGGGCCAGTTGGCCAGAATCCAGGGGTGGGGGTGCTCGGGCGTCTCCTGGGGGAGTGGACTCGTGTGCAGCCAGGGTTGAGGACCAGCCTCCTCTCTGATGCCTTGTGGCGCTCAGCCACATCCTGCCCTGCGTTTCTCCTCCATCTCCTTTTGGGTGGGCGGAGTCATCTCCAAGCTGCAGAGCAGTTTTGACTGAATGAAACCCTTGCCCCTTTCTCAGTTCAGCTTTAGGCGCACCGAAACATTGCCCCAGGAGCGGCGGTCATTTGCCAAAAGGGGACAAATGATCCTTCCTGTCCTTTCTGAACCATCCTCTTTTTGCTGGATCTCAGGTGCCTCCCCCTTAGCATAGCTTTGTGAGTGGCACCTCGTGTCAGAGGGTCAGGAGAGGGAGCGCTGCGGTGAGATGGTGGGAGGGATGGGCCTGCCTGGGTCAGCGGAGAGTCAGGTTTCAGGTGTTGGTGCCAGCCCGGCCAGCTTCCGGTCCCTACGGCTTGGACAGCACCGGGGCCGAGGGAAATCTTCCAGGATGGAGTTCTCTCCTTGAAGGATTCCTGGCGCCATAGTGGGCAAGTGGAAGCAGGCCTGGTTGCAGGTAGAATCATGAGGCAAGTGAGGGTTTCTCAGGTGCTCCGTCCCCCTGGCTTCCCCTTTAATTACCAATGGCCTGGACCCTGCCCCTTCCCAGAGGTCCCTGCCTACCTGCCCTTCCGCTCCCCCTCCCCCGAAGCCTGCTCCTAACGCACACTAGGCGGAGTATTTCTAGTCAAGTTAAGTGTGCTGCCCAGTCCAAGGGTTCTTGTTTGTTTTCAAATCGAAGAGGAGTGTTTCAAATGATGGAATTCTAGCTGTCATTGTGGATTAAGTATTTTTGAGGGAAGTGGGTTTTCTTCTGAATTCCTGGCATCACAGAGTCGGGCCACTGTGAAATCAGAGGGGGGTGGGAGGGCACCTGCTTCGGGAGGAGTCACTGCCTCTCTTTTGGAGGAAAGGGGGGTTTGCCTTTGGGAGGCATCAGCAGGGGGCCTCATGCACACCCTCTGCCCTGCCAGATGTGGATGAGTGTGTGGAGGGGACCGACAGCTGCCACATTGATGCTATCTGCCAGAACACCCCACGGTCATACAAGTGCATCTGCAAGTCTGGCTACACAGGCGACGGTAAACACTGCAAAGGTGAGGCTGGGAGGGCGCCCGCAGCGGGGAGAGCAGTGCCGCTGCCCTGCCCGGGGGCTGCACTGCGTGACTCTAAGGCCTGCGATCCCACTGGCCTGGGGCGGGGGGGGGGGGGGGGCTGATGGAGGCAGGGAGGGGCGGAGCTGTTTCTTCCCAGAGAGAGCGCCCTTTTCTAATTTGCACAAAGGCTCCGTATAGGCTAGTTCACAGCCAGACACACAGGGCTGTGTAGGGGGTCAGAATCACGGGACTAAGGCCCGAGGGTCCCTGACATTGGAGCCTCCATCTTCAGGCCCCTACACCACAAAGCATGAGGACAGACGGGGTTCCTCCTGGAAACCAGCCCCCTCGGGAGGGCGGAGCAGAGGAAGCCGCCTGCTGCGTCAGTGCGACCCTCGGTGCTGATGAGGCTTCAGGGGCAGGTGCACTCTTACTTCCTGGTGACAATATAATTTGAAAAGTGATTGTGTCGTCCCTAGAGGAACCCCAAAGGCATTTATACCCTTTGGCCCAGGAATTTTACTCCTAGGAACTTCTTCAAAGGGAATTCAGAGAAATAACATACAAGAGAAGATATTCTTTGATGCAGTATTTATGATAGTGAAGTAAATGGGAGGACTCTAACAACAGAGAAAAAACTAATTATGATGTAGCGACACGATGGAATATTCTGCACCCACGTACATTGGTAACTAGAAAGGCTGGGCGGAAATATGAGAAAATGTTTGACTTTAGATGAAAATAGCAAAATGCAAAATGGTTTGTAGGCTATGAAAGTAACTGTAAGCGCGTGCACACACACACGCACACAGACACACACACACACATGCACACACACACACACACACGCACACACACACACACACGCACACAGACAAGGTGGTTGACCACCACAGGGCTGAGCCAGGGCTGGAGAGTGGGGGCACGCAGGTGGGTCCAGCGGCCTAGCTCCTCTTTGCCCGCAGATGTGGACGAGTGCGAGCGCGAGGATAATGCAGGCTGTGTGCACGACTGTGTCAACATCCCTGGCAATTATCGATGCACCTGCTACGACGGATTCCACCTGGCACATGATGGACACAACTGTCTGGGTGAGCAAGGGAGAGGGGTGTGGGAGGGGAGGGGAGTCTTGTGGGGAAGGCGGTGTTTCAGCATTTCCCATTTCCCAGACAAGGCGAGGAAAGTGACCGAAAACAGCTGCAAAATAGAGAACAAGGTCCGTCTCCCCTTTGAGACTGGCACTGGGGTTGAACTAGTCCTGCGCTGGGTGAGCACAGCAGAGGAGAGGGCAGGGCCAGCGAGGACAGTAGTGGGCGTAGCCCGTGGGGGCGTGTGGGAGGTGATTTGGCTGCAGACAGATCCTGGCCCTGCTGCTCACTAGGGTGGCCTTGGGCAGAGTCCGTCTCTGGGAGCCTCAGCTGCTCAAAGGGCTCCGTGAGACCCCATGAGCGAACATGTGTCAGGAGCCCTGGACAGTCCTTGGCGCAGGGCGGGTGCTCCATACGCAGGACGTCGTCGACGCTGCTGCTGCTCCCCTGCGCCCTGGGGAGCCTCTGCCGCGAAGGGCGGGTCTTCTCCCAGCGCCCTCTGACATCTCCAGGCGCCTGACATCTCCAGGCGCCCTCTCCTCGCCTCTGAGGCCTCAGTCTGACCTGACCTCCTTGTCCCGGGAGCTGGATCAGAAAGAGGAGAATCTCTAAGTAACTAAACTCAACGTTGGTTTCTGTCATTTACCGGCACCGTGTCAGATTCTCCCCCAGGTAGGAAAACTGAGTCCCACAGCATAGAAAGATGTGATACTGGCCCAGGGGTCCTTCCCCAAATTCTCTCTCTGGGGCCATAACAGACACAGGGGCCTGGAAGAACAGACCAGGAAAGGAAGAGAAGCCACAGGAATGATGCCCAGAAAAGCAGGATTATTTGAGGAATTATCTCAGGTCCCTTGGCCTAGGAGAGCCTCCTGACTACAGAGCTGCCTTCAAACCCAGTCACATTCCATCCCTGGACCAGGCTTCGAGGTTTCCACTCCCAACCAGGCCTCGAAGCCCCGATTCCTGCTGGGCCCTTCCCCGCAGGCCTGGCCACCTCTCACCACTGTGGTTACCAGAGCAGGGCCTCCCTTGTCTGCCCAGCCCCCTGTGAGGCCCCCGGGAACTCCTTCGGAAAGAGGAGCTGCGACGCTGGGACCAGGGCAGGGACTTGCCTACAGGACTGTGAACATCAGCGTCTGAGCTCTTGGGTTGCCTTTGACCTCTCTAGGCCCCGATTCTATCGTCTTGTTTCCTTATAAAATCAACCAGAAGATAAGGGAATGAGTAGGTAGGGAAGGGGCCAGGGAGAGCAACGGTCTGTCTAACACTAACTCTAGGGTTGGGGCTCTAAGTCTCAATCTTACCTTTGGCTTTAGGGGAACCCCGAGTACGTCATCCAGGCCCTGGGTGGCTTCGGTCTCTCCACTGAGAATTGGAGGAAAGAATTGGCCAGAGTAGCAAAGATTGGAGTAGAAGGGAACAAAGAAGCAGCGGTTGCCAACCTTTCGGACCTCGTGGACCACCAGTGGTCCAGGGACCACCGGTTGGTGACTGCTGCAAAGGATGGAATGTAGGATGGGGCAAGAGCGGGAAGACAGGGGTGGGAGAAGTCACGGTGTAGCGACAGAGGGGCAGGGACAGGGACAAGGCAGAGGAAAGTACCCCTCCTTGGCTTTCCTAACAAGTGCATCTCAGGCAGGAGCCTGCTGGATCCGGGCCCCATGGCCCTTGGCCAGAGGGGAGAGGACAGGGTTTTGAGGCTCAACAGAGAGGATGGAGAGAGGGCAGAGAACCCCTCAGGAGCCCAGATCCCAACTGCTACTTGTGGGAGCCAATCTCCCTCATGCCTCCTGGGCCAAGGAAAACTGGACTTGGGAGGTCAAGTAGGGAGCATAGAGACAGAGTAGAGGCATTGAAGTGGGGGGACCTGGGATGAGCGTGATGCTCAGATCTGGGGGTGGTGATTTGTGGTGGTGATTAGGGTGTGGCCTGGCAGCTCCTGCCGCCTCCCCTCCCCCCCTCGCTGCCAAGCTCCAGACTTTGTTTTGTTAAACCAAAATAGGAGAAAGGCTAGGGAATATGGCAGCAAGCCCAGGCATGGGGGGAGGGGAGGAAGGACCGGGCGTGGCCTGTCCACAGATATGGTCCCTGCTCCGCAAGGAGTTGAGGCCACTGCCTTCCCCACCCTGCCTCACCCACCTCGGCACCATGGCCACAGCTCTCCCTGCACACGGAGCCCTGTCCCCGGTTCTCTGATTCCCTGGCTCTCATCGCCACCAGCTGCCCCAGGTCCTCGCCCCGTCCAACCTCCACTGTATCTTCATCTCTGTTCCTCTTCTCTGCCTCTTTCCTCATCTCTTCTGCCCTCAGACTCAGTTCCAAGAGGCTCTTCACCTAAGTGAGCCATGTTCACAGGTCCCTCCCCACGTGCTCGCTCCCCAGCTCTGCCCTCTTAGGGCGGCCTCTTCAGGAGCGGAGCAGGAGCTGAGCGGTGAGAACTGCCTGGCCTGCGGCTGGGTGTTGGACTGGGGAGGAGGGGGAGGTGTGTGTGCCGGACTCTTAAGACCGCGCCCACCCCTCGGTGGCTGCACCCCACCGCTCACCAGACGCTCCCCTGCACAGATGTGGACGAGTGTGCCGAGGGCAACGGGGGCTGTCAGCAGAGCTGTGTCAACATGATGGGCAGCTACGAGTGCCACTGCCGGGAAGGCTTCTTCCTCAGCGACAACCAGCACACCTGCATCCAGCGGCCCGAAGGTCAGCCCTTGGCCGGGGCGGAGCCCCGCTCCCTGCGCTCGCCTCTCCATCCGCGTGGGAGCTTTCCTCAGTACCCCCTAGGTCTCCCCCTCCTCTCAGCTCCACTAGCTCCTTCTCTGTCCCTCAACTGACCCCCATCCTAAGGCTCTGCAGATAGACTCTGTCTTAAAGCAAAATCGGGGAATTCCTTTGGAGTTGGGGCCAGTGTGGGGTGTCCTCTATGTCCAGAGCCCGGTGCATCTTGCTCCTAATTAATGGCAGATGGCTGAGCTCTAAGCTGCTGTTATGAGAGGGCCTCACCGATGCCGCGTTCCTTGGGAGGGTCAGGCAGGAATAGTGGGTATGTGTTGTCTGTTTCTGGGGCTCTCTCCCGGTTAGACTGTGACATTTCTGAGGGCAGGGACTGTGTCTAATTCATCTTTGTATCCCCAGAACCCAATAAACTGCCCTGCATGTAGTGGGAGCTTAGATATTCGTTGAATAGAATCATGTAGGAGTTATCCAGTTACTCCACCCACAGTTACTTATCTTCTTCCCAGTTTGACTGTACGCTCTTTGAGGACATAAAATATACATGTCCTATATTTACCTTATGTGCGGGTCCTTCCTAAATCCACCCAGTACCTGGCACAGTGCTGGGCAACAAGCAGACACTAGCTTTTGGTTGGAAGGAGAGGTGATCATGCAGGTTTCCTGGAGGTTGGGTGTAATGCCTGTACGCCAATCAGAATGGCTCTGAGCTCCGTCTCCTCTCCGTCTTGCAGTCTTGGTGGAATTCTCCCAATTTCCTGGGCCCCAGTTATTCCTTCTCGTTCCTCTTCCTCTTGGCATCCGGAAGTACAGAGCATTCACCCTGCTCCTCTTCCGTTTTAGAAGGAATGAACTGCATGAACAAGAACCATGGCTGTGCTCACATTTGCCGGGAGACACCCAAAGGGGGTATTGCCTGTGAATGCCGCCCTGGCTTCGAGCTCACCAAGAACCAGCGTGACTGTAAACGTGAGATCCCTGGGATGGCAGTGGGAGAAGGGGAGACAGTGAGGGGGGGGGGGGGGCTCAGCAGCAGGAGGTGGGAGGGAAAGGGAGCAGGGGAGAGGCAGCCCGACAGGAAGGCCAAGTGACTGAGCTCTGGAGAACTGTGGTACCCAGGGAGAAGCAAGCTGACAGGCCTCCTGCCCTCTCTGCACAGTGACGTGCAACTATGGTAACGGTGGCTGTCAGCACACGTGCGATGACACAGAGCAGGGTCCCCGCTGCGGCTGCCATGTCAAGTTTGTGCTCCACACCGACGGGAAGACATGCATCGGTGGGTGAGGCCCGTGGAGAACTCAGTCCACCTGTGATGGGGGGAGGGGAAGGGTCCGTGGGAACCAGGGGAGTGGGGAGCACATGGAGCCCAAGTGCTGGGCGCAGGAGGGCTGGTGAGTTGAAGACCCGGACAGTGCCAGGTCGAGAGACAGGTCTCACCCGCCCTCTCCTCCTCCCCACCCGTTGGTTCCGCTGCACCCCGCCGGGAGCCTCACCACCCTCTTCATCCAGGATAAAGTGTTGCCAACCTGGGAATTGTTAGCAGAGGCACGTGCTGCCCAGGGTTGTGGCTGAGAGGGGAGGAGAGCGGGCGGTGCAGGATTAGGCCTGACCAGAGGCACTGCTGCCCAGTGTCAGACGGGCGCTGTCACAGCCACTGTCCCCACTGGAGCTGAGGGGACAGAGTGCTCTTCCCGAACACCCAGCTCTGAATTGACGGTGGGGTTTCCTGACTCCAGGGTCTCTCCCTCTGTAGCCTTTCTCCCCTCTGCTCCCCCACTTCTTCTCTCTCTACCACATTCCAGTGGGACTCCCTCTAGGCTCTGCCCCGGCCTCTCACTTCTCCAGTGCCAGCCTTCCATCCTCTTGCCCTGCTTTGGGGCCTTCTTAACGCCCGGATCCCTTTTCCTGAATTCCTAGGCCTTACTTCACGCATCTTCAGGTACCATGGATGAGTCTAACTCCGACTCCCCTAGTCTTTAGGTCTTTCGTGAAGGCCAATTACTATGTGCTCTCAGGGTGCTGAGAGGTGATGGAGAAGTGGGAGTGGAAGGAAGGAGCTGGCCAGGCAGGGGCGAGTCGGCCTGCGGGCACAGTATTCCTGGGTAGAGATCACCGCGCAGGCTACAACATGCTGGGGACGGGAAGCGTGCACGCAGCCCTCTGTCTATCAGTCATGACAGTCAGCTACGAACAGGCTGCCCCCATCTCACTCCAGAGACCACCGGTCTCTGCAGACAGCGCCGCCTTTCCCCAGCACAAGAACGGGAGCAGATGATGCTCTGAAAGGCCTCCCGCAGCACCTGCTCCAGAGACTGGCACCCAGGGCTCGAAAGTTCTCTACGTAAACCTCACCTGCTCCGTGTTTCCTCGGAACTAACTCTTCAAAGACCCCGGAACCTTTGGGGTCTTCCTGTTGCCTTCTCCAGGCTGATCGTACCAACTCCTTTCATTTCTCCCCCATAAATCTAATTCTGCTTTCCAAACCTCCCCCACCCCCTGCCCGACACTCCCCCTCCCCCCAGTCTCGCAGGAGAAACTGCATGCGGTCCCCACGGGAAAGCTGCATGCCTCAGGACGGAGCGCGGCCGATGTGAGGGTGGGTCCCTCAGCACATGGTCCTGGGCACGGCTGCTTTTGGAAATGCCCTATTAAGCTTGAGCTCTTCCCTAATGCAAGACCCATTCTGCCTTCTAGGCCACGGCCAAGTGCGGCAGAAGAGAGCACACAAGGCTGTTCTAGAGCCCACAGCCACGTTCTTTCCACGATCCTCACCCTCGTCTCCAGGAGACCTTACTGACCTTGCCCTGACCTCATTCTCTCCCCTCCCTGGCAGGCGGGGGCTTCATTGTTCGGGGCCGTCAGGACACTCAGATTTGCTGGGGAGACGAGGGCAGTGTAGTTGAGCAGAGGGTGGGCATCCTTTGGGACCTGGCAGCTGGTAAGACGAGGTTGGGCCCCAGCTCTGCCTTCGGCACGCTGTGTTACTGGGCCCGTGACTGCCCCTCTCTGAGACTTCCCCATCAGTCCTTTGGTGGGAGCCCAGCTTCCTTTGGACACCAGGCAGGACAAGGCTGGGGAGTGACGTTTAGAGTCTCAGGCTCATCATATGGGGACAGTGGTTTGGGCCTGCCGGGTGGGGGAGGTGGGGAGGGGCCGGGGCTCGGTGGGCCACAGTGGCTCCTGCCCAGCATCTAAACAGCTTTTTTACAATGTCAAACAGGGGAAAGGCGGCTAGAGCAGCACGTCCCCCCCCAGGCCGTTTCTAATGGTAAATATGTCTGCTCTCTCCGCTTGCTCTCACTGGCTTGCTAGGGGAAAGGCTAACCCGCTGGGGCTCCCACTAACCGCATGCCCTCTGGGCCCGGCCTGGCTGCTCCAGCCTGCCAGCAGGGCTCCCCTGGCAGCCTGGTAACGGGCCCTCTGAGTGTCCTCTGAGTCCCCAGGAGCTGGCCCAGGAGCCTTCATGCTGGCTTTGTCTGACCCTATCACTCCTTTTCTCCTGCCCCTCCTCCCACCTTCTCCCTCCCCACCTTCTAACACCTCACCCTGCCCAGCCATCCGCCCTCCCTTTCTCTGCCTTCTGCACAGCTGAAGACCCAGCAGCTCCATCTCAGCCACCGTGTCCACTGTGCCACCCTCCGGGGCTCCGTGCCCACTGTAGCTACGGCCCCAGCATCGCGCATCACCGCGCCCTCCATGTGGTGTAGATCATGGCCTCTGAGTGCAGACAGACCTGAGTTTGAGTTCTGGCTCTGCCGAGTCTGCCTTGACTCGCACAGGATCTCTGTTCCCCTCTCACTGCTCTCGGCTTGGGGCACCTCTTCTTATGCTAAGAGCATTCTTGGGGGAATGGCTGGGCTTGGAGTCTGAATCAGGTTCCCGCCCAGGTTCCTCCCATGACCTTGGGAAACCCCAGGAGAGACGAAGGCGGGAGAGCTACACAGGAGAACCCACTGTGGCTGCCCCAAACCTGCGCATTGAAGGACCAGGCGTGACCAGGGCCCCACAGGCAGGTGGCCTTCTAGTGCCCCAGCCTTGCTGGCCTCCTCAGTGACAAGGGTTGGGCCGAAGTTTTAGGAGTCAAAGATTCAAGGCGATAGTACTCTCTGGTGCCTTTCTCATTCAGTTCCTGACTCTGAGAACCACTCCTCTCTTCCCTCGCAGAGGCCTTGGGATTTTGTCTCTCTGTTGGGAGAATCTAGACCCCGACCCCCCCCCCCTGCCCCCAGAGGATGGCCCACACCTCTCCACAGCCCCTGTGCAGGGCCTTGCATTATTTGAGCTGATGGTTTTTTCCTGCCTCACTGACACTCCTCAGCTGTTAAACCTGTTTTTCTCCTGCTCTGAATTCAGAAAATAGGGCAAGTGACCCATCCACACATCCCTACTCCAACCTCTCAGCAAAGGGAACTTACCAGCCAAGCGGGGGTGACAGAAGAGACAGCGCTGAGGTTCTGTAACTCTGACCTGCCTTCCTACGCCCTTCCTCCTCTGATTCTGCTGCTTTGCCCCCTCCGCTCCCCTCCGCATCAGGAAAGCAGAACAGAACAGTCCGCTCATCTCCACCCGGTACTAGAAGGAGGGCTCGGGAGGAGCTGGGGGTAGCCTCGAAGGGGCTGGGAAGTGACTGCCGTCTCTTCTGAGGACCAGCCGTCAGCCCTTGAACTGGAATTGTTCTTAAAACAGCTGGGCAGGGAGGCAGGGAGAGATGAATCGGTGGCCATCAGCTGTCTTAGGAATCACCAGGCTCACTCTTCCCAGGATTATCCCACCATGACCTCCCACCCACCAAAGAGGTAGTCAGTGGAACGAGGAGGGAACTCCTGTCTGCCCCTTCTTATTCCCTGGTAGCGACTGCTCCCACCCTCCTTGCACCCTCCCTCTCTGCCTCCTCCACCCCTCAGCACATTCCTGCCTGACAGCTCTGGCTTGTACCTGCCTCACTGCTGTCCACCTTGTTTCAATCAAGTAGGGGGCAGGGACGTGGACTGCTTGGCTGCACTGTGAGGGGCTGGGGGCTGGGAGCCTCCGCTTACTGCTCCTTGTAAAGCACAGGGAGGCGGCCGAGGCCTCCCCTCTGCCCTCGGGCCTCTGTGCTCTCCGTTACCCAAGAGTTTGGGGTTCCTCCAGGCTGATAACCTGTTACCATCCCTGGCCTCCCTCCTAAACAGAGACCTGTGCTGTCAACAACGGGGGCTGCGACAGTAAGTGCCACGACGCAGCGACAGGTGTCCACTGCAGCTGCCCGGTGGGCTTCATGCTGCAGCCAGACAGGAAGACCTGCAAAGGTACGGGGTTTCAGAGGACAGGCACGAAGGGGAAGGGGCTGAGGTGGGGACTGAGGGGGTACCTGTTATGGGACCAAACCTCCTGCACCCCTGGAGGCTATCCTGATGCTAAAGAACTGAGGTCATAACTAAGGCTTGTCTGCTGTCCACCTTTCCCATCTCTGTTCAAGGGGCACAGAAGTCCAGCCAGTCCCTTAGTGTCCCCTGCCCTACACGACCTTGATTTCCCTCCTTTGATTCCTGTCCCCTATAGATCCTTAACCCTCTCGGCTAATGAACATGCCATTTACATTTGTCCCTGGGTCTAGGAGGATATTTGAGCCTGTGTGTGCATGAAGTATGTTTCATACCCTCTTATCCCACATGGGCAAGACCTTCCCTGTGAAAAGGCTGTACTGGTTGGGTGGGAGCACTGATGCTGGAGCCTGGCCCCTGGGTTCAGATCCCAGCTCTGCCTCGGCTTCGCTCTGTGATCCTGGGCAAGTAACTTGTATCTCTGTGCCTGAGTTTCACCACAATGAGGGCGCTTGCAGAATGTTGTAAGAATTAAAGGAGTTATAAATTATAAAGTACTTAGAACAGGCCTGACAAATGATAAACACTTTGTGTTAGCTGTTATTATGGTATGCTCTCCCACACTGTGCATCTACTTCCTCCCCTTTAATGAGCCAGGTCTACGGGGAGGTTGGGGAGTGCAGGGTAGCCATGCTGAAAACAGTGATTCATCAGGGCTTGTTCCCCGGTCACAGGAGTGAGGACTGGAAGGAGGTCTGGGCTCATTCTTTGTGTCTTTTGGCCAACAGCTGGCCCAGAGGACTGGGGAGGGCTGGGCAGCAGGTCAGACAGCCAGAGTTGAGAGGTTTCCTGCTGGGAAGGACTGTTGACAGGTATGCTGAGAGTGAAGTGGAGGGCTGCCCCTCCCCCAAGGAGGGGTGCGTAGCCTGGGTCCTGTCTGCCACCAGCTTGGGGAACTTGACCTCAGGAAGGAAGCTGCTCACCCCGCCCCCGCCCCCCCTTCCTAGTGCTGAAAGCTGCCTCAGGCCTGAGTCTCTCCAGATCTCTCCCAGTCCAGCCCCTGCCTGGCCCTCTCCCCTCCCCCATCAGCTACCCAGCCTCCCTCGCTGGCTTTTCCCCTCTGAAGACCTGTCCCTTTGACTATCCACGTCTCTGTGCCATCTCCTCACCCACCCTGCTGGGCGCCTGTGGCAGGCGAGGGAGGGGAGCGGGGGCGGAAAAGAATAAACCCCATCCTCCAGCCGTTTGGAGAAGGGCCACCAGCAGCAGAGTGAAGGGCATGGACTAGCCCTGTTGGTCAAAAGCCCACCCACTTCCTGCTCCAGGCAGCTACCCATGGCCTGACCTGGCTCCCCTGCGTCCCCTTAGAGAACTCAGCCTGAGGAAAGGTGTTGCTAACAGCACAGACAATCCCCTGAACAGGGAAGAAATGGGAGAGTCAGAGGGGACAGGCTCAGGGCTCTCCGTGATGCTGGCCGTGAGGGAGGGCGTGATCCTGTATCCTTGTTTGTCCCCAGCCTTCAGCATTCCCTTTGGTTTTCTCTCCTTTGTCCTGCTTCCCCAGACATAGACGAGTGCCGCTTGAACAATGGTGGCTGTGACCACATTTGCCGCAACACGGTGGGCAGCTTTGAATGCAGCTGCAAGAAGGGCTATAAGCTTCTCATCAATGAGAGGAACTGCCAGGGTGAGTAGACTTGGGCCAAGGAGAAAGCCCTGGACAGGTTCTTGGGGTGGCGAGTTTCAAGCAGGCCAGAGCCTGAGAAAGTCAACAGACACCGTGGAGACTTTCTGCAAGCAGTGCCGTGCTGCAAATTAGCAAATGTGCGCCTTCTTGACGGCCCAGCTCTACGCTGGGTGCATGGCTCGGCAGAGTGAGGGATGGGTTTCACCCCAATTCATATCCTGGGTAGGGTCTGACCTGCCTAACCACACATAGTGGCCCTGATCCAGAGGCATCCGGGCTCGCAGTTCCTGACTCCAGGGATCCAAGCGGAGGGGCACGGGACGGGGAGCATTGCTGAATCGCTGAGTCTAGCGCTGGGCCATAAGTCGGGGCTTTCAATTTAAGGAGAGAGCCAAGGCCTCTCACTTGGGCCGTTCACCTGAGCAAGGGGTCCCCGGGCCAAGTCCCCCAAGACAGACTCTGGCTTGAATCCTTGCTCTTCCAGATATAGATGAGTGTTCCTTTGATCGAACCTGTGACCACATATGTGTTAACACACCGGGAAGCTTCCAGTGCCTCTGCCATCATGGCTACCTGCTGTATGGTGTCACCCACTGTGGGGGTAAGCCAGCAAATGTGGACCCTCAGCTACCAGGCCCCTCTCACCCCCTCACGGTTCAACTGAACAAGCCCCTGAGTTGGCTTGTGGCTCTGGGCAAATCCCCAGGTACACGTGCCAGGTCTGCATCCATCATGATGAAATGGGAGGAATTAAGACAACTGGGAATCAGGTATCAGGGACTGGCATCCTGCCTCCAAAATGTCTGTCTCCCATCCCCATCACTTTCCCCTGACTCCTATCCTTGGCTCCCAATTCCAGCCCCGCTGTAGGTAGCAGTGGAAGGCTTTTAAAAGCTCGTCCCCTTGGCCCCTTCTCAATCATTCTTTTGACTGTGGACAGAGATAAAGAAAGGCGGTCTTAGGTTTGACCTCTTCTCAGACCGGTAGTCACCCTGAAATGCCTGGAACGCTAACCAAAGGTCCTTACCCACTGCGCACTCCCTGGCTCCTTCTCCTCCCCCACCAATGTTGGTCGGTGACTCCCTGCTCCTCCCCGCAGATGTGGATGAGTGCAGCATCAACCGGGGAGGCTGCCGCTTTGGCTGTATCAACACTCCTGGCAGCTACCAGTGTACCTGCCCAGCAGGCCAGGGCCGACTGCACTGGAATGGCAAGGATTGCACAGGTGGGCATCGCCCTCTGCTGGCCGCAGCTGGCACTACCATTTCAGGGGTTCTGGAAAGCAAAGCATTCCATGTTGAGGAAAGTGAGGTAGTAATAGGGGTGGAGAGTGTAGCTACTTGTTAGACACATGACGGTTCCAGTAAATAACCCTGTCATTCCTTTATCAGTCTGTGTGTAAGTTACAATTACAATTCTGCACGTAGCTGATTCTCTTCCTCCACACCACCCAGCTGAGGGAGAGGGTGAGGACAGCAGGCCCGCTCCTCCTCAGGCTTCTCTCCCTTCCTAGAGCCTGTGAAGTGTCAGAGCAGTCCTGGTGCCTCGAAAGCTATGCTCAGCTGCAACCGCGCTGGCAAGAAGGACACCTGTGCCCTGACCTGCCCCTCCCGGGCCCGGTTTTTGCCAGGTACATAGGAGAGGTTGCTGGAGGGCCGGGGCGGGGGGGCAGGGTGGCGGTGGGAAGGAAGACTGGCTGTTCAGGCAGCAACTCTGCTGCCCTTAGAGATGTCCAACCGGTGAGGGTGGGGGGGGGCAGGTCAGAGCTGTGACAGCCCCCTTCTCTCAGAGTCGGAAAACGGCTTCACGGTGAGCTGTGGCACCCCCAGCCCCAGGGCCGCTCCAGCCCGAGCGGGCCACACCGGGAACAGCACAAATACCAACCACTGCCATGGTGAGCACCAGCCTAAGGCCTGTTCCCACCCCACACTCTTGCTTATTGACCCCGGTTTCTCGTCTTCATTAACCCCCGCCCTTACTTTTTCCTGGATCCCCGTTCTTTGCTCTGTAATTCTCCAGCCCAGCTGCCTTCTCCCTCTTCCCCTAACATCTGGTTGCCTTGGCTTTTGTAATCCCTCTCCTCCAGCCAAGCCCTGGCTTACTGCCCAGCTTCTCAACGTCCCCACAGCAGCATTCACCCCACCCCCAGGGCTCCCGGGCTCTGCTGAGCTTCTCCCATCCCTCTAGAGGCTGCAGTGCTGGCGGTTAAACAGCGGGCCTCCTTCAAGATCAAGGACGCCAAATGCCGTTTGCACCTGCGCAACAAAGGCAAAATGGAGGAGGCCAGCAGAATCCTGGGGCCAGGTTTGGACTGGGGACCCCACTCCAATAGGTTGTCTGGCCATCAAACCCTTCCCACCCCTCAACTCTTCTGCTTAGTGAGATCGCCCAAAACCCACTGGACCCTGAACTCTAGAAAGAGCAGGGGCAAGAGCAGATGTAGGCATAGAGGCCGAGGCAGTCCCAGGACATTCTCCACACCAAGTGAAAGAGAAGGGAGGCAGAGGCAGTCAGAGATCTGGGGGGGAGTGTCAGCTTGGGCTGGAGGGTGAGAGCTGGAGAGAGAACTTCCCCACCCCAGGAGGTGCCCTGGGCTGACAAGGCCTTCCCCCAGGCGCTGCGTCCTGCTCCGACTGCCAGGTCACCTTCATCCACCTCAAGTGTGACTCCTCTCGGAAGGGCAAGGGCCGCAGGGCCCGGACCCCTCCAGGCAAGGAAGTCACTCGGCTCACCCTAGAACTGGAGGCAGAGGTCAGAGCCGAAGAAACCACAGGTGGGACTGGGAGCACTGCTGGAGGGAGGAGGGCGGGAAGGGAGGGCAGAGGTAGGGAAACCACAGGTCTCAACAGCAGACCCCGCCGAATGCCAAGCCCAGGAGCCAGTCCTCTCACCTGTGGCCCCTAGCTTTGCTCTTTCCCTACTGCTCACAGCCACTTCCCTCTCTTCCTCCTCTGGCTCATACCACCACCTGCCACAGCCAGCTGTGGGCTGCCCTGCCTCCGACAGCGGATGGAACGGCGGCTGAAAGGGTCCCTGAAGATGCTTAGGAAGTCCATCAACCAGGACCGCTTTCTCCTGCGCCTGGCAGGCCTGGACTATGAGCTGGCCCACAAACCGGGCCCGGTAGCTGGGGAGCGAGCTGAGCTGGTGGAGGCCTGTAGGCCTGGGCAGCACCGCGCGGGGGCCAAGTGTGGTAAGGGAGCTTGCTGGGACGCAGGGGAGCATGGGAACAGAAAGAGCCATCTGGGGCCTGGCTCAGAGCAGAACACATCATGGCCTCAGTTGCATCTCTCAAGTTGTGAGGCAGCCAAGACCCTCCTGCCCCTCCCTGGTCCTGAAATCTAGGACAACAGGTGGGGCCACCAACCCCCCTGCACATGGCTTTGGCCCCCGATTCTTCCACGCAGAATTCTGTTTCCAGACAGAGGTTCTCCTTAAATCTGGGGGAGCGGGAAGGGGAGTCCCAGGCCTGGGTGGTGGGAAATAGGGGGGTGGGTGGCTAGCACAGCCGACTCTCCCTCAGTCAGCTGCCCGCAGGGAACGTATTACCACGGCCAGACGGAGCAGTGTGTGCCATGCCCAGCGGGCACCTTCCAGGAGAGAGAAGGGCAGCTCTCCTGCGACCTTTGCCCTGGGAGTGATGCCCACGGGCCTCTTGGAGCCACCAACGTCACCACATGTGCAGGTGCCAGGGGAACAAACAATGCAGAGTGGGGTAGGGTGGGCACTGGGATGCCCATGGGCATGGGATTTCCCAAGGGCAGGCCCAGGCTCCAGGCTACTCTCCTAGTCAACATCCTGTTTGTGTGCCTCTGTCCCCTGAGACTGGGTGACCCCAAAGGGATGGCCAGGACCACCCCCATCAGAGTTGGGCCCTTGGTTCATTGCAGGTCAGTGCTCACCTGGCCAACACTCTGTAGATGGGTTCAAGCCCTGCCAGCCATGTCCACGTGGCACCTACCAACCTGAAGCGGGACGGACTCTGTGCTTTCCGTGTGGCGGGGGTCTCACCACCAAGCACGAGGGGGCCATCTCCTTCCAAGACTGTGACACCAAAGGTGAGTGGGCTCCTCACCCCAGCAGGAAACTCCCCTACCCCAAACTCTCCAAGCCTCCAGAGTAGACCCATGTTTGTTGCTCCACCATCTTCCCCAAACTAAGAAAGGCCCAGCTGCCCGACCAACCACACCATCCTGCTCCTAGGCCCCATCCTGACCCACCACAGCCACAAGCCTGGGAATTGGGGAATAAATAATAACAGTTACCCTTCTGCTTTGGAAAACTGGTAGCACAGTCTCCCCAACACTACAAACGAGTTTCGGTGCAGGTTGAGCACTGCTCAGTGCCTGAAAGAAAAGGATTGGCACTGTAGCCGACCACTGTCAAGCTTGCTTTCCCTGCCGTGAACTCTGGCATGACTAGGAAAGGTTGGGACTCTGGGAGAAACTGTGGTGTCTTCAGTCTCCTGATTCTCCAGGATGGATGTGTCCTGCCCACCCCATGTCCCAGAACTCCCACTTGCCTGCCACCTTAACTGCTACCTCTCCCCCTCGCCTGCAGTCCAGTGCTCCCCTGGGCACTACTACAACACCAGTATCCATCGCTGCATCCGCTGTGCCATGGGATCCTATCAGCCTGACTTCCGTCAGAACTTCTGTACCCGCTGTCCAGGAAACACAAGCACTGACTTCGACGGCTCCACCAGTGTAGCCCAGTGCAAGAGTATGTGGCAGGCCAGGCTGCAGAAAAGGGGTTAGAGGGGCCGGGAGCAGTGGGCACAGGAAGAAGCAAGGTGGGAGTAAACCAACAGGGAGCGGGCCTGGGGCGTGGATGGGCAGGGACGTCCCACCCTCTGTCTCTCCCCAACTCACTCAGGCTCAAGACCAGTTGCTGGGATGGGCCCTGTAGCACCCTCTCCCTGGAGACAGGTAATGGGGAGGCAAAGACAGGTGAGGTGAGATAAGAAGGTACTCAAAGAGCAGGAGGGAAGGTGGCCCCAGAACCTGGAGGATGGATGATGAGCTAAGAAGGTGGCTAGCTACCTACATGTGTCTGATTTCCACTTCAGAGCTCTTCATTTTCCCCAACCCATTTCCCCACTGACTTCACTTCTCTTTCTTGCTCTATCCACTGCCCATGGCTACAGATCGTCAGTGTGGTGGGGAGCTGGGTGAGTTCACTGGCTATATCGAGTCCCCCAACTACCCAGGCAACTACCCAGCTGGCGTGGAGTGCGTCTGGAATATCAACCCCCCGCCCAAGCGCAAGATTCTTATCGTGGTACCCGAGATCTTCCTGCCATCTGAGGACGAGTGTGGGGACGTCCTCGTCATGAGAAAGAACTGTGGGTGGCTGCAGAGCTGGGCCAGGGAAGGGCAGTCCGAATCTGGTTGGGAGGGAAAGAGAGAACTGGTGCAGGGAGAATTGGGGCGGTGGCGAGGGAGGCCGTGGGAGGAGAGACGCTAACAAAGGAAAACAGCAATGGAGCTCATGGTTGGCGGAAAGCGGTTAAGAAAGGCAGCACTGGGACTAGAACTCCAGTAGTGTTACAGGTGCCACCGTCCTCCAGCATTTTTGCTGTTCCATTCATTTAAATGTCACATTTCTTCCACTTTGTGAGTGCCAGGATGTCAGAGAGGAGTTGTGGAACAAGCTCAGGGGGGTGGGAGACAATATATGTATGGGGGTGGGGGCGGTGCATGCACAGGTGACGCCTCTCAGCATGACTCCTCCTCCCACAGCCCTCACTCCGGAGGGCGTGGGTAGCATGCCCTGCTGCTCCCCTGACATGCTGCTTGCCTTCCCAGCCTCCCCCTCCTCCATTACCACCTACGAGACCTGCCAGACCTACGAGCGCCCCATCGCCTTCACAGCCCGCTCCAGGAAGCTCTGGATCAACTTCAAGACAAGCGAGGCCAACAGTGCCCGTGGCTTCCAGATCCCCTATGTTACCTACGATGGTGAGCCAGGGCAGGAGAGCCAGGGAGGTGGCTGAGAAAGGGGAGGCTCAAGGGCCTGGGGGGGCAGCAAGGGGAACAGAAGGGTTCCCACCCCTAAGCTCTTCCCCTTGATTGACTTTGCAGAGGACTATGAGCAGCTAGTAGAAGACATTGTGCGAGATGGTCGGCTCTATGCATCTGAAAACCACCAGGAGATTTTAAAGGCAAGTGAATATAAATAACAACAATAGCCAACATTTAATCAACATGTATGTAACCATGAGCAGACAATATGCTAATGCGCTTACATGAATATTCTCATTTGATACAATCGCTCTGTGAATTAGGTACTTTCATCATTCCCACTTTATAAATTAGAAATATGAGGCACGGGGAATTATGCAAGTTGCCCAGAGGTTAAGCTGAAATTTGAGTCTAAGCCCACCTGACTATAGTATTACCCACACCTTGGGGGAAGACAAAGGGAAGATGAGATGTAATGTCACCTAACTCTTCCATAAAAAAAATCTAGGGTCTGGCCAGTATGGCTCAGTGATTAAGGACCGACCTATGAACCAGAAGGTCAGGGTTTGATTCCCAGTCAGGGCACATGCCCAGGTTGCAGGCTCGATCCCCAGTAGGGGGCGTGCAAGAGGTAGCCAATCAATAATTCTCTCTCATCAGTGATGTTTCTCTCTCTCCCTTCCTCTCTGAAATCAATAATATATATATATATATTTTAATCTAGGGAAAATTAGGTATAGAAAGATGCTTTTGCTTAAGTCCCTTCCTTCCCTTACTCCCACAGAAAAGCAAATTGGCACAGCATTTCTCAGAGTTAATTCAGTAAAGACCTCTTTTAAGGGAAAAGAAATGTTTTCAGCATTGAAGAAACAACTAGACACCTGGGTCATGTGGATCCCAGTTTGAGAAAATCTTACTTAAGAAACTATAATCCTAGTCACAGTCCTTCATAAATTATTAATTTTAAAAAGGTTTGTCTCTGTTAATAATTTTTGTATTATCATCAAAATAATGGACATGATAACTAAAATCTTCTAGAACTTGCAGACTGCAAAGAATATCATTTCAGAAATGCTTTTAAAACATTTTTTAGCCTAGCTGGTTTGGCTCAGTGGATAGAGCCTGTTGGCCTGTGGACCAAAGGGTCTTAGGTTTGATTCTGGTCAAGGGTACGTACCTAGGTTGCAGGCTCCTTCCCAGCCTGGGCCCTGGTCGGGGCTCGTGCAGGAAGCAACCAATCGATGTGTTTCTCTCACATCAATGTTTCTCTCTGTCTTTCCCTCTCTTTTCCACTCTCCCTAAAAATCAATGGAACAATATCCTTGGGTGAGGATTAACAAAAAACAAAACAAAACAAAAAAACAACAACACATTTTTTAAAGCATCTGAACCCTTATTTCAGATGAGCTATGGAACTCTAATGCATGAAGTAGTCGAGCCGTTTTGATTAAAGTGGGGATGAAAGGCTGAAAGCCCCATGTCTTATTTTAAAAATCTGCTGATGCAGTGGAAAGCACCCAACCTAGAAGCTGGAGGATCTGAGTCCTGAGGCACAGTGCCTGGCACCTACTAGGCTCTCCACACATCACGTTGCCAGGGTGCTCAGGGAAGGCCTCTGAGAAGAGACCTGAATGAGGTAAAGGACTGCCTATCAGACGATCAGGAGAGGAATGTTCCAAGCTCCGGAGCATGGGAGCAGTGTGGCATGTTCAAGAACTTTGAGAAGGCCAGTGTGGTCAGCAAAATAAGGAAAATTTGAGAGGCTGGAGGAGAGAGAACAGGGCACGGATCACATTCAACGAATGGGCCATGCAAGGGACTCGGCTTTACTGAGTGAAAAGAAGCAGAGAAGTGTTTTGAATGGACATGACCTAATTAAACGTTTTTAAAAAGTCACTCTGGGGAAGAATAGTCTGTAGAAGCACAGGGTAGGTAGAAGCATGGTGACCAGTTAGGAAGCTCTTGCAATAGTCCAAGTGAGAGATGATGGTGCTTAGACAGGGTGCTAGCTGTGGAGACAGTGAGAAGTGGTCAGACTGGATATATTTTGAAGGTAGAATCAACAGGACTTGCTGTGGTTGTGAGCAAAATAGAGGAGTCAAGGATGGCTTCAAGGACTGAGCAATGGAAGGCTGGGGCTGCCACTGACTGAGCTGTAGATTCTAAAGGAGGAATAGGGAGTGGGGATGGGGATCCAGCTCACCTCTGTGTAGGCCTGTTAGACAGCAAGAGGGGCTGCTGCTGAGTTGAGGCGGGATCCCTCTTTCCCCTGCTGACACTCACTTTGCCACCTGCCATCTTTGCAGGACAAGAAGCTCATCAAGGCCTTCTTTGAGGTGCTGGCTCATCCCCAGAACTACTTCAAGTACACAGAGAAGCACAAGGAGATGCTGCCAAAATCCTTCATCAAGCTGCTCCGCTCCAAAGTGTCCAGCTTCCTGAGGCCCTACAAATAGTGCCCCTATGCCCAAGACCCAGGTTTTCAAGACCCCAGATTCCTTAGCCCTCAGAGCCGGCAGCCCCCACCCCCAGATAAGGAACTCTCTCCTCTCCTTTAGAGAAAAAAAATCACTATATAGACCAAGAACTCTCCCTTTCTGTCGCTCTAGTTTCCTTTCCTTGTCTCTCTGCCTCTTTCTCTTTTACCTCTCTCCTGTTTTTCCTTTTCCTGCATCCTCCCTGGAAAAACCATTTAGTACTGGCTGTATTCCCCCTGAGGGGTACAGGAACAGTACCCCTCCCCTCCCCAGCCACACTGCCCATTTTACCAGCTCACATCCCTCACCCCTTCAGCTTAGAATACTAGAGGCCCAAGAAAGAAGTGGGTCTACTGGGGAATGGGGAGGGAGAAGAGGGGCTTCTGCCATTATAAGGTTGTGCCTTACTAGTCAGGAACCAAAATGTCCCCTGGCTGGGCCCCCCAGTTGGCCCCCCGAGGTGACTCTAACAGCCCAAGGTTCTGCCAAAGAAGCCTTCGACTTACAGGCTTAATGCTAGCACTGGTCCTCTGGGGCACGTGGTTCGAGCTCTGGGCCGCCCACACAGCGGCTTCTGGGTCTAGACAGCTCCTCCACTTCCGCCATGTCCGCTTGGGTCCAATCCATGAGGGCTTACAACAGGCCCACACCACTGGGCCAGTGGACACCAGCCGAGTGAGGAAGAGCAGCAGGCATTACCATGTGGAAAGTGCTGCTGTCACTCCCCATGAGAAAGACTATATATATATATAGCTCTGCAGGACAGAAACCAGGTTCTATAGCATCACCAAGAAAAAGAAAAAAAGCAGAAAAAAAAAAAAGCAAAGAAATTGCATCATCTAAAGGACTAGACTACAGAACAACTGGAAGCCAGCCTCAAACCCTAATCCCTTTTCTTATCTTCCCTGGCCCAGCCATCCCCTCACCCTGATCCGAGTGCTCCCTGGGGGAGCCCTACTCCCCTTGCTAAGTGTTGTCCTTAAAGAAGTGTGGCTGCTAAGCAGAAGCCAGCCTGGGCCTGACCCCAGATTCAGCTTTCCCTTGTAGCCTCAGATGGCTTGTGGGCTCCGCCAAAGAGGACCCCACTCTGCAGCCAGCCCAGAGCCACCTACCTCTGGCCCCAGGCTATGGGCAGCAAGAGGAATGTGTGTGCACTTGGCAAGCTTTCTGCCCACCCTGTCTACATCTAATAAGTGCAATCATTTTGAGTCTATTTGTCTAGAGGGAGGGGTTTTTGTTTTCTGGTTTTATTTTTTGGTTGTTTCTTTCTCCTGTGTTAGAGCAACCCTATTTATAGCTGCCCACAACAGAAGAGTATATATTTGGAGTGAAGAAAAAGGCTTTGAATCTCATGAACTTTGAGTGCTGGAGCATCTGATCTGTCTGTACTCCTCACCCAGTGGCCATCCAGACCTCCTGAGCTCTTGGTGTGGGTAACCCAGGGCTGTAACTCCGAGGCACCTGATGTGTAGGACAGTAATTCTGGGGACTTTATGGAGCAGGAAGGAGAGGGACCTGTGTTTGCTAAACCAATCCTGCTATCCCTGTGCCTCTCCATGATTCAGTATGGACCTCATGATTGTAGAAGCTGATGGAATTGGTCAGTGATTCTCTACCCCAAGAGGGAAACCTCCATCTTTTCCATGCCTTCCTCCTGTTTTCCCTTGGCGTGCACATGGAAGAGGACCAGGACAAACCCCCTGGGGATGGGCTGACCAAGGGGCCTGAGGCCAGAGACAAGGCTGAGGAAGCCAAGAATAGGACAGGTATCCAGGCATGAAGTTGTTTGCCTGAACTTGGCCATTCCCTCTCTGAGTTGACTTCAAGCCTAGTTGCCTCAGTTACTGCTTTTCAAAAGGAAGAAGTCCATGCGTAAGCCTAGATCCTGCACACTCCACCTTCAGTCCACTGCTGCCTGTAAAATTATTTTCCATTTGTTCCTTCTCATCCCCCGAAAGCTGTGGTCCTCGTCAATCAAAGGCTACCAATTGACTCATCGTGTTTATTTCCAAGTGACTGTTCTAGGCTACTGCTCCCCCAGGAGACTCAACACTAAGTAAAGAAGCCTGACCTCCACCCCCTTTCCCCAATCAGTAGCATTTACTATCCAAACAGCCTTAAGGAGGATGTAGCCAATGTCACAGCTATATCCCCTCACATCCACTAGCCAACACCATGGCTCTTAGGGGTGGAGTGTCTGGCTCCCTTCGTCTCTCTGGATCAAAGACGGTGTCACTATAAAGATCTACAATGGCTGCCTCCAAGCAGGGAAATGGTCAGTTAATCCATACTTCCTGGGGTATGCCATAAAAACTGATTTTTTATTAACTTTGACCATCCTCGTTCTCCGCCAGAAGCTAGGATAATGTTCTGATTCCTCTCTTCCTACCATTTGCATCTCTCTTAGAAAGCTAGCCGGAGAGCTTCCCAAATTATGCCTTCAGGGTCTGGCTTCTTGCACTCTTCCTTTCCTGTCACCCCATACATAGACAAACACACTTCCTCCAATCGTTTATTCCATGGTTTCTGGGACCTGCAAATGATGTCCACAGTTTGGAAAGTATAGGCCACGAGGCTTCTTAACTGATGTCAAGGCAGATCTTGGAGAGCAGGTGAAGTCCTGCTAATGTCCACCAAGTTTAATTTAGGTTGTCCAATTTGGGGGGCAAGGGGTAAGAACCCAGACAAAGCTGTTCACTGAACCTCTGGAAGCCAGCCCTGGGGCATGAAACTAAGTAGACTGAATCAGGAGTCAACACTCAGGGACTCTCTAGGCCTTTACAGGTCAGACAGAAAAGGAGGACTGGGGAAGTGGAAAGACGGTGTAAATGGGAAGCCTTCATGAATCAGCCCAGAGGCCACTCTGCAGGATGGGTGTTCACAGGGCCACAGTACTATAAGGCTTCATTTCTCTTAGTACAAAACCTGCCCTGATCTGAGTTTGGAATGGGAAGCCATTTCTGCAGGGGTTCTGAGCATCAAGTAATGCATATCAGAAAGGCACTTATAGCCTCAGCAACATGTAATCCCTTTTACTTCTCTGCCTCCCTCTTTCTGTATTGGACCAGCCCCTTCCCTAACCCTGAGGGAACTGAGTCAGGAAAGAAATGATCAGTCTGGTCGTGAGCTGCCACCTGCCCTAGGCCTACAAGTGCCCAGAGGCTGACATTGAGCTGTGACTGCCCTGACTTCCCCAGGACTGGTTTAGTTTGGTGGAGGCTCATATTTGTTGCTGAAAGTTCAGTAATACAGTCCTGATTTTTGGTACTAATGAAACTTTTTATATTCGAGAATGTTCTCCATATGCATATTTATGGTGATTCTGGAATGGATTAGGAGGTCATATCTCAAAATGACAGAAAATGTTATGGAGCATTCAAACTTGTGTATTTGCTGCTTAACCTCAATATACGAGGCTCAAACTAGGAAGGGAGACAAAGGATAACTGACCATAAGCAGGAAATAGTGTTGATCTGCTTGACTTCTTAAGCACGGTAAGAAAAAAGTGGAAGCAAACAACACAAGGATGTCTTTAAATTGTAGTACATCCTGTCCGTGGGCCATTATTTGGACTAGTAACCCTTTAAGAAAACATATGATTACAGGGAATAGAATCCCCAGTTCTGTTACCAGCCTATCTAGACAAACACAGACTATGGTAGTATGGACAAACTGAAAACTTTATTCATTTCTGTGAATTGAACTGAAGTTTCAGAATAACCATTATCACATGGGAGGCTTTCTTTATTCCATGCAGAAGAAATCTCAAAATATTGTATTTATATCTGCCTTCCACTGCTGCCGATATAATAAGTATCTCTTACACAATCAACAATAAACAGTAAATGATGCAGTTCATAGAATATTTTGCACTTGGAGAAAAAATGTATCTGAACTTGTAAAAAGAAATGTTTGGATTTTGTATTGTCCTTTTTTATTATTATTATTATTAAAATACTTAATGAAACTCCTCGCCTGGCATCTTTTCCTCCATCTCAGTAGCTTATCCTAGAGCTGGAAAAAGCTTTGAGGAAACAAAGTGTCTTCTGGTTTCTGCCCTTACCCAAATTTTCATTTCTCCACCTTATTCCTAATGGTTTAGAATTTGAAAAGGCTTGTCCCTTCTGTCTATTTTTAAAAGCAGTACTAAAAATTAGCCCCCAAGGGGGAGCTAGGGAGCAGGGGGAAATTAGGATAGTGTTCCTCCTCATCACAATACAGTTCCCAAAATCTGGCCAGGGCCATAAGTGGCTCAGACACCTCCCTAGTTAAGATGCCCCACCTGTGGTGAAGTACCAGCGATGAGATTCATCCAAGGTTGTGCTTTTTATGCAGTACATTCTACGCCATCAAATAGAATTATGAAATTTTACCACCATTACTACAGGGCATGGGAGAGCAATCTCCAATCTCATAAATGAATAGTCCCAAATTCTAGGTTCAGATGACAGGTAAATCTTAATTGTTGCAATTTTATAATTCCCCGACATGAAATTTGGGGCCACCAACTTGGGGCCATTCTCTGACTTGTCTCTTAATCTTCTTATATTACAAAAACACCAAGTCTTCCCTCTTCTACCTAGGACACTTGCAATGATGTCCCAGAATAATGTATAGTCCAGAGCCGGTGGAGTATGGATCTGCTAATATCAAGCAGTCTTTAAAATGGGGTACATGAAGACTTTCCAAGGCAAGGAACTCAATCTGAAGAGAGTTTTAAGGGAATGAATTTCCAGATCCTCAACTTCTATAAGAAATCTTCCCTAAAACTAATCTGTTTGAGAGCCAGCTGGCATATTCACGCACATTTCCATTCTATCTCCTCTTTCATCATAGTCCTTGTCCTACTTTTACAAAAGAAAGGCCTATTCCTCACCCACACTGAATCTTAGTGCATGGCCAGAGTGTAAAAACCTGGGAAATAGGAGGGAGGGGTGTTTTCCTTTTATATCAAAATATTCCCATTATAATCAGTCCTCTTATATATTTCAACTTACGTTTACTATTTTCTACCTTCTACTTGTAAAAGTGAAAGTAGTTGTTAGCTGTTTAATCCATAATTTTTATTAATATATAAGAAAAAGTTTGATCATGAAGTCTAACAAAATTATTGGAGTTATTTCTGATTTTTATACACGATATATTAATTGTTCCCAAAAGCCTAAGTCAGAGTTCCACACAAGCACATACCCACATTTGCCAGGGAGATAATATGCCTTCTAACCTACTTACACTTAATAAATTAACTGATGGATTTAGCTATATGGCATTATTCCATATTATATAATGAGAAACAGTATTATCTTGTGTTTATAAAAACTTTTTTATAATATTAATATTAGATCTATAGCCCTGGCCTAATTGGGACAGTGGTTACAGCACAGGCCCCACATTGAAGTGTCAAGGGTTGGATTACCAATTAAAGGCATGTACCTGGGTTGCAGATTGGATCCCCAGTCCCGGTTGGGTGTGTGCATGTGGGAGGCAGCCAAATGATGTGCCTCTCTCACAGCAATGTTTCTGCTTCTCTCTCTCCCCCACTCCCTCCCTGCCTTCCACTCTCTCTAAAAATCAATGGAAAAAATATCCTTGGGTGAGGCTTAACTAATAATAATAATAATAATAATATTAGATCTATATAATTTAAACATTATTTTTAGCCATCAATTTTATAAAGTACAATTAGTAATTTATTTCCCAGTTGTTTTATCATATTCTTTAAAATGAACATTAACATATTTATTTAAATTGAAGAATAAAGTCAAACTTGTTCCTGAAAAAAAGTAAATCTGATTTGGCTGATTACCATATAGGCTAGTAGTTTTAAATGAAGTCTGGTTTTGCTAATTCCACAAATGGCAGTATTTTCCATATTGAAGTAAACCTGCACTTCTATATTTTTTAAAAATATGTTTTATTGATTTTAGAGAGGAAGGGAAAAGGAGAGAAAGATAGAAACATTGATGAAAGAGAAACATCAACATGGATCAGCTGCCTCCTGCATGCCCCTGCTGGGGATCAGCCCCCAACCTGAGCATGTGCCCTGACAGGGAATCGAACTGGTGACCTCCTGGTGCATAGGTTGATGCTTAACCAGTGAGCCACACTGATCAGGCTGCATTTCAATATTTAAAGAAATATATGCACACATAATGATGTGGTTAAAAATTATCAAAAAATAGTGTTGGCAACAGAGTATGAAAATTAATATCCAATTTAATGAGGTGCCTCTGAGTGAAAAGACAACATAATTAATACTCATTTTTATAAGACTACTAGAGGCCTGGTGCACGAAATTCGTGCACAGGGAGGGGGGTGTCCCTCAGCCCAGCCTGCACCCTCTCCAATCTGGCACCCCTCAAAGGATGTCCTACTGCCCGTTTACAGGGATCGGGCCTAAACTGGCAGTCAGACATCCCTCTCGCAATCTGGGACTGCTGGCTCCTAACCACTCACCTGCCTGCCTGCCAGCCTGCTTGCCCCCAACTGCCCCCCGCCACCTGCCTGCTCGCCCCCAATTGCCCCCCCGCCGGCCTGATCACCCTCAACTGCCCCCCTGTGCCAGTGTACTCACCCCCAACTGCCTCCCCTGCCGGCCTGCTCACCCCCAACTGCCCCCCCTGCTGGCCTACTCGCCCCCACCTCCCCTCCCCACTGTCCTGCTTGTCCCCAACTGCCCTCCTGCTGGCCTGCTCACTCCAAACTGCCCCCCACCGGCTGTCCTGATCACCTCCAACTGAACCCCACTGACGGCCTGCTCGCCCCCAACTGGCCACCCTGCTGGTCTGCTTACCCCCAATGGCCCTGCCCCCCACCAGCCTGATCACCCACAACTGCCGTCCCATCCTGGCCTGATCACCCACAACTGCCCTCCCTTCTTGGCCTCTAACCGCCTCTACCTAGGCCCCGCCACCATGGCTTTGTCCAGAAGAATGTCTGGAAGGTCTCCCAGTCTAATTAGCATATTACCCTTTTATTAGTATAGAGGCCTGGTGCACGGGTGGGGGCCAGCTGGTTTGCCCTGAAGGGTGTCCTGGATCAGGGAGGGGGTTCCCTTGGGGCGTGGGGCGGCCTGAGCGAGGGGCCTGTGGTGGTTTGCAGGCCAGCCATGACCCCATGGGGTGAGGGTCCCCGCTGGGGGGGGGGTGGCCAGCCTGGGTGAGGGGCTGAGGGCTGTTTTCAAGCTGGCCACACCCCCTTCAGGGTTGGGGTCCCCGCTGGGGTGCCTGGCCAGCCTGAGTGAGGGGCTGATGGCTGTCTGCAGGCTGGCCAAGCCCCCCGGCGATCCAGGCTCTCAGCCCCTCCTTTTTTTCTTTTTTTTTAGCGCCTCCTTGAGCGGAGGCCAGGGCTGGCTGGAATCAGGTATCTGGGATTTATTTATCTTCTATAATTGAAACTTTGTAGCCTTGAGCGGAGGCCAGGGCCCAGGGCGGGCAGGAAGCTTGGCTTCCTCCATTGCTGGGGGCAACCCAAGCCTCCTGCTCACTCCAGCTCCGTGGCCGCCGCCATCTTTGTTGGGTTAATTTGCATACTTGCTCCTGATTGGCTGGTGGGTATAGCAGAGTGATGGTCAATTTGCATGTTTCTCTTTTATTAGTGTAGATAACTGAGACTCCAATGAATAGGTAACAAATCCTTTTGCAGATTCAGTGGTTTCCAATTCTTTGCTTTTAATAAAATTAAAGGAAGACTCTATTTGATAGTACTTGGTTATAGTACTTGGTAATAGGACACTTTGTGATTGTTGGCATGTGATTCGGAAGTAGTTCAGACTCGAGGAATATCATTGTAACATATCTCTTCCTTTCCCAATTACTATGAGAACAAGGTTTCTCAGCATTTACGTCTATAAAAATAAAAAACAGGTAGAGAATTGAGAATTCAAGAGAAACACCATATTTCTCATTAAGAGATATATTTTCAATAAAAATTGTACTTTTTAGGTTTCACAAGTTATAAAAATGTATAATATATTTATGTTGCTTAATAAACTGTGCACTAGTCATAACTATAATGGCAATTCAATTCAGAAGAAATGTTAACAATTAAAGCCCATGGTCACAGGCTATAAACTTAAATTTACACTCATTTTTGTTGTAAAGTGTGACAGTGATCAATAAAAGACTTTAAAGCATACAAATGTACTAATTAGGATAAAGTTCTGTAGGGGAAGAAAATGAAATTGGGAGTTCAAGAAGAAAGGAAAAACTATAAAATTTCTGTTAAAAGGG
This sequence comes from Cnephaeus nilssonii, assembly GCF_951640355.1. Classification (NCBI taxonomy): domain Eukaryota; kingdom Metazoa; phylum Chordata; class Mammalia; order Chiroptera; family Vespertilionidae; genus Cnephaeus; species Cnephaeus nilssonii. Next base: position 92,129,720 of record NC_137080.1, on the reverse strand, counting down.
AGCTTGTTTGTATATTTTTTAATGGGTGTTGATGGGCATCATATATCTAGAGTATTTGGAGTCCAGTGGATACATTTAAGAATGATGTAATGGTTTTAGTTTAAAATGTCAAAACTTACAGCAAGTCAGAAATACCCTCTACAAGGATTTAAATTTATGATGGAAAATATAGATATCAACTTAAAAATGAATAATGGGGTACACAGTTCTTTAAAATTCTTTTATGGAGTCTATCTTTAAAAAAAACTCTGAAGATCGCTACTCTATACGGCATATTGCAGGGGTGGGGACCAAAGGCAGAACAGAAGCTGCTAGAAATGATCTTCAATCATCCACTCCAAAGTATTTTCCTCACCAGTTCTCCCAAGTACCTGAAATTGCCCACCATCAGAACCTCATTACTTCAAATGCAGACACTGGTTTCCTAGAGTCGTTTTTTGTTTGTTTGCTTGTTTTGTTTTTTATTGATCTTAGAGAGGGAGAGGGAGAAGAAAGGGGGGGAGGAGGGAGAGGCACATCCAAATGAGGAACATCAATCAGTTTCCTCCCATACTGTCCTGAAACCTAGGTATGTACCCTGAGTGGGAATCGAACCCGAAATCTTTTGGTGTAGGGAACGACTCACTCCAACCAACTGAGCCACACAGGCAGGGCTCCCAGAGTTTCTGTTAATTGTGTAATGGGAGAAGGTATTAGCCAATCACATTAGGATCTGCAAGGAATGTGAGAAAGCACAGATGCATTTTTTATTATGAAAAAAGGTGGTGGGAGGACAAATTAGGACAACCTGAATTCTGTTCCCTGCTCTATTTCTAACCAGGAGTTGATGCTACAAGACAAGCTACTTATTCTCTGTGTAGCTATGTAAAATAACTTGCTAAATTTCCACTGTAGTGGTCAGGCTGTTTACTTATACAACAGGAGATACATATAGGACTCATTACTCATCCTATATAATAAAACCCTAATATGAAAATTGACCGAACTATGGAATGACCAGTCGCTATCACGCGCACTGACCACCAGGGGGCAGACGCTCAACGCAGGAGCTGTCCCCTGGTGGTCAGTGCACTCCCACAGGGGGAGTGCTGCTCAGCCAGAAGCCGGGTTCACAGCTGTCGAGCGCAGCAGTGGTGGTGGGAGCCTCTCCTGCCTCCATTGCAGGCAGGTGGTAAGGAGTGAGGAGTCCGGAATGCGAGAGCCCTGGACTGCAAGAGGGATCCCCGGGGCCTAAGCTGGCAGGCGGACATCCCCCAAGGGGTCCCAAACTGTGAGAGGGTGCAGGCTGGGCTTAAGGACCCCCCCTCCAGTTTATTATTTTCGTGCACCGAGCCTCTAGTTATTATCCTAATATATAAAAAGCCAGGGGCCGTCATGGCCAAAACAACTGGACAGATAACTGAATAGCAGGCTGCGTGGGGCGACAAGGCCAGCAGGGGGTTAGTGAGGGACGACCAAACGAACGAAAACAGGCTGCATGGGGCGACCAGGCCAGCAAGGGGAGCAGTAAGGGGCGACCAGGCTGGCAGGGGGGGTAGTTGGGGGCAACCAGGCCAACAGAGGGTCAGTTGGGGGTGACCAGGCCAGCAGGTGGGAAAAGTTAGGGTTGACCAGGCCAGCGGGGGGGGGGGGGGGGGGGGGGGCAGTTGGGGGCAACCAGGACGGCAGGGGGTGGCAGTAAGGGGCAACCAGGCTGGCGGGGTGGGGGGGCCATTTGGGGGCGACCAGGCCAGTGGGGGAAGGGGACAGTTGGGGGCAACCAGGTCTGGGGGGGCAGTTGGGGGCGACCAGACCTGCAGGGGGGCAGTTAGGGGTGATCAGGCACGCAGGCAAGTGAGCAGTTAGGAGAGGGTGCAGGCTGGGCTGAGGGGACCCCCCCCCCATGCACGAATTTTGTGCACCGGGCCTGTAGTATAAGAATAAGCCATCAGTTGTTACCCACTGCCCACCCAAACTGAGAACCTAAGGAAACTGTGGCCCCAGTCCAGCCTCAGGAAATGCTGAGCCAAAACAAAGATGGGGAAGAGGCAATGTCTAACATGGAAGGAGCGGGCTTTCTGGTTAAGTTCTTCAGAGGGGAGGAGAGGAACGGGATGTCAGTGCCTCCACTGGCATGTTTAGCCACCATAAGCCTCAAACTCAGTACTTGAATACTTCCCTTTCAATTTTTTTAAGTGAAATTGTGGTGTATTTTTTGGGGGGGGGAGGAGAGTAGAGACAAAAGAAACTAGTTAAAGTCTAAAGGATGGAGATGGAAAAGTTTCTCATCTCATTCCTCCAGGCACTCAATTCCTCTCCTAAAAAGCAACCTCTACCAGTTCCCTATCTAACCCCTCTCCTTATTAACTTATTTTAAAAAATTTTTTTACCAAAAACTTACTCCCCGTTAATGTTCCCTTAGATTTCTGAGCATACCCCAATCGTAGCCTGTCCCTCGTGGGAGGGGGGAAGTAGTAAAAGGGCTCGGTTTCCTTCACCCCAAGCTTGGCTCCAGGGGGAGTAGCTGGTTTCGAGGCTGGGGTGGGGCGAAGGGGGAAGGAGAGTGAGAGGACCCAAGGGGCCCATCAGGGGCGAGTGCCTCACGCTCCTCAATGTCATCCTTTCCAGCAAGGAGCTCACAGCACCTGCAACTGCTTCCGTGGGGGCTCGGCTCGCAGGCGCAGGCTGTGCCCGCGGACAGCGCGCTGAAGCGCTTCGGGACGTGAGGCGCGGGTCCGAGGCCCCCGCGCGGGCAGTGGGCCCCGCGGAAACCGCTCCGCTCACAGGCTGCCCCTCCGGAGCCCGCCTCCCCAGCGCACCTTCCAGCCCGCAGGCCGCGACGCTCCTCCCCTTCCCGCCAAGTCTCAGGTGGACCGAGTCCCTGGGCGCGACAGGTGGCGGCTCCTCATTGCTATAGCGACAGCCCGCCCGCAGCCTGCCCGGCGCGGATCGGGGCGTCGTGACGTCATCACGCCCTCCCGGGCGCCGGCAGAGGCCGTGCGTCACCCCGGCGGGGGCGGGGCGGCGAGGGGCACGGTTCAGAGCCCGGCCGCCCGGGCTGCAGGGGCCCGGGAACCAGGATAACTGGGACGGCGGCCGCGGCGACGGGGGTTCGGGGTGGACGTGCCCGGTATTTTGCATGCGGGTTCCGGGGCCGGTAGAGGCGCGCCGAGAGGAGAGGAGAGTGCGGTGGCCCTGGAACCTGGATACCGCGCGAGGCAAGCTGCGCGCGGGCGGGCGGGCGATGGCGCAGGCGGGTTGCGGGGCCGGCGCTGGTGGCCGGGCCCGGTGCATGGCGGTCTGTCGGCGGAGTCGCCCTCGGGGGCTGTCAGGTTGGTGGCTCTGGGAAGAGAGGGTCCACCGTGCCCAGGTGGGAGGCCGGGCGGGCGCAGGGCCCCGGGAAGGTCCCGAGCCCGTCGTGCCCACCTTCCTCCTGCCCTAGCCCGGCGGCCAGGCGGCTGGACGGCGGCCGGACCCTTCCCCCACCCGGGTCCTGGTCCCCGGCCCCCGGCCCCCGGCCCCCATCCCTCCCCTTCATTCCGCCTGCTGCTCCTCCCCCAGGACTCCCAAACCCCACCCCGTGACTGCGCCCGCTTCCACCTCCGTGGCCCCACACCCCACCAACTGACCCTAAGACCTCACCAGGTAACCCTCAATTCTTAGTCATTGACTCTGACAACCTAGAAACTTGCCCGGCTCTGCGCAGGTTCCCACCAACTCAGTGACTCCCGACCCGAGATCCCCACGCCCCTCCTTGATGGCCGCAAGCCTTTTCAGTGACCCCACTGGTCCCGTAACCCCGCCCTTCCTACCGTGTTCTCCCACAAACTTGGTGACGCTCAGGCCTACTTCAGTAGGTTCCCACCCAGTCATCTACAAACCCTCAATACCTGATCAGCCTTTCTTTGCCTTGTTACCTCATGTTCTTCATTCCATGTTCCCCCTTCATCCTAAAGTCACCCCCACTGCCGTCCCTCTCTGCACCCAGCCCGCCAGCGTCAATCAGCACGTGACTTAAAAATGCCCTAGCACCAGGCTGGTGCCAGGAAGATACGGAGATCAATATGAAGTAGTAGTAGTTGGAGGCGTCAAAAGAATTCCGGATTGAGTGTGTGGTCCCTGGCTCTGCCGCGGTTGTGCTTTGGGAACCTGGGAGAAGCCCCTTCTTCACTCTGGACCTCAGCTTCTCCTCTGTATTGTGATAAGGTTGGGTTAAAGGATCTCAAGAGTTTACTTCCAGCTGTGAAATTCTGCAATTCTGTCAAGATAATACTCGTTTGCAATCATTTTTGTGCCCTTCCCTAGGAGTGTACTCTTGTAACCTCACCCCAGGGTCCACTTGCGTCATGTCCTTATTGTCTCACTCCCCTGACCCCCTACACTCTGAATAGTCCATACCCACTTCCCTTGATCAGGCCCCAGCAGTTAACGTGCTTGCCAAGCAGCATAGCAGAATGCTTCAGCTCTAGGCACTGATGTGATGAGACCGGAGTTCTAGTGTGACTGTAGCCCCTTCAGCTATGGCACCTCAGGCATACCATTTAGCCTCTCTGAACCCTCATCTCTACTTTCGTTTAGTGAGGATAATAGTAGTGCCTGAGATAATGTGTCCAAAGCACTTGGCACCTTGCCTGGGCCATGTTTACCTTTCAACAACCTCATGAGATGGTTGTTATTATATCCACCACAATTTCCCATTTTTGTTTGTTTTGAGTTGGTTTTAAATAAATGAAGAACCTGAAACTCAGATAAGTATCCCAGCTGGGATTGGAACCCAGTCTTCAAAGCCCATTTGCTCCGTTACCTCTCGAGCCCTCAAACCTACCTAATTTTCTAGGTCACCTTCAGCCCCTTGTTTCTTATTTTATAATTCCTAAGCCCTATACCAACTTATTCCACGAAACCCAAGGTTTCTGTTACCCTTTGCCCCATGGCTTTGTGATTTCCTCAACCCATTGTTCATGACTTTTGACCCCACATGCCCTGAGACCCCTGCACCTTAATACCTCTCTTCATTCTTTGTCCAGTTGTCATCTCACCCTACGAGTCCTTCTCACTTCATTTTTTCACCCTAAAGTGTCTCCCACCTCATTGGCATTTTATCCCAGATCCTCTCATCCTATTAAGTTCCTTACCTGCAGGAATTCATATACTCTAACGCCCTCTGGCCCAGCAGTTTTTCCTCATATGATCTCTTCCTAATTTCAGTCTCTTCTAGTGTTGTAGCTGCATTCCTTCGGCCATCCTCAGCAACATCCTTTACCTAAAACCTTCATCTACTAGTAATGAGCTCTCATATAGTGAGTGCCTTCACCCAGCTTATAACCCTTTCATCTTAAGATCCTCCTTTTTACACTCTGTCCAATAAGCTGTGAGATCCTGCCTCTCACATTCCCGGATCTCCTGGCACTTTCCTCATTTTCATCAGTGATGTCCTTTTCAAACCCGAATCATCTATCACCTTTTCCCTCTCCCTGTGCCCCTGTCCCTTCTCACAGTATCCTCTTCATTTCCCTTACTTTTCTCCCAATTATCTTCACCTCACCAAGTTTGATAACATTGATTATAATATAAACCTCTCTCCCATCCCAACTCTGCCTTCTTCCTCTGTCCTGTGCATCTAACTCCAGGACCACATGAACGACCCTGCCACTCAGCTCTCTCCTTCCTTCACACACAGCACTGTCCAAACCATTGGCCTCTTTGGCTTGTCCAAAGAACTACACAATTCTCTGGAAAGTTCTGATAATAGATCACCAAGATCAGAGTCCTTTAGATAGCAACGAAATTCTTCTGAATCAATCTAACCTTGTGTCCTTGACCCACTCCCACGACCCTATCCTGTTTATGAAACTGCTTGCTGTATATGCCCTCGGGGTAGAATGCTTTGAGTGTCAGTTTCTGCCTGCATTGAATTAGCTCCATTGTTTTCCAAGCCCTGGGAGGACTTTCCTATCCTCTCCCACCGGAAGACTGGTGAGTAGCAAAATGTGACCTTCAAGATTCACATCCAAAAGTCTATTCTGTGGGTCACCAAATTCCCAGGCCTCCTGTAATGTACTTATTGACTCTACAGCAATAAATATAGCAGAAGGCAAAACCCAGAGTTAAGGAGGGGTAAACTCAGGGTCTACAAATTCCGTGGGTTTATTTATTTTTTTTTATTTACTTTTTTGTTAATCCTCACCCAAGGATATTTTCCCATTGATTTTTAGAGAGAGTGGAAGGGAAGGGGAAAGACAGAGAGAGAAACATTGATGTGAGAGAGACACATTGGTTGGTTGCCTCCCGCACGCGCCCTGACCAGGGCTAGGGATCAAACCTGCAGCCTAGGTATGTGCTCTTGGCCGGAATCAAACCTGGAACCCGTCAGTCCGCAGGCTGAGCTCTATCCACTGAGCCAAACCGGATGGGGCTATGGGTTTGTTTTTTGTTTATTTTTAAAATGTATTTTTATTGATTTCAGAGTGGAAGGGAGAGGGAGAGAGAGATAGAAACATCAATGATGAGAGAGAAACATTTATAGGCTGCCTCCTGCCCGCCTCCCCTGCCCCCTCTCCCCGCAACACTGGGATCAAGCCCGCAACCCGGGCATAGGTCAATCAATGTTCAACCACTTGCTCCATTCTCTTGCCCTCAAAACTGCCTAGTTTACTCTGGCTGGATTAAATTAAACAGAGTTTTTGCCTTAGGTTTATTTCATCTTTCTTAGGGCACAGTACTTATTCTGCTTTGTATCTTTGTTATTTGTGCATTATTCTCACCCAGGCTCCCACCCCCACTATGATTTCTTTGAGAAGAGAGACTGGGTTTTCTTTACCTTCTGTCATCTAAATCCTGTCCCTCATATTTTCAGGTAGTCAGTAAATACTGGGTTGAATGAACACATTCCGAAATTTTACATCAGTACAAACAAGTGAAAAACAGAAACAGCTTACATCTACATTCATTTGTAGCTATGACAGCCCTCTCCCCAAATCCTTCTAAAGGTGACAGTGGGCAGTCCCTTGTTTTAACAGTCTGGAATTTAGACATCTCTTTTTTTTAGTCATTGCTCCAGTGGGGGAATGGTATAAGTGCTTGTTTTTTACTGTATTCTGGTAAGATTAGCGATTGGGTTGACATACTTTCTGGAATACTGTGGTTACAAGGCCAGGGTCTGTCATACATAGACCAGTTCTTAAAAAACAAACAAACAAACAAAAAAACAGCTAGATGAAATATTAGTGGGGATTTCAGAGACAGAATAGAAGAAACCAAATTAACAAAATGTTGATAATTGTTGAAGTTGGGTAATGCGTTCATGGGGTTCATTATACTATTCTTTCTACTGTTGTGCATGTTTGAAATCCATAATTGTTAAAAAAAAAAAAGAAGAAGGACAGCTAGATGAACAAGTGAGAGTTTAGCACAGTTCCTTGGAAAACACCTCAAAGTAACTGAGCTGTTGCTGAGTCAGTACCATTATCTAGGTTGGTAGTATTTTTAGTCCTGGCCTATCTTTGACCTCTTCTGTTTGTGAGATACCAGGATGCTAAATACAAAAATTAGCACCCTGCAGAATTCTGTACCTAATGGCCTGGGAATTGTAACATCCTGGCTCAAGCACCTGTGGCTCTGGTCCTTCCGTGAGTCCCAGCCCAGGTGTAGCTTCTGATGGTAATAGACTGGACTGGACTGGACCGAGAAGAAGGTAAAGCAGTGGGGGAGGTGAGGGAGCGATCAGATTCAACTAGGTTCTTCTGGTCTAAAGCCTTTCTATTACTGGAAGATTCTAAAGGTATCGATGTTCATTTATTCACTCATCCATTCTACAAATGTCTGGTGGGTATCAGCTAGAGGCCAGGTACTGTTCCCTGGGGTTACAGCACTAAATAAAACAAAGTTCCAGTAATTAAAGAGCTCACCTTTTGGGGAGTGGATGAGGGAGAGACAAACAATAAACAAATAAGGAAAGTATATATTGAGAAAATTAAGCAGAGAAGGGAAATAGGGAATACCAGGAGTCAGAGTATTACATTTAAAATGGAGTAGTCAAAGAAGGTCTCACTAAAAAGCTAACATTTGAGCAAAGAACTGAATGAAGTTAAGGAATGAGCCAAGTGTACTAGTATATGTGGAGGAAATGTATTCCAGTCAGCGGGAATAGCTAGTACAAAGGTCCTGAGGCAGGAGTATGCCTAGTATATTTGAGAAACATGAGGATGCCAGTGAGTATGGCTGTAGTAGGGTAAGAGAGGAAACATAGCAGGAGATGTAGGGATGGGAGTGGGTTAGTGACAGATAACATTGGGCCTCATCGGCACAGGATTTTATTGTGAATTGTGAGTGAGGTGGGAGTCATTAGAAGGTAAGTGACAATAACTGACATAAAGGATCATTCTGGCTGCTACGTTGAAAAGTGTAGGAGCCGAGAGTGGGAGAAGGGAAACTGGTTAGGAGGCTACCGCAATGGTCCAGGCAAAAGAAGTTGGTGGCTTGGACCCAAAGTAAAACAGTCAAGTGTGAAAAGTGGTTGGAGTCTGGATATATATTTTGAAAGAGGAGCCAACAGGATTTGCTGATAGAGTGGATGCTGCATGTGAAAGAAATAGAGAAGTTGAGGATGGCTCCCTCATTTTTGGCCTGAGCAACTAAAGAATGGAGTTCCCACTTAGTAAAAATCGGGGAGCCTGGGGGAGGAGGAGGTTGTGAGAAGGGGAAGATAAGGAATTCACCTTTGAACGTGTCAAGTTTGAGGGGTTTTTTTTTATATGGGGATATTGACCAAGCAGCTGGATTTACAAGTATGTTAGACGTGAGTAAATTCCTGCTCTCCTGAGAACTAAAAGAACACTATTGCTGGGGAAGAGACGAAGGAGTATGGCGGGGAAGGCGGTTCAGGTGTGAGGCCGGCTCTGCCACTGTGGAGCGGTGTGATCCTTTGGGACGCCTCTGCAGCTCTGGCCTCTGTATCTTTATCTGCAAAATGACTGCTTTAGACTAGGGTTGATGAATTAGTGCTTAGAGTAAAGAAGGTAATACATCTGTAAGCTTGAGATTATTTTGTGCTGAGCCCTACATAAGGTGGTGGCATTGGTAGTAGAACTCCTCCCTCCCTCCCTCCAGTAATATACAGAGAGTACCTACCTTGTGCTGGGTGCTATGCTGGATCCAGGGGCTATGATGGCATAGAAGATGCATTCGTGCCTTTAAGCCTCCTGGTGTAGCTTCACTGCCAAGTGCAGAGGGAAAGGGCTGGAGTCTGTTGTCTGGTGTGACGTTAACCATGGAAACCTTGTTATTGACCTGGGTGTGGGAGAGAGTTGAGGCAAGGTAGTATTCCAAGTGGGGAAAACTGGTCATCCTAGTTGGGGCTAGAGAAGAGCTAGGGTGGTGGGACTCAGTTCCTTTCCTCCTCATTCTGTCACTTAACATTTGCTGCTCTGCTGGGAACTTCTCTTAAGGAGCTTGTAGTTCTAGAGTACATGGAAGTCTTGGGAGTTTCCATTGGATTTAGTTCACAATAACTGGCGCTGATTTAGAATTCAAATTTGAGCTAAAGCTCAGTTCACAATGTGACCTAGTATCTGTGGGCACATTCTTTGTTAGGTGCTGATTGAGCTGAAATGCATGCTCTCCAGGGACTTGAATTATAAGCAGTATAATGGAAAATAGGAGTGTGTTATTCCTCCTCCCCGCCCCCCCCCAAAGAGTCAAGTTTAAGGAAAACCTATGGCAGGGTTACTCGCCTCACTGCGTCTGGTAGCACAGTTGCTCCGCGTGTTTACCCTCTGTCATTTAGATGTCAGTGTTTATATTGCAGAGAGAGTCTCTGACAAGCTAAACAAGAGTGTCTGAGACACAAATCCAAGTGCAGCGGAAGCCATTGTCTTTAACAGGTGGCATTAAACTACTGACAAAACCGCAGATGCCTCTTGCCCTGGCCACTGTCGTGAAGGTGTAGAAATGAGAGTGACGTGTGAGGAGTTCACTGTGCTGTGCAGTCATCTTTGTTTTGCTGGTAGAAGTGCAGTTCAGCATCAGAAAGAGCTGCAGTGTTGGATGCGACATTCAGTGCCTCATAGCACTTACTGTCTCAGCTGGACGTCGGAGTGCTGCTTCAGTGCCTCTGGGTACACATCCAAGCTTGCCCTCCTAGAGGCTTCATCTCTGAGCAGCCAGGTGTAATTTTTTAGCTTGGTGGTGTTACTCACGGCATGACTCTGTTTGTTGGAAGTCCCTCTGCTTTGGGATTTTGATAAAGCATGAGACCCATGCAGTTAGGAACCGAGGCACTGGGGGCCCCGGGAGATTGTAGAACTGGCCTGAGGCTTGGATGTGGAGGGTGTGGCAGAGGTACCTGAGACCAGAGTTCTCTGGGTCTGAGATCATCCTCTTAACCTAGGAAGTACTGTCCTGAGACCTTAAAAACAGTGAGGGGCCCCCTGGCCAGGAGACCCAGTTGGTTGGAGCGCTGTCCCATACCCCAAAAAGGTTGTGGGTTCAATTCCTGGTCAGGGCACATACCTGGGTTGCAGGTTCGATCCCTGGTTGAGACACGCAAGGGAGGCAACTGATCCGATGTTTCTCTCTCCGTTCCTTTCTCTCTAAAAATCGGTGAACATATCCTTGGGTGAAGGTAAATTAAAAAACGGTGCGGGAGAAGGTAAACCCTGCTTAGCCACTATTCCTGCAGGACCCACCGTGGTGGCCAGGCTGGGACACACGTGTTGAAGCCAGTGTTTCCTCAGGTCTCATATAGATTTGCTGTTGCCTCGCGCTCGGCTTGTTCAGTTCCAGATGATACTCCAGAATGGCATCCAGGAATTGTGAAGCTAAGTTTTCAGATGTGGTTTTGCTACAAATCTGTAACATCATGGAATCTATCCTATCAGCACTGGACTAGCCATGCCTCACAGAGAATCATAGCTATTCCTGTAACCAACGAAGGGAATGCAGAGCATGCTTTTAGACTGACTTCTTTTATTTATCTTACATAGGCAATACATTCATGAGGCTTTCGTGTTTGTTTGTTTGTTTGTTTGTTTGTTAAGTATGAAAGATACAGCTCTAGCTGGTTTGGCTCAGTGGATAGAGCATCGACCTGTGGAATGAAGGGTCCCGGGTTCGATTCCAGTCAAGGCCACATGCCCGGGTTGTGGGCTTGATCCCCAGTGTGGGGCATGCAGGAGGCAGCCAATCAATGATTCTCTTTCATCATTGATGTTTCTCTCCCTCCCTCTCCCTTTCTCTCTGATATCAATAAAAACATATTAAAAAAGAAAGGAAGGAAGGAAGATACATAGTGAAAAGTCATCCTTCTTTTGTTTTGCCCCAGTCACTCAGCCTTCCACAGGCAATCCTGGTTAATACTTTCTTAACTATCTTTCCACAGATTGTTTTTTAATGCCCATGGGTGCATACAAAACGCACTGTTTTATACCTTGCATTTTTATTTAATATACAGGGTGGGGCAAAAATAGGTTTACAGTTGTTTGTGTGGAAAATAATACAATAATTAATAAATAATAATACAAGAATAAACTGTTTCATGTACTCACAACTCTAACCCTACTTTTGTCCAACCCTGTGTTTTAGTTTTTCATGTCAGTATGTTAAGAACTCCCTTGTTTATTAATGTCTACATGGTAAAGAAGTCCTGTATTTCTAGAGAGCCAAAGCAGCCCGCCCCAGCTCTCCTGTTGCTTCTTCTCTTTATGCTGTTTCTAATTTGTTGTTATTATTGCATACAAGGATGCCATGAATAACCTTGGACTAGACCTGAAATGCTGGGTCAGATGGTGTATACATTGCTAATTTTGATTGATATGGCAAGTTGTCCCACATAGAGCTTGTACCATGCGTACTCCCAGGAACAATGTACAACTGGGCCTGTTTCCCTTTGGCATCGTGAACATTGATTTGAGTTAGGAATGTACATAGTGTGCACTCCCTCCCCGGAGCTTGCCCATGCCTTTCTTCCCCCACAGGCGCGCATCTCCTAAATGCTAAGGGTCCCCACAGCACTCGCAGCCAGGGAAGCAATGGGCAGCGGCAGCTCGTCCAAGGCTCACTCCCTGAACCTGTCCCAAGGCCCCCTTCCTCTGACTTCCCGGGGAGCGAGCAGCAGCCCGCCTCGGCTCATGTCTTTCCTGTAACATTTCTAGAGCCAGAGCGGCCCCGCAGGCTCTCCTGTTGCTCCTTCTATTCTAAATCCTTCCCGCTCCACGTCCCCGGCTTTCATACACAGACTCTCCCCATCAAAAGGAATATGTAGATTACCTAGAGATCAGGGTAGAGTACTGAATCGTGGAGCCCCACCATGACACTCGGTTCCAGAAGACACACAGCACAACAGTCTAGTTTGAAGAACATTGCATTTAAAAATATATTCAAAAAAGGTAACTGGGCCTTCGGTGGTTAGAAAAAAAGGAAGAAAAATCCAGAGGAATTCGTTCCCGACCTCAGCACTTACACTGACATGCATTAGAGGAAGAACAGGTACCTTTCTTTGCAGTACAGTACCTAGGAGGGATGAGGTGCAGGTAGTAGTAGAGAGGCTGTGGAGAGAATAAAGGAAAATCCTAGGGAGGAGCTGGCAACCAAGCTAACGGTCTCGTGTCCACTGGAGAATTACCTCAGCTCAATGCGGCTATCTATTCATTTCAGCAACCTTATTTTTTTTAAAGATCATACCCCTTTGAGCACAACTGTTCATCTGTTCTTGGCCTCTTCTACCATCATCTGCCTTGGAGTTAAGGTTTCTGTGAGCTGATGTCTTTTTTCACTTAGCATTAATTTGTTAACCCTTCTCCATTAATCCAGATGGCTCGTGGTTCTTGACTAACATGTTTAAACAAGCATCCTTGTGCAGGTAGCTCTTGTTTTCTGTGGACTCCTTTTGTGGGATGAATTATGAAGATGAGGTTATTAGCTCTCAGATGCAGAACTTTCCCCAGTGGGGTTCGGCACTGACACTCTGCCCTCTGGGGAGTCTGTAGTGCCCTCAGCAATGCACGCGTGGGCCAGCCTCCTGGCGTTGCCAACACCCATGGTTGGAATTTTTTTTTATTAATAGACTTTATTTCTTAGAGCAGTTTTAAGTATACAGAAAAATTGAACAAAGTACAGAGTATTCCCATATACTTCCCCCCACCTCAGTTCCCAGTTTCCCCTATTTTAAGCAGACCTCGGAGATATTTCAGGTTCAGTTCCAGACCACCACAGTAAAGCAAATGTTGCAATAAAGTGAGTCATAGAAGTTTTTTTGGTTTCTCTATGCATATAAAAGTTATGTTTATACTGCAGTCTATAAGCGAGCATTAGCATTATGTGTAAAAAAAACCTGTACATAACTAATAACTGCTCCCCATTATCTGAGCCTTCAGCAATCATACTAGTCATAACCTTTTTGCTGGTGGAGGGTTGTGCCTCATTGTCGATGTCTGCTGACTGAACAGGGTAGTGGTGGCTGAAGGGTGACGTGTCTGTGGCAGTTACTTAAAATAAGACAATGAAGTTTGCAGCATCGATTGACTCTTCCTTTCACGACTGATTCTCTGTAGCATGTGCTGCTGTTTCACAGCATTTTACCCGCAGTAGAACTTTCAAAATTGGAGCCAGTCCTCTCAACCCTGATTTATCAACTAAGTTTGTGTAACATTCTAAATCCTTTGTTGTCATTTCAACAGTCTTCACAGCATCTTCACCAAAGTAGATTCTATCTCAAGAAACCACTTTCTTTGTTCACCGGTAAGACTCCTCATCCGTTCAAGTTTTATCAGGAGATGCAGCCACTCGGTCAGATCTTCAGACTCCACTTCTAACTCTAGTTCTCTTGCTGTTTCCACCACATCTGCAGTTACTTCCTCCCCTGAGACCCTGAACCCCTCCAAGTCATCCATGAGGGTTGGAATCAACTTCTTCCAAAATCCTGTTAATGTTTACTCAGTGAATTGCCACAAACCTTCCATTTTTTTAAAGCGGTATTTGTGAAGCACAATAACACAAGGTGTGCCTGTATTAACACCTTGCATTGGTGCCGTTATCTGCTACAATTGATGAACCAATGTTGGTCATTATTAACTAAAGTCCATAGTGTACATTATGATTCACTCTGTGCTGTACATTCTATGGACTGTGAGAATTGCATGTCAGGTCCCCAGCATTACAGTGTCACACAGAATAGTTTCACTGCCCTAAAAGTGCCCTGTGCTCCACCTGTTCATCCCTCCTCTCCTCCCTCTGCACCCTTGGCAACCACTGCTATTTTCACTGTCTCTATAGTTTTGCCTTTTCCAGAATGCCATATAGTTGAACTCATATTGTATGTAGTCTTTTCAGATTGGCTTCTTTCACTTAGCAAAATGCATTTAGGGTTCCTCTGTGTCTTTTTATGACTAAGCTCATTTCTTTTTACCACTGAATAATATTCCATTGTATAGATGTACCACAGTTTATTTATTAAAGGGCACTCTCGGCCGCTTCCCATTTTTGGCAGTTATGAACACAAGTTTTCTACTCATTTGGGTAAATTAGGACTAGGATTGTTGGATCATTTGGTAAGGGTATGGTTGGCTTTGTAAGAGACGGCTAAACTGTCTTCCAGAGCACCATCTTGCATTCCCACCAGTTATAAATAAGAGTTTCTGTTCCTCCACATACTTGCCAGCATTTGGTGGTGTCAGTGTTTTGGATTTTGGCCATTCTAATAGGGGTGTAATAGTATCTCATTGTCTATTGGATGTTAATACTTTTACTTTGAGTTTTGGTAATTTAATAAGTAAAATATTGTCATGATTATTCTTTCTTAGTGTTGTTGTTGTTTTTTTTGGTGGTTTTTTTGTTTGTTTGCTTTGCTTTTCGTTTCATATTGTAGCCTTATTTGTCCAGTGGGAATTTGATATTGTTCTTAAAGGTTTATGTGTCTGCATGTATTTTTTCACCCAATTTTTAAAATTGTGGCAAAATACACATAATGTAAAATTTGCCATCTTAATTAATTTTTTGTTGTTAATCCTCACCTGAGAATACTTTTTCATTGATTTTTAGAGAGAGTGGAAGGGAGGGAGGGTGGGGGAGGGAAAGAGAAATTCTGATTCGAGAGTGCCTCCAGCACTCGCCCCAACAGGGGCCAGGGATCAAACCTGCAACCCAGGTATGCACCCTTGATCGGGAATAGAATGCCAGAACCCTTCAGTTCAAGGGCAAACGCTGTAACCACTGAACCACAACTGCCAGGGCATCTTAACCATTTTTTTTCTTAAGTACATGTTTTTATTGATTTTGTACAGAGGGAGAGGGAGAGAGAGATAGAAACATCTATGAGAGAGAAAGCATGTGCCCTGACTGGGAATCCAAGTGGTGACCTCTTGGGTGCATGGGATGACGCTCAACCAACTGAGCCACACTGGCCGGGCGCTCTTAACCATTTTTAAGTGTACAGTTCAGTTGCATGTGTTTTTAATATCATGTCTTATGGTTTATTTCTTTAATATTTCCCCCTAATGTTTTTTTAAACTAACTCTTCTTTTGACTTGATTTTTTTTTTTTTTTTTTTTGCTTGTTTTTGCCTTCTCTTCCTTGTAAGGATCTGGATATTGTTCCATTTTAATGAGCCAATGAAGCAAATGTAACCTTTCTGCCACAGGGCGATAGTCCTAACTGGCTGTGACCGTCCCGTCTGTCCTGCTGGTGTGGGGGGCTCCGCTTTCAGTAGCCCTTCCTCAGCCAGTGGTCACCCCACGCCGATTCCAGAAACAGCCCCGGTGGCACTTCATCAGAGCTGTACTAGCTGCTTGTTGGTGGGAAGCAAGTCCTTAGGGTAACCCTTCCAAAATGCCTTTATCCTGGGCTTTCCTTCTCATGGACAGAAAGTGGGTTTGAAACTCAGCCCTGACTGGGTGTTTACAAATTAAGGTGTTAAAATTCACTTACACATACGGCTGACACTTAGATTTTTAAGTTATCTGCTTTAGTTTAAATGAATTCTGTTCTGCAGTAAAGGGGTCTGCATTTTCACTGTCCTTTTGAAATTGAAAATAATTCTTTTGCCTAATTACTTCTTTTGCTGTGACTAATTCAAATCTGTAAAACTGTAGTAGCCAAATAGGAACCATACTAAAAAGTGATTTGGGCTTTTAACATCAGTGTGTGTGCATTGAAGTCTTTTTCTATAATAACACATACTGAATAATTTTACTACAGCTCTTCCAAATCTGGTTCTAATTTGCTCCTTGACTCTCTTGGCCTTTATCCCTCCCAACTTAATACCATTTTGTCCTCTCTGAGAAGTTTTCTATATTCCCAAATGAGGAATTTCATGAGTGAAAATTAAGTCACATTTTTTCTTAAGTTCCTTTTTTTTTTTTTTTTGCTTCTAAATACAGTTGCCCTCCAGGCTGGCTGAGACAGAGTACAGAAAGCCTGTTGTAAATGCCCAGGGAGGGCTGGTGGCAGAAAGGGATGGAAGAGAGAGCAGGTTGTAGTCCAGGAGGAGCCCAGCGTGTGTTGGATCCGGTTATCTGAACCGGGATGGATGGAGTCAGAAACAAACACATGGCTACTCTTTAGTTTCCCGTCTTTCAGGCCCCGGATTTTTCTGCTTCTGCCGTGAGGATGCAGTTTAAACACACTTTGTTTCATAGAGAGCCCTAAAGACCCAAAGTATCTAAAAAGTTTCTAAATGTTATTTCTCCCCAATAAATATAATTTATGTTTTTACATTGGAAAGCATTTCTATATGGGGTGGGTTTACAGTTGTTCATCTGGAAATAATACCATAATTAATAAATAATAATACAAGGACAAACTCCATGTTTTGAGTACTCATAACTATAAACCTATTTTTTGGGCCCCCTCTCCCCTCCCCCCTGTATTATGAAGCCATAGGGCTATTTCCTGCCTCAGAGTCAACAATAGGTTAAGCTCATTTAAAAATGCAACGAACAGCCCTAACTGGTTTGGCTCAGTGGATAGAGTGTCGACCCATGGACTGAAGGGTCCTGGGTTCGAGTCTAGTCAAGGGCATGTTGCCTGGGTTGCAGGCTTGATACCCAGGGCTTGCGGTAGGCAGCCAATCGATGTGTCTCTCTCACATTGATCTTTCTCTCTCTGTTTCTCCCCTCCCTTCCACTCTTTCTAAAAATCAATGAAAAAAATCCTCGGGTGAGGATTAACAAAAAATAACAACAACAACAAGAAGCAATAAACTAAAACTGCACTTGCTGCTTCTTCTGGGAGTCATCCCTACCTTTTGTCATGGCTCTTACCCCCTTTGCCCTCCCCCAGTCTATCTCTCCCCTCTCAGCTCAGGTTGTGGGGGAGCTGGTAAACCCTAACCCTCCACAGAGAAACAGAGCAGCTGCCCTGCTCCCCCTCGCCCTTCCTCAGAGGGCCACCGGAGTTATGAATCTAAAATGTCAAGTGCAGGCAGGAACCGCTCACACGCAGCCATCTGAGGCCTCTCTTTGACTCTGTCTCACTGTTGTTAGTTTAGTACCGACCCAGGATTCAGAGAAAACCATTTGATGAAATAAAGGGAGAGAAGTGGCAGACACTTGTACATGCCTGGCAGCCATGAAGCACCTCTGCCAGGCTCTGTTGGAAGGCAGCTTCAAACATCGGGAAAGGTTAGAGAGCAAGAGTGGACTGTTTTAAAGGTTTATAATCAGGGGTGAGGAACCTTTTTTCTGCCAAGGGCCATTTGTATGTTTATAACATCATTCTTGGGACATACAAAATTATCAACTTAAAAATTAGCCTGCTATATTTGGTAAAACATTAACTCACCCCTAATACCTTGGCAGGGCTAGACCAAGTGATTTCTCGGGCCTTATACCGCCTTTGGGTCGGACGTTCCCCACCCCAAGCTTAAGGAGGAAAATTGAATATTTAGCCTGGACATGAGAACATGTAAAGGAGTGGAGATTTCTTTGCTTTGAGTCTAAGAAGACTCAAAGGGAAATGTGGCTCAGCTGTTCCCTCTTTCCATTATGGCAGGTCAAGAAGAACTGGGTTTCAGTTGTAGTGGATGAGATGAAAGTTAAACAATATTCTAGTGTTTTGAGTGCTGACATTGTGTCACAGTGGATTGGCAGAAGGAAGAAATACACCAGATATTGAGAGGTATGGGGCCAGCCTGCCTGGCTTTGAATCCTGGCTTCAGCTATGGAAACTTGGACAAATTACTTCACCTCTAAGCCTCAGTCACCTCATCTATAAAATGGGCAAAATGTACTTACATCCTCATAGGATTATTTTTAAGATTAGAAAGAAGAGTTGCCCTAGATGGTGTGGCTCAGTTGGTTGAGCATTATCCCATGCACCAAAAGATCGCCATTTCGATTCCTGGTCAGGGCATATGCCCAGGTTTCAGGCTCAGTCCCCGGTCAGGGTGTGTGCAGGAAGCAGCCGATTGATGATTCTCACATTGATCTCTCTCTCTCTCTTTCTCTCTCCTTCCCTCCCTCTCTTCCTCTCCTTTCCTCTTTCTCTAAAATCAATAAAGACATATTTTTAAAAAATGAATAAAAGAGTTAATGTAGGTAAAGTGCTTTGAACAGTGGCAGGCACATATTAAGGGCTATATATTTGATAAATATAACCAGCATGAGCCATAGAAAGGATTTCAGGGTCATCTGGGCCAGTGCTTCATTTTACAGATTAGGTGGCTGTCACGGGAGGTAGAATCAAGATTAGAAGCCATTTCTGCAGACTAGTCCTGGGCTGTTGCCACTCTTCTTGGCTGTGTTTTAGAAATACCCATTGCTTCAAACGCATCTCCCTTTAGGCTCCTCTCCCATCCCCTCCTTGGAGCCCATATTTCCAAAGTACTTCCTCTGTCCCAGCACTGTGCTAAATGCTGACATACGTGACCTCATTTAGTTCTTACAACAACCTGTAAAGAAGGTTTCATTATTGTCCACCCCCCCCCCCCCCCCGTTTTTGTTAAT
Source organism: Cnephaeus nilssonii (assembly GCF_951640355.1). Taxonomy (NCBI): domain Eukaryota; kingdom Metazoa; phylum Chordata; class Mammalia; order Chiroptera; family Vespertilionidae; genus Cnephaeus; species Cnephaeus nilssonii. Next base: position 92,110,806 of record NC_137080.1, on the reverse strand, counting down.
CTCACCCAAGGATATTTTTTCCATTGATTTTTTTTTTTTTTTTTAGAGAGTGGAAGGAGGGGGGAGAAGAAGAGAGAAACATCGATGTGAGAGACATCCATTGGTTGCCTCCTGCATACGCCCCCACCGAGGCCGGGGATCAAACCTGTGCCCTTGACCAGAATCGAACCCACGACCCTTCGGTGCTCAGTCTGATGCTCCAACCACTGAGCCACCGGCCAGGGCTATCCCCTTTTTTACAAGTGCCATCTGAGGCTCAGAGAGGTTCAGTTGCCCAAGAGCACACAGTTTCAAAGAGGTAGAATCCAGATTATCTCACTGCAGAGCTTGTGTTTTAACCACACTATGAATTTTCCTCAAAAAGTCCCAATAGAATAGAGATGAACTCAGTTAAACCACCATTGCTGCAGCAGCTGTAGGTCCCTGCCAGACAGACTTGAGGTCATTTTGTAATCCCTTTCAACTTATAGTCTGCTTTATTTCAGACCTAGTCTCTCTCATGTTTTCTTGTTTCGGACACAGTACCTTTACACAACAACTGGTTACCAGAACAATTTCCCTCCCTGGTAAAGAGCATGGAAGTCGAGGATCATGGAGCAGACTAAGAGAGGCCAGGACCAGAGTTTCTTCCATAGGAGTGGGACTCTGTGGGAGTTAGCAGGGCTCTGGTCCAGGTTGGGGTCACTGCTGGGGTCCCAGCAAACCAGAAGATGGGTCAGATGTCAGAATTCCAACCTAGACCCATTGTGCTTTTTGTTGTTGTTAATACTCACCAGAGGATATTTTTTCCATTGATTCTCAGAGAGAGTGGAAGGGAGGGAGGAGGGAGAGAGAGAGAGAAACATTGATGATTGATTGCCTTCTGCACTCATCCCTATTGGGGCTGGGGAACATGCAACCAAGGTATGTGCCCTTAACCGGGGATCGACTCTGCAACCCCTAGGTCTGTGGGCCAACATTCTAACCTCTGACCCAAACCAGCTAGGGCTACCGTTAATCCCTGTAAGACTGATGACAGTCTTGGACTCCGCCCACTTCAGAAAAAGCTCAAGTTCACACACTGTTTTTAGGTAGCTTCAGGGTTCATAAACCCCCAGCTGAAAACCTCTGTGCTAGGCAGCATAGTAGAGTACTTAAGAACCAGATGGCCTGGGTTCAAATCCTCCTCTCCCACTTCTTAGCTGTGTAACCTTGAACAAGTTCCTTAATGTCTTGGGCTTCAATTTCCTCAATTGTAAAATGGGGATAATAATAGGATTGTTGTGAGGATTAAATGAGTTACATGTAAAATGCTTAGTACATGGTTAGTTCTATAGTGGTATTCATTATTAATGGTAATAGTATTGCTATCCCTGGAGCTTAGCCCATTCTGTAAGTGTTTATGGACAGAATGAATGAATTATCCTACTGGAGATGCCAAGTCTAGGGTAGAGCATCCCAACCAGTGTGTCACAAATGGACTCTAGTTATGTTAAGAAGTTGATCCATTCAGCCCTTGGGGCTACCAAAGTCCCAGCTGTTGTTGCTTCTGGCTTCAGGCAGCAATATCCACAGTGTAGCATGCAAATATCCTCTCTGGGTGCTCTGACATGGACACAGTTTGGGTAGCACTGATGAGAAGATCAGCTGGCGGGTAGTGAGGATCAAGTAGCCCATCTAGATTCCAAGCCCAGGGGAATTCTTTGGGTGTGTGGCAAAGAGAATCTTAACCACTGAACCATAAGCAGAAGCTTCACAAGTGTGGGCTCCACGCCATGGCAGATGCAGAGGAAGTCTGCCAGCTGGACGCTCCAGTCCTTGCATACAAGGACCCTGTGAGTCACTCCGCAGGGATTTGTAGAGAGCCCACAGCGACCCAGAAACCAGGCTGCAGCCCAGAGTCCTGTGTAGGCAGCAGATGTTAGAGGTATGATAAGTAGTAAAGTAGGTGAAGGAGTGCAAGTGCTCGGAAGCGGCAGTGCCCGGGGCTGCAGGGACTTCTGAGGGACCAGCCTTGTCTACAAGGTGGATTATGAGGAAGCCTTTGAAGAGTTTTGATCAAGGCAGTGGTAAATTTAGATTTGTACTTTTTGTTAAGTCATCCTGACAAAAAATTACACAATGAATAGGAATCAGGGAAGAGTTTGAGGACATAAGTTAGAAACTTATAGTACACTAGAGGCCTGGTGCACAAAATTCGTGCACGGGGGGAGGGGGGGTGTCCCTCAGCCCAGCCTGCAACCTCTCCAATCTGGGACCCCGGTGGGATCGGGCCTAAACGGGCTGTCGGACATAACCTCTCACAATCCAGGACTGCTGGCTCCCAACCACTCGCCTGTCTCTGCCTGATTGCCGCTAACCGCTTCTGCCTGCCAGCCTGATCACCCCCTAATGACTCTCCTGCCAGCCTGATCGATGCCTAACTGCTCCCCGGCTGGCCCGATTGCCCCTAACTATCCTCCCCTGCAGGCCTGGTCGCCCCCAACTGCCCTCCCCTGCTGGCCCGGTCACCCCTAACTGCTCTCCCCTGCAGGCCTGGATGCCCCCCCCCCCCACAACTGTCCTCCCCTGCAGGCCTGGTCCCCCCCCCCAACTGCCCTCCCCTGCTGGCCTGGTCCCCCCCAACTGGCCTCCTCTGCTGGCCCAGTCACCCCTAACTTCCCTCCCTGCTGGCCTGATCGCCCACAACTGCCCTCCCCTGCAGACCTGGTCTCTCCCAACTGCCCTCCCCTGCTGACCTGGTCTCCCCTAACTGCCCTCCCCTGCAGGCCTGGGTTCCCCCCGCAACTGTCCTCCCCTGCAGGCATGGTCCCCCGCAACTGGCCTCCTCTGCTGGCCCAGTCACCCCTAACTGCCCTCCCTGCTGGCCTGATAGCTCACAACTGCCCTCCCCTGCAGACCTGGTCTCCCCCAACTGCCCTCCTCTGCTGACCCGATCACCCCCAATTGCCCTCCCCTGCAGGCCTGGGTCCCCCCCAACTGCCCTCCCCTGCTGACCTGGTCTCCCCCAACTGCCCTCCCCTGAAGGCCTGGGCCGCCCCCAACTGCCCTCCCTGCTTGCCTGATTGCCCACAACTGCCCTCCCCTGCAGGCCTGGTCCCCCTCAACTGCCCTCCTCTGCTGGCCTGGTCACCCCTAACTGGCCACAACTGCCCTCCCCTGCAGGCCATCTTGTGGTGGCCATCTTGTGTCCACATGGGTGCAGCCATATTTGACCACATGGGGCGGCCATCTTGTGTCTTGGAGTGACAGTCAATTTGCATATTACTCTTTTATTAGATAGGACTAGAGGCCTGGTGCACAAAATTCATGCACGGGGGAGGGGAGGTGTTCCTCAACCCAGCCTGCACCCTCCAATCTGGGACCCCTCGAGGGATGTCTCACTGTCCGTTTAGGCCCAATCCCGCTGGGATCGGACATCCCTCTCACAATCCAGGACTGCTGGCTCCCAACCACTCGCCTGCCTGCCTGCCTGATTGCCCCTAACCGCTTCTGCCTGCCAGCCTGATCACCCCCTAACCACTCCCCTGCTGGCCCGATTGCCCCCAACTGCCCTCCCCTGCAGGCCTGGTTGCCCCCAACTGCCCTCCCCTGCAGGCCTGGTCCACCCCAACTGCCCTCACCTGCAGGCCTGGGTCCCCCCCAACTGTCCTTCCCTGCAGGCCTGATTGCCCCCAACTGCCCTGCTCTGCCAGCCCAGTCACCCCTTACTGCCCTCCCCTCCCTTGCAGGCCTGGTCCTTCCCAACTGCCCTCCCCTGCTGGCCTGATTGCCCACAACTGTCCTCCCCTGCTGGCCATCTTGTGGCAGCTATCTTGTGTCCACATGGGGGGCGGCCATCTTTGACCACATGGGGGTGGCCATCTTGTGTGTTGGAGTGATGGTCAATTTGCATATTACCTCTTTATTATATAGGATAGTGAAGAGGTGAGAGTGATACTCACCTGAAACAGGTAGCTAGGCTTTTTTTAAAATTTGAGGTATAATTGACATACAGTTAATCCTTGATTTTATGGACCTTGATTTAATGGACTTGAGGTTTAACTGATAAAATTTCCCGTCCGTATGTCATATGTGAAAATTAACACCCTGTTAATTTTAAGATACTTTTAACTAATATTTGCTTATAATTAAATTAACAGGGTTTCACTGTTATTTTTAACAAATTTTATAAATAGGCTATATGTTGGAAAAAAACACTGTAGTAATATCGCCAACAGAAATAAATATGATATATCTATAACTATAGTCTACATATTTAAATGCAAGAGTCACTGCTTGTAAACAATGTTCAGCAAATGATTAGCACATGATCACACCGCATCACACATGGTAATTGGTTCTGTTGTCACATGGTGTGTCTTTCTGCAGCAGTTTTAACACCTGGCAGGATGTTCTACATGCACTAAGCCACGCCCCAGCTGTGTGCATTTGTTACTCGAGGTAACTGGTGAATGCACGCATTTACTAGACCTACTCAGTATAAATTTAAAATTACTGTAACATGGAAAACTTTTCTGTGAAATTAAACTTTTCATGTGTACTTAATTTTAATTACACAAACCTGTCTACATCAGTAAAAACAGATAAACTAACTTGTCAATTTTTTAACTACACATTTGGAAAACCTACTTTATTATATAACGGATACCCCCTAGCCCAAATTAGTCCATTATATTGAGGTTTTACTGTATAAAACACATTAGCATTAGTTTCAGGTGTACAACAATAATGATCTAACATTTGTATATGTTGAAAAATTATCACCATGGTAAGTTTAGTTAACATCCATCAACATACATAGTTACAGAATTTTTTTCTTATGATGAGAACTTTTAAGATTTACCCTGTTTGTAACTGTCAAATATACAATATAGTATTGTCACCATGCCGTACATTGTATCCCCAAAGTGTATTTATTTTATAACTGGAGTTCGTGCCTTTATCCATTTTGCCCACACCCAGCCCCCATCCTCTGGTAATCACAATCTGTTCTCTGTATCTAGGAGCTTGGTTTTGTTTTATTGTTTGGGTTTCTTTTTAAATATGTTTTTATTGGCTTTTAGAGAGAAAAGGGAGAGGGAGAAAGGAGAGAGAGAGATAGAAACATCAAAAATAGGCTACCTCCTCAAGAGCATACAATGGAGTCAAGACAGTCTCTTCAATAAATGGTGCTGGGAAATTTGGTCAGATACATGCAAAAAAATGAAACTAGATCACCAACATACACCATACACAAAAACAAACTCAAATGGCTAAAGGGCTTAAATGTAAGACGGGAAACCATAAAAATCCTACAAGACTCCATACGCTGCAAAATAGCAGACATATGTCGTAGCAATATCTTTACCGACACAGTTCCTAGGGCAATGGAGATGAAGGAGAAAATAAACAAATGGGACTACATGAAAATAAAAAGCTTCTGCACAGCAAAAGAAACCATCAACAAAACAACAAGAAAGCCCACTGCATGGGAGAACATATTTGCCAATGATATTTGCGATAAGGGTTTAATCTCCAAAATTTACAGAGAACTCATACAACTTAACAAAAGGAAGATAACCAGTCCAATCCAAATATGGGCTAAGGACCTAAATAGACACTTTTCGAAAGAGGACATTCAGAAAGCCAAGAGACATATGAAAACATACTCAAAGTCACTAATCATCTGAGAGATGCAAATCAAAACAACAATGAGATACCATCTCACACCTGTCAGAATGGCTATCATCAACAAACGGCAAGTGCTGGCAAGGATGTGGAGAAAAAGGAACCCTCATGCACTGCTGGTGGGAATGCAGACTGGTGCAGCCACTGTGGAACACAGTATGGAGTTTCCTCAAAAAGTTAAAAATGGAACTCCCATTTGATCCAGTAATCCCACTTCTAGGAATATATCCCAAGGAACCAGAAACACCAATCAGAAAGGATACATGCACCCCTATGTTCATAGCAGCACAATTTATAATAGCTAAGATTTGGAAACAGCCTAAGTGCCCATCAGCAGATGAGTGGATTAGAAAACTGTGGTACATCTACACGATGGAATACTATGCCGCTATAAAAAAGAAGGAACTTTTACCATTTGCAACAGCATGGATGGAACTGGAGAGCATGATGCTAAGCGAAATAAGCCAGTCGGAGAAAGATAAATATCACATGATCTCACTCATGTGGGATATAATGAACAACATAAACTGATGAACAAAAATAGATCCAGAGACAAATGGCAGGGGAGGTAGGGGGGGTTAGAGAACAACCAAAGGGCTTGTATGCATGCATATTAGCATAACGAATGGACACAGACACTGGGGCGGTGGGGGCTTGCCTGGGGTGGGAATGGCTGGGGAAGGGATTCAATTGGGGAAAAAGGAGACATATGTAAAACTTTAGACAAGAAAAAAGACATAGGCTGCCTCCTGCATGCCCCCACTGGGGGATCGTGGCCACAAGATGGGCATGTGCCCTGATCAGAGCAAACCAGTGACCTCTTGGTATATAGGTTAGTGCTCAACCACTGAGCAACACAGGCTGGGTGTTTTTGTGGGGTTTTTTTAGATTCTACATATAAGTGAGATCATATAGTATTTGTCTTTCTCTGTCTGACTTATTTCATTAGCATTCTTTTTATGGCTGAATAACATTCCATTGTAATATATATACTATACTTTCTTTATCCATTCATCTGTTGTTAGACATAGATTGTTTTCATATCTTGGCTATTATAAATAACTAGAGGCCCAGTGCACGAATTTGTGCACCAGTGGGGCTCCTCGGCCTGACCTGTGGGATTGGGCCGAAACCAGCTCTCCAACATCCCTGAGGGGTCCCGGATTTCGAGAGGGCACAGGCCAGGCAGAGGGACCCCTCTGGTGCATGATCAGAGCCGGGGAGGGACTTCTGGAAGGCTCCAGGCCATGTCTGGCCCATCTCACTCAGTCCCGATCAGCAGCCAGACCCCAGCAGCAAGCTAACTTACTGGTCGGAGCATCTGCCCCCTGGTGGTCAGTGCACATCATAGCAACTGGTCGACCGGTTGACTGTCTGCTCCCTGGTGGTCAGTGCATGTCATAGTGAGCAGTTGAGCGGCCTTAGCATATCATTAGCATATTATACTTTGTTTGGTTGAACAGCTGATCAGTTGACCAGACACCTAGCATATTAGGTTTTTATTATATAGGATGCTGCAATGAACATAGGGAAGTATATATCTGTTAGAGTTAGTGTTTTTATTTTCTTTGGTTAAATACTGAGAAGTAGAATTACTGAATTATCTGCTAGTTCTATTTTTAATTTTTGAGGAATCTTCGTACTATCTATATATATAAAAGCCTTACATGTAAATTGTCCCCACAGGAGTTCAACCGGGAGACCAGGAGTTCAATTGCTCACTATGACATGCGCTGACCACCAGGGGGCGTAATGAAGGAAGGCCCCGATTGGCCCTGATCGCCGGCCAGGCCTAGGGACCCTACCCATGCACGAATTTCATGCACTGGGCCTCTAGTTTTCCATAATGCCTATACCAACTCACATTCTCACCAATAGTGCATAAAAGTTACCTCTTCTCCATATCCTTGCCAATACTTATTTCTTCTCTTTTTTATAATAGCCATTCTAACTTGTATGTATGTGGTGATATCTGATTGTGGTTTTGATTTGCATTTCTCTGGTGATTAGGGATGTTGAATGTACCTATTGGCCATCGGTACGTCTTTGGAAAAATATACAGATCCTCTGGCTGCTTTTAATCATATTTTTCGGTTTCTTGCTATTGAGTTGTATGAGTTCTTTATATATTTTGGATATTAACCCATTATTGGATATATGATTTTCAAATTTTTCTCTCACTTTGTTGGTTGCCTTTTCATTTTGTTGATGGTTTCCTTTACTGGGCAGAAGCTTTTTAGTATAACGTAGTCCTACTTGTTTAATTTTGGTTTTGTTGCCTTTGCTTTTGGTGTCAAATTCAAAAAATCATCACCAAGACTGATGTCAAGGAGCTTGCCCCTATGTTTTCTTCTAGGAATTTAATGGTTTCAGGTCTTACATTCAACTCTTTAATCCATTTTGAGTTAATTTTGGTGTGAGCTGTTAAATAGTGGTGTACCTAGACTTTGAGGGAAGAGGAGGAATCAAAGATGACCCCACTGATTCCGGTAGCTGGAGGTGCCACCCCTTGAATAGGGGATACTAGAAGTGAGACGGTCCTGGGGCTAGGGGTGGTGAGTTCTGTGGGGGACCCATTCCATCTGTGATGCCTGTGGAATGTTCACTGAGGAGGGTCAGCAGGGCCGGTGGGTGAGGGGGTCTGAGCACAGGAGAGAGGTGGAAATGGGTAGAGAGAACCAGCAGCAGTGGGGCTGGCTGGCTCCCTGCCTTCACTGAGGCTCCCTCTAAGGAGAGCAAGTTTAAAAGTGGATTTTGATCAATGAAATCTTCATTTACAACCAATTTGACTGTCATGCTTCTCTTTTATACTTAAATTTTAGAATTTTTTTTTCAAATCTTTATTGTTGAGAGTATTACAGATGTCCCACACATTAACCCCTCTTCACCTGGTTCCCACCCTACCCCAACCCAGGCCTTCACCATCCTTTTGTCTGTGTCCATAGGTAAGATCTTTGGTTAATCTCTCCTCATTCCCCCTCTCTCCTTCCCTCTGAGATTCATCAGTCTGTTCCATGTTTCCATGCCTCTGATTCTATTTTATTCACTGGTCTATTTTGTTCATTAGATTTCTTATTCATTTATATTGATTTTTAGAATTCTTAAATGTGTATATTTGTAACCCACTTCATAAAAACCAACATAGTTATCTACTTTGAGGAACTTTTCTCTTTCTCCTTGGCTGCCTGCATTCACTCTGTCCCTGTGTGTCCTTGCAGCTTTAGGAGCGTTGTAACTCATAATGTGAAACTGTCCCTTTCCTCAGATTTGTGACCCAGGAGGAACCCCTGACCTCAGCTGTGGCTCGGTGCTGGCAGAAGCCAACTTCATGTCTGAGTGCACGAGCAGCAGTTTGCCATGGAGAGCTTGGGGCTGCAGACAGTCACCCTCAGTGATGGGACAACGGCCTACGTCCAGCAAGCGGTCAAAGGTGAGTATTTCCAAGGACCTCAGAATCCCCCTGTCCTCCAGCTTCTGGAGAGGAGTGTCCCCTTCCACGAGTCTCCCCTGCCTCCCACCCGCTTGCCACACTTGCTCTGCGTGAGAATCTCTTGAGGTAACTCTTTACAATAAAACGCCATGTAGGCAGCTAGAAAACCAGGCCAGACCAGCATAGAGGCCAAGACCTCTGAAAGCAGAATTCCTTACATGTGGCGAGCAGTTCGTAACTCCTTCTGGAATAGATGAGCACAGTGCTGGTTTTGACTTCCTGCTTTTCAAATACTCCCTATCCAGTTGCTCAGACTTTCCAGCAAGATTAAGCACTCAAACTATCTACTGAGCATCTACCATGCACAAGATACTCTTCCAGGTCCAGAGAGGGATACCCAAGAATAGATCTCATGCCTTAAGCCCCACCGGGGTCGCCAGAAACAAAAATACATGGCACACAGTTAAATCTGAATTTCAGAAACAATGAATAATTTTGTAGTATAAGTCTGTCCCAAATATTACATGGGATAGACATGTAGAAGCATGGGACTAAATGCTAAAAATACTAACATAAAAACACTAACTACTAAAAAAAATTCATTGTATATTTGAAATTCAGATTTACCTAAAATTCAGATTCTCTAGGATCAAGGTGAGGGTGGCTTCGGAACAGAGTGTAGTTGAAGGGCCAGGCCTCGGGGCCAGGCCTCAGGGCCAGGGACACTTCCCTCACCAGATGGCATCACGTCTCCCTCGGACAGCGCCAGCAAACCCTGTCTCATTCCTAGTCTTTATCTTGCCTGTTCCGGGTCTGAGCGCCGCCGTCCTCACAACTGCATCGTCTCCTCAACATCGCCCTCCCTCACTTCAACACATTGTCAAAATGTATTTCGGTTCCAAAATTTACAGATAATTTGTTTGTTGCTTTCATTTTAATTGTCTGCTTCCTGATGGTGACAAAGAGACCCCTTAATCTCATCAGTAAGCTCCTTCCGTATGATAACGTGTGGGTGCCTTCTCGGAAGGTTTCTTATCAAGACCTAGGATGTGTGGGGCTGGCTTAGTTTTCTTGAACATGGAACTTCTCTAGAATCCTTTTGAATCCCGAAACCCTGTGTTTGCAGACTTCCCATCGCAGTTGTTGCCCACTGCTGCAGTCCCGGTGGTGGAAGAACTTAGGAACTGTGTAGACTGGGCGTGTTGACTGCCCGGACCCAGTTATCGCCCATGCCTCAGTCTTTGCTACCTATTTTTAATGGTTGAATGAATAAGTAAAAGCAAGTGACCGTATTTGGCCTAAGAAAGCCACACTTTTCTTATCTCTTTCCTTCTTGTATCTGGGTCTCTTGTATCTGCCTCCCCCACGTCCTGTTTATGTCTTTCTCTCATCACTCTTCCTGGCTCTGTTCTCTGCCTCCTCCAAGGTGCTGCAGTGTGTACTTGCACATAGGCACACGCTCACACACAGCAGATTTCACCCTGCGGAGGGGAGAGCTGGCCTCCCGCATGCAGAACCACACTGTCTCAGAGGCGCCTCACTGGTGAGCTCCTCTGAAGCCCTAGACCGGGCACGTTCGTCTGTCAGCAGGCAGCTGTGTCTGGGCCCCTGAATGTGCAGGAAGCCCTAAAATTTTATGAAATTAGAGTAAGCATAAAGCATGTCATTCAAACCCGACTCTCCTGAGAGTGTGAATAAATGCACTGGACTGCTCCGACGACAGGAATGTGCGGCCCCTCTGTGATGGGCTGGGAGGCCCGTCCGCCAGCTCTTCTCCCCCCTCCCCATCGTAGCCTCTGGTTGTTAGAGGAAATTCTAGGTTAAAGTTTTTCTCAGCCGCCCTAGCTGGTTTGGCTCTGTATAGAGCGTCAGCCTGTGGACTGAAGGGTCCCGGGTTCGATACCAGTCAAGGGCATATGCCCGGGTTGCAGGCTTGATCCCCAGTAGGAGGTGTGCAGGAGGCAGCCAATCAGTGTTTCTCTCTCATCATTCATGTTTCTAACCCTCTCTCCCTCTCCCTTCCTCTCTGAAATCAATAAAAATATTTTTAAATGTTTTTCTCAGCCATTATTACACATTTCAAAGTATATTTTAAATTAAAATGTGCATGACATAGGTTAAATGTACACTAGTAAAATATAGGTAGTGTATTCAGTATAGATTTACTTTAAGATAAAGGATGATAGGAGAAATATAGTAGTGTAAATAAAATATTGATAGCTGTACATTAAAAAGAAAATTTTTTTCTTAAATAACTCTTCTCAACATTTTGTTTGCTGCCTTGAGGTGATGCCCAGTTCGCTAGCAGAATCTCTGCTGATGCTTTCAGAGCCCAGCACTGGCGCCCGGCCAGGACAGATGCAGTGGCAAATGCAGGGGCCCCTGCTCACGTGAAGGGACAGGCTGGGGTTCCCTTTCCCCTCTCCTGCTTGCCTTCGTCTCCACTCCACCTGTCTTCGGCGGGTTGTAGAGCTGTTAACTACTGACCCAAGAGGACTCAGTTTGGGGACAAGTTTGGGAATTCCTCGGAGGAAGAGACATCAGCAGGGAGATGGGCCAAAAGTATTGCCTGTCCCACACAAGAGCTCAACTTCCTAAACCCGTAACTTGTAAGGAAAGGAATGAACAAACCATTTGTCATTAGTGCTTCAATCTCCTTTTTCTCTTCTCCTTTCCCCATTCCCTCCGTCAAACTCACTGGACACAAAACTCTAAGAATCTTTTGCCCTTAGAAGGGCTTTCCAGTAAGAATCTGAGATAAGGAAAGATAATATCGTAGGCACTCTGTAGTCTTATTAATTTTTAGAGTGCTATTTTGTTGCTTTAGGTGGGTCGGTTTTTTATTCGACAACTGAAGTGAAAATGGCAGAGGTCAGTGAAGGAGACATTGTCCACCCGGGTGGTGGAGCAAGACCGGTGGACATGTGGGAGCACAGTAGTCACATTCACGTTGCTCCCGACTGCTCTCCTTTCTGTTTCTTCTAATGTACAGATTGGGCTTATTGTAAAAACACAAAACTAAGGTTTATTGAGGGCTGGCCACATCCCAGGGACTGTTCTGAGTGTTTTATATTCATTAACTCATTTAACCCTTATAGCAACCCAATGAAGACAATTTTTAATCATTTTAAGAAGAAGGAGCTGAAGCAGAGAGGTTAAGTAAGCTGCACACAGCTAGTGAGAGAGAGAGCTGAAAGGCCATCGCAGGAGGCCTGGGCTGGTTCCAGAGCCCATTGCTGCTAACTGTAAGCCACACTGTCTATCGGGGGCCTCGGCCTTGGCACGCTGGCACAGGGAGATAGGGAATGTATTTTGATTTGGTTATTTTGAGCCATATCTGACTTTGGACCCATGGGTCCTTTCTAGGTCTCAGGGCCTCCTTTGTTCTTCAGTTCGTTCAGTCTCAGCAACTGCTGTTAGGCTGGAAGCCCCCGCTTTGCTGGGCTGTATAGAGTAATAGATGCAGTGGCTCCCCCTGTGGGGATTTGCGGGGGTCCTCAGGGCTCAGGCCTTGGGAGCAGGGAGCGAGGTGACCTGGAAAATGTCACCTGTACCTCAGACAGGCCTCCGCTAGAAACAGGCAGGTGTTTTCAGCCCCTTTCTGGGCCTGGCCCACTTCTCCATTTCCATCTCCGTAGGAGAGAAGCTGCTTGAAGGACAAGTGATCCAGCTCGAGGACGGAACCACTGCATACATCCACCAAGTGACAGTGCAGAAAGGTGAGGGAGGGCAGGCAGCCCCCATCGGGGAGCCCTCCCTGGCACCGAGCTCCAGAGAAAGGCAGGCATTGCTCTCGTTACAGAACCTCTTTCCTTTGAGGATGGACAGCCTGTGCAGCTGGAAGATGGCAGCATGGCCTACATACACCGCACACCCAAAGGTGGGGCCACAGGCATCATGACTGCGGGAAGGAAGGGAGACGAGCTGGCGGCGGGGGGGCGTGGAGTGGCATACCCTGGGAGTTGGGCCATAGTCATGGAGCGTGGTCCCGAGCTCCCCTGGATTAGCAATCTCAACTGCCTTCTCTTGTGCGCACCACAGGAGCAGCTGTTCCTGTCCCCAGGAGGCGGGGCCTTGGGGGTCAATAGCATGAGCCTTGATGGCAGCTGTGGCTCTAGCACAACACAAATCTTAGGGCTTTAAATAGGACCTAAGGATGTCATCCAAGACCAGGAGCAAAAACTTATATTTAAGAATAAAGCTCCTGCCCTGGCCAGTGATGCTTAGTGGTTAGAGCATCGGCCTGCACACCGAAGGGTCATGGGTTCAATTCCCGGTAAAAGGCACGTACCTAGGTTTCTCTCTCTCCCCTCCCTCCTTCCCTTCCACTCTCTCTGAAGAGCAAAGGAAGAAAATATCCTTAGATGAGGATTCACAAGAAACAAATAAACAAAAACAAAAAAATAGAATAAAGCTCCGAAGGTACTGACCAATAACAATTCCTTCTACTACTTGTGTGTGCCTGGCATTGGCTACGTGTGGAATATACACGAGAGAATGAAGTCTGACAGTCCCAGCTTCCCTGGAGTCCAGTGAGGGAAACGGGAGGGCTGCGAATCGTCACTGATGAGCTGGTCATCACAAGCAGAGACCAGGCGTGGGGAGGGTCTCCCTGGGGAAGTGACACTTGGCTGATGGCTGAAGAGTGAAGTGGACTCAGCGAGGGAAGAAAGGGTGGCAGGGAGAGTTCAGTACTCAGGACGGAGGAACACCCTTCGTTGGCCCAGAGATGGGGAGAGAGAATGGCACATTTCAGAAATTGCTAGAAGTCAGAGTACTGGGGTTGGGGGCAGAATCGGTAAGATGAAAAGATGACGCCAAACAGAGGCAGGGCCCAGAGCGCTTGGGGCGTGTCAGGAGAAGGGTTTTGGTCTTTATCCTGAGACCAGTGGGAAGCAGCTGAACTGTTTGGGTCCTCGGGTCACATGATCACATTTGTGTCCTGCAAAGATCCCCCCAGACGCCGTCTACCTGGAGGGAAGTAGAGGGGGCAGGGACCACCAGGTGGGAGGTTCTGGTGGTCATCTAGGTGGAGATGATGACGGTCCCCTCGGGTTCTCAAGGAGCAAGTGCTTCATGGGAGGCCTCGTCCTTAGGAGAGGCAGCGCCAAGGAGACAGACCAGGAGAGACGATGCCGAGACCCTCCTTGGCCCAGTACCTCTCCTAAGCGCCTGTCCCCACAGAGGGCTATGACCCCAGCTCCCTGGAGGCCGTCCAGCTGGAGGATGGCTCCACTGCCTACATTCACCACCCAGTGGCGGTGCCGGCAGACAGCACCATCCTGGCCGTGCAGACGGAGGTGGGCTTGGAGGACCTAGCCGCCGAGGACGACGAGGGCTTCAGCGCGGACACGGTGGTGGCCCTGGAGCAGTACGCCAGCAAGGTGAGCTCGCAGAGCCTCGCCGCCCACCAGCTCCCTTGGCCCTGCCCAAACTGCCACCTCTGTAGCGGACAGACCGCCAGTGCTGGGCCATGGCCTGGGCACTCCCTTAGCCCCGCACCCCCTCCTGGCTCATCTTTCACATCCTCATCCAGGACGTGCATCCAGCCCGGCCGGCCCTGCCGACAGCTGTTTACTCTCTCCCTTGTCTATGCTGCCTCTGCGAGGGGAGGCAGCTGTGAGCAGCAGTGACATCCGTAGTCCTGGCTTCGCTTTGGCTGCCCGGAAGCCCTTGCCAGCGACTTTTATTAGTTTTCCCAGTCCACTGAGGTCAGATGTTCTTGTATGTATTTCTTCTCTGTGACTCATTTAGTCGTTTGGGGAAATAACCTCAGGAGGCAGTGACGGGGCAGATGCAACAGAGCAGCTGGGATTCTTGGAACACGAGGCCCGCACAGTAGCTCAGCCGCAAAGGAAAAGGATCCCAGCTCTTCAGACATCCGTCAGTCCCAGCTGTCTGTGCTGGAGCCGTGGTCCTGCCCGCAGGGGAGTGGGACGGAGACCCGTGAGCTTCCCTAGCCAGGTGCTCCCTGCCGGCATGAGCTACGGAGCCTCGGCTAGATGCGGAGGGGCTTCCTGGAGCACTGGCTTTCCCCGGAGAAGGGGTTTGTTTTTATAGCGAAACTAGTGTGGCTGCATCATAGAGAGGAGAAAACCCTATGTCTTTCCAAAATGGAACACAAAGCTTTACAGCGGCCACCGGGCTGTGCCCGCTCCCGCCCGATCCCGGAGTGTATTTTAGGAGCCAATTTGAGACTTGATGCTGTTGGAGACAACTGGGCTTTAAGTCACGAGTCCTGAGGTTTGTGCTGGCTCTGCCTCTTCCCTGTCGGACCTGGGTGGTCACCCTCCTCCCAGGCCTCAGCTTGCGCCTCTGTAATTTGATGAGATGGGACCAGATGACCTCAGAGGTCACTTCCAGCCTGAAGTTCCTTGATTCCCTCGATCACCCGAGGGCTGTTGAGACATGGGAGTGAAATTCCAGAGCTGAGTGGGTTAGCTCGCTGTGTGGACCTGGCCACCTGTGACCCTCCCCGCAACCACCAGCTTCTGAATTGTCCATGAAATTTTGTCAGCCACCTGACCCCTGACCTGGAACTGACTCGACAGACCTTGCCATGAATTTGACCTCACCTCTTGATCCCCACCCTCGTGACTTCCGGAGTTCTGTTTCAGGAGCTCCTGGAAGGCCAATGTCCCAGGACAAAGACTAGGGACAGTCTCAGCAGGACCCTCCCCGGGAGAGAGCAGTGAGCTCCCTGAAACGAGAGGCCGGTGGGAATAGGTGGCTCTGGCACTGCTCCCAGGAGAGATGAAAGGGGGGACTGGCCAGTTAGCTGGCACAGTGGTTGGAGCTGCTGCTGGGGGCACCTGCGGGTCGCTGCAATGTGCCGGTGTGGCCCCTCACTCTGCTGAACCTAGGGCTCCTCCCCACAGCAGCCCCCTGGCTAATGCCCCCTGCGCACAGGTGTCCCCCGGGGAGCATGGGCTCCTCCGTCAGAGGAGAGAGGTGTGCAGAGTTGCGGCCTCCTAGGTGCGTGTGGTCAGAGGGGGGTCACTGGCTCCCAGCCTAGCTCAAGTGTGGCCATTCAGACCACCCCTCCCCACCTCACCTAGCCGGCTCGGGCGCCGTGTCTTCCATAGCTGTCACAGCCTGTGACACGCGTCCTCCCATTAGAGATGGTGGTGACCCCACACCGGCCTGTTTCTCCACAGTGTGTCTGTTCCCTCTGCCTGGGCCTGTCACCCCAGGCTGCCCTTTTCCCCCTGGCAGTTTAACCCTGCTTATTGGGTCTTAAGCTGCCACACGTGGGCCCTGTGTCCCACCCCTTTCCTCCTTTCATTGAGGAGAATACATATTGGGACCCCACAATTTTTCGTCAGGTTCTGCACGACAGCCAGGCACCCCATAATGGCAAAGGGCAGCAGGTCGGGGACAGAGCATTCCGCTGTGGCTACAAGGGCTGTGGGCGTCTGTACACCACTGCTCATCACTTAAAGGTAAGGGTGCCACAGACAGCTTTCAGCCTTTCCATCTCCCCCCAGCCTGCAATTCTGCCTGCCCGCTTTGACGGGGGTCCCTGCTCTCAAGTTGCTCATTGCCTACTGGAGGAAGAGATGAGTATACAGAAATGTCCGCACGGGGGGCTGTGACCCATAAAGAGAGCAGGAAGAAAGAGAATCAGGGAAGGCTACCTGGAGGAGGTAGCCTCTCAGTTGAAAAGGAAGCAAAATAAAGGAGGTGACTGATGCTGATACTCTGGGCCCTAAAAAGCATTGAAGAGCCCATTTATATCCTTGTTTGTCCCTCTGAATTATGTGACCGCTTGTCCTGACAGGTGCATGAAAGAGCTCATACAGGTGACCGTCCATACAGGTGTGACTTCCCCAGCTGCGGGAAGGCCTTCGCCACAGGTAACCTGCCTGGTGGAGGCTGAAGGGGGCTGCTTCTAGTTGGAGGCAGAGGTTCTAGATCAGCCCTGGGGACTCCCTGTAGGGACCCTGGCACCAGGCTCCTTCCCGGAGAGACTGCTCGGAGCCCCTGACTCGCAGGGCGCTGACTCGGGAGGAAGCCGTTTCAGAAGCAAGTGGCGCAGGCTTTACTTTAAGCAGGAGCCTGGGTGTGTCGGGGGGGGCAGAGACCCTGCCTTTGTGTCAGCTCTGACACCGACCACTGTGGGGTGCTGGGTCGGCCACTGCATCTCTGGGCTTCACTTTTCCTCTGAATCGAGAGCCTTAGCCCAGGGCTCCCTAGGTTCCCTCTCACTCATGTTCTGGAATGGACCTGCCCCCTGGAGAGGGCAGGAGGGCAGAGTGGGCTCCCAGCTCTCCTCGCCTGCCCAGGCAGGGGGGGTAGAGAGGCAGGCGCAGGCTTCGTGGGCCAGAGGAGGTCTGGAGCCTCCCAGAGCACATGTTCGGTGGAGAGCCGTGAGCTGGGAAGTGAGGTGGTGGGGGATGAGGCCCCACGGAGCGTTCTTCTCACCCCTCCCTCCCACTTGGCGGCAGGCTACGGGCTGAAGAGTCACGTGCGCACCCACACTGGTGAGAAGCCATACAAGTGCCCAGAGGAGCTGTGCAGCAAGGCCTTCAAGACCTCAGGAGACCTGCAGAAGCACGTCCGGACCCACACCGGTAGGCGGATCTGGAGCCTGGCGCTGTCCTGGCCACGTGCCCCAGCATGACTCCCTTCCTGAACCACACCCCACCCTCACCCCCCTCCATAGGTGAACGCCCGTTCCGGTGCCCCTTCGAGGGCTGTGGCCGCTCCTTCACCACATCCAATATCCGCAAGGTACATGTGCGCACCCACACAGGCGAGCGGCCCTACACCTGCCCCGAGCCCCACTGTGGCCGTGGCTTCACCAGCGCCACCAACTACAAGAATCACGTGCGCATCCACACAGGTGGGCCAGCTGGCATGCAGGACCGCCCTCCGAGGCCCCCGCCCTTTACTGTAGGCTTCTGGCCAGTCCAGGCTGGTCTGTGGGCGGGCCGAGGGGGTTCTGCGGTTCCGGCCATGTCCTCGGAACCACCGTTTCACTTGCACTGTGCAATCTGACAGGTATTGCCTGCCCTCCCAGCTCCCTGCCACCTCTCTCCACTGAATTCTCCCTCTCCAGCTGAGCACCCAGTAAAAGGCCAGGGTCAGGCATGATGGGGAAACGGCAGAGGGAAATGTCCCTTCAGCTCCCGCCTCATCCACTGTCCTCGTGACTCTGGTGTATCCTCGCCCTCCCCAGTGTCATGTTCCTCGTCCAGCCTCCGGTCCCCTCACTCTGCATTGCACCTGACACGACAGTCGTCCTCTCCGTCCCCTGCCTCTTCTGTTCACGACCCTCGGCCTTACAAGCCCCCAGTGCTCCCCTGCAGCCCCTTCATTAGCCCCAGCTTTGCCCAGCCCCCCATTTTCTCTCCACCTGTCTCCAGCAGTCCCACACTCATGTCCCCTCCTTTCCACTGGCCATCTTCCCCAAGTCCGTCCACTTAGAGTTCCAGGTCTTAGTCCTTCCCCCTCCCTCTGGCACTCCCTTCACTAGCCCTACCCCTCACCCCGTCCCCTTAGATTTCCCCTTGCCAGCCCCAGTTCCCACCCCCTCACAGCCCAGTGTCCCCAGGGGAGAAGCCATACGTTTGCACGGTGCCAGGCTGTGGGAAGCGCTTCACCGAGTACTCGAGCCTGTATAAGCACCACGTGGTGCACACACACTGCAAGCCCTACACCTGCAGCACCTGCGGCAAGACCTACCGGCAGACCTCCACCCTGGCCATGCACAAGCGCAGCGCCCATGGCGAGCTGGAGGCCACCGAGGAGAGCGAGCAGGCCCTCTATGAGCAGCAGCAGCTCGAGGGTGAGGGGCATGGGCCGGAGGTGAGAGTGGGGACAAGCCAGGCCTCCCGTTGGCCATCCGGTGGCAGGTGTCAGCTGGGCTCTCCTCTCCCAGCCGCCTCTGCAGCCGAGGAGAGCCCACCACCCAAACGACCTCGCATTGCTTACCTTTCGGAGGTGAAAGAAGAGGGTGATGACATCCCAGCCCAAGTGGCTATGGTGACTGAGGAGAACGGGGCCCCCCAGGTGGCTTTGATCACTCAGGATGGTGCCCAGCAGGTACCGGCCCTGGGGGTGGGGGTAGGGATGGGGGGGCACTATGACTAGTACCTTCTCCCTCTTTCTCTGGGGAGCCTGGAAGTTCTGACGGCCCCACCTCTACCCAGTTCCTCTCTCTGGCCTGTGGCTGTCAGTGAGCTGAGGCTGAGTCTCGCAACACAGCCTCTCCTCATGCTTCCAGCGGGTCTCTGGGGCCTCTGGAGCAGTTAGTTGCCCTCCTTACCTGGAGGCTGACAGGTCCTGGCCACTTGAGAGACATTTGGATGTCCTCCTCAAGCGGGGCATGCTGGCGTAGAGGCCCGAGCACGGGGTGGCGATTCTAGCCAGCAGTAAGCCTGACCCTTGTCAGCACCCTCACTGTCAAGTGCACTGTGCCTGTGGGAGTTGGCATAAGGATGAATTAGGTGGAGACCCTGAGTTGCATGGAACAGAACCCTGCGGCAAAGTGGTGGTAATAGAAGTGGTCAGCGGAGTGGTCCAGTGTAGCCTCTGTACAGCCCAGGACCTGTTTTATTGCTTGTCCCTGACCACCTGTGACGTGCAGCTGATCTCCTAGATTGCCGATAAGTTAACCTTGTTCGGGAGGGAAGGATACATCCTCCCAGGGACTTCCAGACAGCCCACCACTGCACTCCCAGCTCACCTTCCTCCTTCCTGTTGGCAGGTCAGCCTGTCCCCGGAAGACCTGCAGGCCCTGGGAAGTGCCATCAGCATGGTGACCCAGCACAGCAGCACCACCCTCACCATCCCCAGTCCCGACGACAGCCTTGCCGCATCTGGCACACATACAGTCACCATGGTCCGCGCCGATGGCTCCCAGACGCAGCCCGTATGACCAGGCCGTTTGCTTGGGGCTTCTTGTTCCCTTGTCCTTCCTTTCCACTGGGGGGACATTTAAGTGCAGGCTAAACTAGCCAAGCTTGCCCTAGCTGGTGTGGCTCAGTGGATAGAGCTTTGGCCTGCAGACTGAAGGGTCCCAGGTTCGATTCCAGTCAAGGGCACATGCCTGGGTTGTGGGCTCGACCCCCACTAGGGGGCCTGCAGGAGGCAGTTAATCAATGATTCTCTCACATCATTGATATTTCTATCACTCTCTTCCCTCTCCCTTCCTCTCTGAAATCAATAAAAATATATATTTAAAATAAATAAATAAAAAATAAATAAACTAGCCAAGCTTCCTTATGAGGCCCAAGATTCCCTACAAAAAGGGCATTCCCATCAGCCATTCCCTGTTGAGAAGCAGTTTGAAATCTCAAATCTACCCCTTATTTGTTTGCTACCACAGGCAAGTCATTTTTTATGCTTTTTGTCCATTTTCAAATGAGGGAGTTAAATGATCTCTGGGGCCTTTTACAGCTTTGTCCTATGACTCAAAATCCCTAAATTAATTTAGAGGAAAAAAATTAATTTAGCTCTGAACCACAAGCTAATTAGCCTGATCCATAATGGTTTGATCCATTCTATTCAGGGTTTTCCCAGCCATCTTATTGGAGGGATTTGTTTGGATTGCGGGGAGGGAGAGTAATGTAGGTGAGTTGGAAAACCTCTTTCATCTGTATTTCAGGTTACAATCATTACCTCTGGGGCTGTGGTGGCCGATGACTCAAGTGTAGCATCCCTTCATCATCAACAGGTGGCGCTGTTGGCCACAGCCAACGGAACGCACATTGCTGTGCAGGTGGGTAGAGGTCTGGGAGGATCCTGCCGCCAGAAAAAGGAGCCAGGAGGGGCGAGGAATTAGATGGAGATCTTGAGGAGAAGGGCATTTGGCTCAAAAGGAGCTCACTTCAGAGGACAAATCCCTTTCTTCCTAAATCCACATACCTGTCTCGGCCCTTTCTTGACTGAGGCGGAGTGGAGCAGCCCCTTCCAGCCTTCACAGTAACTTCAGTGGCAGTCTCCCTGGTGGCCTAAGCCCTTCGTCTCCTCCTAGCTTTATTTCTTCGCCAGGAAAAGAAGGCGGCTCTCCAACCAGTCGTTCCCTTCTGTGAGCAAGCCCGGCTCTCTGACCCTGGACCATCCTGTGGCTCCCTGGCCATACTTAGCCTAACAGGACTCTTCATCAGTGAACCTCCTGTTAATGGGGCTCCACTAAGTGCTCAGTGTGTGGCACTGGGTGGATGGAGGGAATTCAAAAAGTAGGCCACATACCACCACCCCTCGAACCTAGAAGAGGGTCTCACTCTCCCCTTCTTTCTCCACAGCTGGAGGAGCAGCAGACCTTGGAGGAGGCCATCAGCGTGGCCACTGCTGCCATGCAGCAAGGGGCTGTGACCTTGGAGGCCACAGAGACAGGGAGCGGCTGCTGAGTCCTGGAGGGCTGGGTCCCGTACATGGAGGAGGCACCGTGCCGCAGAGCCATCCTCGCCTCCACAGGCGCAGGCTGAGGCTGACACGTGGGGGGTGGCCACGTAGGTCTCCAGGGTGAGAAGACAGCAGGAAAATGGCCTGACTGAAGGGGATGGGAGCCCTGCCCAAGAGGAGGGCTGGACAGCCGGAATCAGGGGAGTGTGTCAGCCTCAGGAGCTAAGGACAAGCGTGGTCATCAGGCAGCACTGGGGCGTCCTACCCTCAAAATCAGCTGGGCACCCACTGTCCTCCCTCCAGAGAACACCCTGCCCTCCCACTCCCCTTCTCAGGTGGCAATTGGGGCTTCTGTGGGGACTGGTCGCTGTCCACCAGGAGAGAGCAGACAGGTCCTCAGCGCAGTAGGAACAGAACAGCCCCAGCCCTGCCCCTCCCAGCAATAACCACCTCCCCGGAGGCCAGCGAGGTGCCTGGTCACCTGGCAGCGGGGTACTTCCTGCCGCCGCAGTCAGAATTGCTCAGGGGCCTGTGGCTGGAGGAAAGGTGCCCGACCATCCCCCACCCCCATCTGCCCCTCCACCTCTGTGGTAGAGAGGCAAGGAACAGCCTGTACATACTGGGGATTGGGTTTAATTTTCTAAATTGCATTTTGATAATTTTTTTCCTGCTGTGAGCAGTGGTGGCAAACGGGTGAATGAGTATTTAATAAAAAGTTTCAAGTTTCCACCTGGGTCCCTCCATTTCTTTCAGCTTTGAGTCCTGTTGACCAAGCCGGTCAAATCAGGCACTTAGCTCTATATCCCTGGCACACACTCCATGGAGCCTTGGTGCTGGACTGGTGGGACTGCCCTCCCAGGGGCACAGGCGGGAGAGAAGCCCTGAGGAGCTGCCAGTGGCTTCCTGCCCACAGCCGGTCAGGTGGCTTCAGGGTGGTCAAGCAGGACCAGTGCGACCACTGCTTCCAGGTTCTGGTGGGGTCTCTTACCTTGTGTTACGTAGAGCCCTCCAGACCCAGTCAGCTGCTCCAAGTGCACAAAGCCCCACGTTGGAGGGGGCAGGGGTACCTTTGCTCAGGTTACTGAGGGTCTCTGGTGCTGAAGTCCTGGCTCTGATACCCAGCTCTGAGGGTGCCCACCGAGGTGTCTGGAGCCATGCCATGGAATTCCAAAACCACAGTCAGACCCCACCAAAAACTGTGGTAGGACCAGACCAGCCCTGACAAGAGGGAACTGGTGCGGGAGAAGGGATTTGATGGAAAGAATCTTTGGGTTTGAGCCCCCTGCCTGGGAACATTGCAGGGATTGGAGGTGCCCCAAGCCACTTCCTACCACCCAGGAATGGAACCCTCTCCCCAGCCCACGTGTCCTCTCCTGGGATGCCTAGCAAGGTCCCATTTACCCGGCCACCTGCTCCGTGGAGGCAGGGGGCCCATGCCCAGGGAGGCGATTTCTCAAATGCCTAAGTTGGCACCTTCAACATCCATGACCCCTGTTCCTGGCAGGAGGGTGTCCCGGCCCTGATGGGCATTGGATCTAAAACAACTGGAAGCACTGCTGTGAAGCCCTGAACCCCAAGCCTCTGCTAACTGACCCCGTGTGCTTCAGAAACAGCCCGGTCTTCAGGGCCAGGGGCCCGAGTGGGCAATGCTCTGAGCGCCTTTAGAGCCGAAGCCCGGAGGACGGGAGGCAGCAGGTCATGTGCCAGGTCCGCCTGACCTGGAGAAGCCCTGGCCCAGTCCCACAGGCTGTGCCGCTGCCTTTGTCTCCTCCTGCCTGGGAGGAGCCCCCACCCCCCAGTCACTAAAGGAATGCTTTGTCCAGCGCCTACTCTGCTTACAGCCGCTCTCAGACCTTCTTACAACTCTGGGTGTTTTTCCTGCTTTACCAATGGGGAAGCTGCTCGAGGAGGTTAAGTAATTTATGTAGGATCCGGTCAGTGTGGAATGAGACGGGACCCCCTCACCCCCACGTGACTCCAAAGTCAGGCTGGGCCTGCGTCTGCCCACAGCACGCTGTCTCTGGCAGCCCGGGGGCCAGCAGAACACACCTGGGGCCCCAGCTCTAGGGCTTGGGCCTCGCTGCCTGGGCGAGCGGGGCCCGGAGCCCTGCAGGAGCGCCAGGCTGGCCGCGCCAGTCAGCACAGGCAGCCCGCGGGCAGGCAGGTGGAGCTCTCGCTCCGCGCCAGCCCCTCTGTGGTCTCTGCAACCGTTTGCATTTCCTGAAACCGGATCTCGGTGTCAGAGCCACCGTGGGCGGGAGCCTCAGCCATGGCCCTGCGAAAGGAGCTGCTCAAGTCCATCTGGTACGCGTTCACCGCGCTGGACGTGGAGAAGAGCGGCAAGGTCTCCAAGTCCCAGCTCAAGGTGAGGCCACGCGGGGCCCAGGGAGGCCGGCAGACACCCACGGGCCCCACCGCCGAGCCGGGCGTGAACACCGAACTCTTGGGCACCCAGCCATCGAGAGGCCCGGGCATGGAGGGGGCCGGTACTGGGTGGCTGCTGCCCACTGTCCAGGGAGCAGGGGCAGTGCAGAGCCATCGCCCAGAGCCTGCCCCTCCAATGTCGGGATGTTGAGGCGGCATCATGGTTTCTGAGGGCCACGGGCCAGGCAACGTCTGAGACTCCGTGTGATGAGCACACATCGCCCTAGAATCAAGCTTGGGCACGTACCCGGCTCCTTCCTGCTGCTTCCTCCTGCCTGTGAAGAGAGACAGTTAGCTAAGGCTTCTCAGTCACTTCCGCAGCCGAGAGGTTTACAGAGCCTTTCCAGGTCCAAACTGGCCGCTCCCTCGGTCTCCTTTGGCAGAACAGCTCCTGGAAGCCTGCCTCCCAGTGGGACGTGGGACGGCGCTGGGAAGGGCATTATGCTGATGCCCAGCTTCCCCTCCCCCTCCCCCACTTCGGGTTAGAGAACTGTTGCCTTAAGCTTTGAGACCTCAGGTAGGAAGGGGGTGGAATCTGAGCCCAGGGAGAGCCCTAAGGTTCGCTGGCCCAGACAGTGCCTGGTAGGCCCAAGGGTTTCTCTCCTTCCTTCCTCCAGTCCGGTGGGAATGCCGCCTTCTCCACCCTAGTGAGTGGGCAAGAAGCAAGACCCTAGGCCTGTGATTTTCAACCTGTGTGCTGCAAGAATTTTAAAAACATGCAATGCCTATTTAGTCAGGGGCACTGACCTCTTTGCCCTTAGATTTCCAAATAAAAAAATAACAACAGCCAACATAACAATAGCTGTCCAGTGTGAATGAATCAAAATTATACCTGCCCTGGCCAGTTTGCTCAATGATGAGAGTGTTGGCCCATGGACCGGTGAGTCTTGGGTTCGATTCCCAGTCAAAGGCATGTACCTTGGTTGCAGGTTCAATCCCAGTCGGGGTGCAAGCAGGAGGCAACCTCTCTTTCACTCTCTCTAAAAATCAATGGAAAAAATATTCTCACTCCTTGAGTGAGGATTTAAAAAAAAAGTATACCTTTTTTTTTTTTTTTTTGTCAGATCGGCAGAAAATATATTTTTTGGTGTGCCACAGAATTTTAGTAGTTTATGTGTGCCATGAGATGAAAAGGGTTGAAAATGGCTGCCCTAAACTATTGGAACCAGGGAACAGTGGGAGGCGGGGGCAGGGTAGGCCTCAGCTCTCTGGACCTGCCTTAGGGGCTCATTCATTCACTCGGCAAATATTTATTGATCACCAACTATGTACCTGGCTTTAGGCTAAGGCCCTAGATTCCTGGTGTCTCCTCTGGGCACCCCCAAAGAGGGGTGCAGTCTCAAGGAAATCTCCATTCTTAATGACCAAGGTAGGAGGTGCCTAGAAACCGGAGATGAATGGAACTGGGTAGGTGTTATCCCCATCCTCATTCCAACTGCCTACCCTGCTGATCTTAAAGGCAATATCACTGGCTGTTCCAAACTGGTCCTGTCCCGTAACCTATCCCTTAGCCCAGTGGTCGGCAAACTCATTAGACAACAGAGCCAAATATCAACAGTACAACGATTGAAATTTCTTTTGAGAGCCAAATTTTTTAAACTTAAACTATATAGGTAGGTACATTGTTATTAACTTAATTAGGGTACTCCTAAGCTGGCCTTTGCTAAAAACTCAAGGGGCCAAAGAGCCGCATGTGACTCGCGAGCCGCAGTTTGCCGACCACTGCCTTAGCCAGCCTGTGAGCGCCCAATAAATGATTCTTGACTCTCCCAGGAAGGAGAGTCCACTACCGCCTTTGATCACCTGGGAGAACAGCGCTACTAGCAGGTCCTTCCCTATAGTCTACTTCAATTCGTTTATTGCCGCTCCTGTCATCTAGTGGGGTCTTCAGTTAGACAGAAGAAATGCAGATCATCCAAAATCCATCTCTTCTTGAGCCTCTGTCTTAGCCTCTTACCAGGCCAGTGGCTGCTCCCCACCCCACAGGTTGAGTATTTGCAGGGACGATTCCATGGGGAGCTTGCATACTTGAACTGTTTGCTGTCTGTACAACTCAGACTGAGCCCACAGCAGCCTCGTTGGTCACACGAGGTCAATGGTGGACTTCTCGCTCCACGCGACAGAAAACTGGCTCACTCTGGGAGCCTGAGCTGGCGATGAGAGTCTCCCGCAGTTGGTGAGCCCATGTCATCTGAGGTGGACCCTGGATTGGGAGGAAGTAGTGATAGTGCTGGGGGTGGGGATGCCGGAAAGGCAAGAGAGCAATAGAGAAGTGGTCAGAAGGTGGAGGAAGAAGCAGACGAGAGAGAGGTACCCACCCTCTCCCCTGAAAAAAAAAACTTGGGGAGAAGGGATAAGGTTGGGGGTAGCATCTCCTCACTAAAACTGCCCCTGGGCTGGGAGTCCTTGGTTGGAACCAAGCAGGAAAACAACCAGCCAGACCAAGGTACCAGTATGTGTCCGTGAAGTCACCACTCTGCCCTGATGTATTGGTGGAAGGGCTGCCACTGACTGTCCTGGGCAAAGCCCTGATGAGCCAGAGGAGGAGGAAGAACGGCAGGTCCTCTGAGCAGTAGCCCAAGGGGTCAGGAGTGTTTTCTCTGGAGAAGAGAAGGCTGGGGCGAGATCAGATGTGTTTTCCTCTCTGAATTCTTTTAGGACGTACCGTGCTCTTTGCCCAGTTGGGTTGAGAACACTGAAAATAGAGCAATAGGGCCTGGCCGGCGTGGCTTGGTGGTTGAGCATTGACCTATATACCAGAAGGTCACAGTTCAATTCCCAGCACATGCCCTGGTTGTGGGCTCGATCCCCAGTGTGGGGCATGCAGGAGGCAATCGATCAGTGATTCTCTCTCATCATGGATGTTTCTATCTTTCTCCCCCTCTTCCTTCCTCTCTGAAGTCAATTAAAAAAAAAATACAGCAATAGGAATGACATTTCTGGATTGGAGTTGAGCATAGAATTTCTCAGGAGTTGAGGACTGAGTTTTTGGAGGGTCCTCAGACCCTCCTTCCCTAAAGAACTTTAGGAGCAAGTAGCCTTGACAGGGCTGTAGGGAGGGTCCCTTGGGGAGGCTGGGCTTCCTAATGGCCATACCCTTTTCCCTAGGGGAGCAGCTTTGGTTTTAGGCCTAATGGGGGACCCATTGAGAATTTGACCCGGACTGCCAGGCCCACAGTGAGGGGCCCAGGCTTGGGGGTGTGGGTGGAACATCATGTCTCTGGCTGGATGAGGATCTTAGGAGGGAGCCGGCCTACCGCTTCCCCTTGGCTGACAGGAGCCAGGGAAGGCAGGGAGGGCGGACTGGGGCCTTTCCTACTTGGCTCCGGGAGGCGCTTGAGCCTCCAGTCAGCACTCAGGGTAGTCCTAGAGCCCAGGTAGCGTTGCTTGCCTCCTCTGGGGAGAGACAGTACCTTCTTGGTGGAGGAGAAGTTAAGAACAACTCCAGGAATCTGCTGGCTGAGGTCATCAGTTTTGCCTTGACCCCTACCAGCTGCTGGTCTCCTCGGGCTGGGAGGGGGAGGAGGGGGAGAAGAGAAGGCTGGGGGCGAGATCAGCTGATAAACCACTTGATGCAAAGTCACGTAGGTTTATACCTGTATTACTCCCCAGCTGGGTGACCTTGCAAATCACCGCCATCTCTGGACCTCCAGTTTCTCATCTGTAAAGTCCTAGGGTTGAACTGGGGATCACTAAGCTATCCAGCTAACAACCTACGAAAATAAATGTTAACAAAGTACATCAAATAGGTGAAACTGAGCCTTGATGCAGGCCCTCCTTCCCTCTTCGGAGGGAGCCTCTCTTCCCTTTGATGCCCACAGCCAACCCTTCCACCCCTTCTTGCCCTCACAGGCTCACAGCTCTCACCTTTTAAAATTCCCAGTGCTCCTCCCTCATGACAGCAGCTAAACTTTAGTACCCGCTGGTTGAGAAAAACACATTCAGTAACTCTTAAAAAGACCTGCATATTTTAAAATAATCACTTAGCACCTAGATACCTGTAAAGACTATAGGTTATGGAGGAGGGAGGAGGGGAGCGTGACCGGTCAGTCTTTCTGCAGTCATTGCTTTGTGCTTTTATGGGTCCTCAAAGCCCCTGTATTTGCATCTACTCCTGAAGGCTGGAAACTACAGAACCGTGGGCATGGCAGCAGCCCCAATCCCTGCACTTGAGCTTTAAGGGAACTCCAAACCCCCCAGAGGATAACCACTCCCTCACATGCCTCTAGACTAGAGGAAACAGTGAATAAATGAAGCCTGTCCAAGGTCAATGGCTGCCAACCCAGAGGTCGGGGCTACGGGGGGTGGGGGGGGTGGGGAACTGTGGGAGTTCTCTCTGAGAGAGGCCAAATGGCAGTCTGTGAACTGCAGGCACCTGGACCCCACCCCAGGAAACTCTGAGTCAGTAGGTCTGGGCAGGCCCAGCATATTTCAGTTTCACCAGCTCCACAGACAATTCTGGTGCTCAGCCAGAGGCAGCATAGCGTAGCGATCAAGAGCAGGCCTTGTCTCTGAATCTGTTTTTGTTCATCAGTTTATGTTGTTTATTATATTCCGCAAATGAGTGAGATCATGTGATATTTATCTTTCTCTGACTGACTCACTTAGCATAATGCTCTCCAGCAACATCCATGCTGTTGCAAATGGTAGGAGTTTCTTCTTTTTTACAGCAATGTAGTCTTCCATTGTGTAGATGTACCACAGTTTTCTAATCCACTCATCTGCTGATGGGCACGTAGGCTGTTTCCAAACCTTAGCTATTGTAAATTGTGCTGCTATGAACATAGGGGTGCATATATCCTTTCTGATTGGTGTTTCTAGTTTCTTGGGCTATATTCCTAGAAGTGGAATTACTGGGTCAAATGTGAGTTCCATTTTTAGTTTTTTGAGGAAACTCCATATAGATGCTCAAACCTCAGAGGGAAGGCAGGGGAGGGTGGGGGTAATGGGGAGAGATCAACCAAAAGACTTGTCTGCATGCATATAAGCCTAACCAATGGACAGAGACAGCAGGGGGGGGGGGTGAGGGCATGTACGGGAGTGGGATGGGGGCGGGCAATGGGGGATATGGACACATACGTAATACCTTAACCCAGTGGTTGGCAAACTCATTAGTCAACAGAGCCAAATATCAACAGTACAACGATTGAAATTTCTTTTGAGAGCCAAATTTTTTTAACTTAAACTTCTTCTAACGCCACTTCTTCAAAATAGACTCGTCCAGGCTGTGGTATTTTGTGGAAGAGCCACACTCAAGGGGCCAAAGAGCCGCGTGTGGCTCGCGAGCCGCAGCTTGCCGACCACGGCCTTAAACAATTAAAAAAAAAAAATGGCTTAGGTACATGGGAAAAAAAAAAAAAAGAGCAGGCCTTGCCGTGCTCATCTGCAAAAGGAGCAGTGAGAGTCCCTGCCTCGGGCTGAGGACTCACTGCTCCTGCTGGCCCCATCCCAGCCATTTCCTTTCCAGCAAGGCCCTCTGGCCACACCTGCTCCCGCCCAGCCTCCACCGCACCCAGGCACCGGAAGCCTGACAGTCTGAGGTCTGCTAAGCTCTCTGGGGAGAGGCCCTGAGCCCTGAGTGTCTGGAGCCTTTAATTCCTCCTTGTCCTGACGCCTGTCAGCTCATGGGGAGCAGGTCTCCTGCCCTGGGCCCCTCAGATTCCACTAGCAAGAGGTACAGGTGAGAAAGGCGGGTCTTAGAGGAGGACAGTGCTGGCGAACAGCCCAAGGAGGAAAGTGGCTTAGATAACGCATGTGCTGCTGTGTGGCAGGCTCTCTCCTGGGGTGGGAGGGGTTTGTACATTATTTCCTTGAGCGCCCTTTTTAGAGATGAAAGTAGGCCCAGCGAGGTTAACTTGCTCAGAGAGATTCAGTCCATGTCTGTCCGACTTTTGTGTTTTTCTTCTTCTCCCCATGAAGCATTTAAGTCCATTCAGCAGATTTATTGCATGCACTGTGCGCCAGCCCAGTGATGCGGCATAAGATAGAGCTAACCCCAGCCCTGTGTGCTGCCAATGCAGGCTAGAACACGATAAACGAGAAAAGTAAAAAGGCATCATCTCATGGAAGCTGATACATGACTTGGAGGAAAATAAAGCAGAAATGAGGATAGGAGTGTGGGGGTTTCCACTGATATTTTTAGAGAGAGTGGAAGGGAAGGAGAGGGAGAGAGAAAGAGAAAGAGAGAAACACCAATGTGAGAGAGACACAGCGAGTGGTTGCCTCCCCCACGCACCCCGACTGGAGCCCGGGATGGAACCTGCAACAAAGGCACGCACCCTTGACTGGGAATCGAACCTGCGACCCTTTGGTCGGGCCAACGTTCTAACCACTGAGCAACACCACCAGAGCTAGATTTTTTTTCTATGTACAAATCTATAATAATAAAAGCATAATATGCAAATCGACCAAAGCGGCTGAACAGCAGAACGACCATCCGGTCGACCACGCTATGGCATGCACCGGTGCCAGGCCAGCTAAGGCGGGTGCAATGGATTGGTTGGGGGGGCCCTGCCATCACCCCATGATCGCCCTGAAGAGGGAGGCCCAGGCCACCTTCTGCAGGGCAATCGATCAGAGGGCTCCGAGGAACCAGGGAACCGGGGGTCTGTGGCAGCGGACATGGGTAGCGCCAGGCCAAGGCGGGTGTGGATCGGACAGGGGCCGGGGCTGCAAAGCCGGCAGCGGGGGGCTGGGGGGGGGGGGGGGGGGAGGAAGGCCTACCCTTGCACGAATTTCGTGCATCGGGCTCTCATAAATATGAAATTGAACATATGAAATTGCTGACTTCTGATGTTTTGACCCACCAAAATAGCAGTTTGATAAGGCTCAACCTAATCTTTGCACACATTTTACAAACATTTTATCCTACAGCTTACTTTTTTCACCTGCCCGTATATTGAGCATAGCTTTCTATGTCTGTTTATATAAATATACTAATAAAAATAGCTCACAACTTTTGTTAAACAATGCACTAGGCACCTTCCTTTGGGGGGGAGGGGGGAATTGGAATTAAGAGCAATTCCAGCCCAGGAATAGGCACCAGGCACGGTGCTAACAAGCGCTTTGTTAGCCCTAGCTGGTTTGGCTCAGTGGATAGAGCGTTGGCCTGCGGACTGAAGGGTCCCAGGTTTGATTCCAGCCAAGGGCACATGCCTGGGTTGCGGGCTGGATCCCCAGTAGGGGACGTGCAGGAGGCAGCCAATCAATGATTCTCTCTCATCATTGATGTTTCTATCTCTCGCTCCCTCTCCCTTCCTCTCTGAAATCAATATATTTTAAAAAAAAACACACAAAAAAACAAAAACAAGCGCTTTGTTAGAAAAATCCTGTGGAGCAGGCCCCCCGTTGCCCTCCCGGAGAAGTTAGGTTACTTGCCCATGAGCACACACAGGTCTGCAACACGCTGTGCCTTCCCTCCTGAGGAGCCTCAGGCTGTCTCCACTTCACATTATAAACAGGCTTCAGTGAGCATTCTCTCGCATGTAGCTGTGTTCCCTGGCGCATCTGTAGGTTGGATGATGGAAATGCTGGGCCCATGCTAGTTGTTAAGTTTGAGAGATTCTTGCCCCCAGAAAGACAACCCATTCACACCTCACCAGTAGGGCATTCAAGTCTCCTTTTCTTCACAACCTCCTCGGGACTTGATATGACCAGTCTTTGCATCTATGTCAATTTGTTTGGGGGGGAAAAAAGCTCACTTTCGCTCTGGCTGGTGCTGCTGAGTGGTTAGAGTGTCAGCCCGTGCAGTTTCAATCATTCATGGAGCCTGTGGGAGGCAACCAATCGATATGTCTCACATCGATGTTTCTGTCTCTCTCTGTTTCCCTCCTTCCCTCCCTTCCACTCTCTGAAGATCATGGACACAGACAATACAGGGGTGGGGCGGGGGGGGGGGGTGGTAGAGGGGTCAATGGGAAAAACAAACAAACAAATAAAGGGACATCTGTAATACTTCCAACAATAAAGATAAATTTAAATAAATAAATAAATAAATAAATAAATAAATAATAAAAACCAATGGAAAGAAGATCCTCTGGTGAGGATTCACAACAATAAAAACTGCACTTTCGATACAGGAAGGGAACTGCCATTTGCGCTTTGGAGTGCAGCGCTTTGGCTGGGCTGTGCAGGAAGCTTCTTAAAGGGGTGCTTTAAGAGACTTGAAGGAAGAGAAGGAGGCAGCAGGTGGACATATGTAAAACGCTTAGAGTAACGCGTGTCTCCCCAGAAGTGGATATTCCTCTCGCGTTAGTCACCCTGGGCTGTAAGTGGCATTGAGCCGGCGGCACCTCTTGGACTGGGGATTGATGTCCTGTGATCACAGATGTATTAGTCATGTTTTTTCTGGATAGAAATGATAGAAACCCAACTCAAGATAACTAAAGAAAGGTGTTTTTCACTGGCTCACCTAACCAGAGCTCTAAGCATAGCATTGATGTCAGGCATGGCTGGATCACGTTCTGAAATGATGACTCTCTTTAGCTCTTGATTCTGCTTTTTTCACTGATGGCTTTATTCCTAAGCAGGCACTTCCCACAACGGGACAAAGATGTCAGCTGCACCTAACTTAACAACTCCATGGAAAAGAGTATATGTTCTTCACTAGAGGAAGCAAAAATCCTAGGGCTGATTCTCATTGGCCCGGTTTGGTCATGTGCCCTTCCTTGAAGCAATCATTGTGACCTTGATGTGCCCACCCTTGCAGACAGGTGGGGTAGGGGTGCAATTGGTCAATAGCACAGATACTGAGAATGGGGGAGAGGTACTTCTCAAAGGGAAATCAAGTCTCTATTATCAAAATAGGGAGGGGGCAGAGTTCTTGAGGAAGAAACTTCTGCTGTCCTCTAGAAGAAGAGAAGGCGAAACCAAAGGTGGCATGTGAGATCATTTGAAGAGTGTGGGAAAGAGGGGTGGGGTGGGGACCAGGGATGGCTGCCCAGAGGGAAGTTAGGGAAAAGAAAACACGCTCTGCTGAGCCCCCCCAACATCCCACTTTGCCAAGTTGAACCGGAGGCCCGAGAACATTGGGGAGAAGTCTCAGTCCTTTCTCCCCACCTCGCACAGAAGAGAATAGAGAAACGAAGACTGGGCACGCATGCCCTGCGTAGATGTTGCCAGCTCTGCCTCAGAGGAGCTGAGTCCAAGGTTAACTGATGGTGGAGTCAGCTGCGAGATAGAACACTTACCGACGGCCTGTGGAGTGCAGGAGAGAGCACCTCATGCAGTGGCTGGCACACAGTAGGTGTGCATAGTGACTAATCGTTTATGCTGTGTGATAAGTACTATAGCAGAA
This sequence comes from Cnephaeus nilssonii, assembly GCF_951640355.1. Lineage (NCBI taxonomy): Eukaryota > Metazoa > Chordata > Mammalia > Chiroptera > Vespertilionidae > Cnephaeus > Cnephaeus nilssonii. Next base: position 92,077,657 of record NC_137080.1, on the reverse strand, counting down.
TTACCTCAAGGCATCCCCCCACACCCCGATTTCCTTGTTCAAACTTCAGCCTCTCCCTTCTAATATTATGGGTTTGTTAACCAACCCCTGCTTCCCCTCCATACCGTTATGGCCTCCATCCCTTCTAGGCCTTGTCCTCCACGTCTGTCCCCCACAGACCATGTTCAGGACGCTCCTCTGAGCCCTCTGCAGCTCCCTTCCATCTCTAGCAGGCCAGGGCCTACGGCAGCGGACACACCCGGGTGCCAGGCAGGCGGCAGCCCGAACACAGAGTCTTTGGTGAGAACCGATCAGGTCGGGGCTTCTGCCCTGGGTGACAGGCCGTCTCCCTGCAGACAGCCCCACATCGCAGGACGTTCTTGGGCTTTGGGGTCTGCAGAGCTGTGTTTGAATGGCAGGCTCTTGCTGCCGGTGGTGCCTCGAGCCTCAGTGTCCTGGTCTGAAAGAGGACAGACCCCCTCCCTACGCAGTGGCTCAGAGCGTGGCTGCCTGGGTTGATCCCAGTTCTGCCAGCTCTCTGACCTTGGGTGACTGTCTCAGGGCCTGGGGTTCTTGTTTTTAATCCCTAAAATGGGGATATTAATAGTTATTATGGGGGCTAAGGGAAATATATGTGAAGTGCTTAGCTCGGTGCTTTGGTGCAGAGTAAGTATATAAGCTTTAGGGTTTTTGTGCTTGATTTTTGAGGTATAATTGATGTTTAACATTAGTTTCAGGTGTACAATGTAATGATTCACTATCTGTACATACAGTAGACCCTTGAGCACGGGTTTGAGCTGCACCGGTCCACTTACATACAGATAGTTTCAATAGACATACATTCAGCTTTCCCTATCCGCCGGTTTTACATCTGCACATTCAACCAGCCGTGGGCCTTTTCAGTCCGTGGTTGGGGTTCCAATAGCGAGGGCCGACTGGAGGCATTGTGCTGCGCCAGGTGATGTAAAGGACTTCAGCATCTGTGGAACTGGGTGTCCGCGGGGTCATGGAACCAATCCCCCGCAGAGACCGAGGGACAACTGTAGTTACATTTTAAAAAAGGCTTTTTAATGTTTTTTATTGATTTCAGAGAGAGGGAGAGAGAAACACTGTTGTGAGAGAGAAACATCGATCTGTTGCCTCCCATAGGTACCCCAACTGGGGTTCAAACCCAAAACCTGTACTGAGAATTGAACCTGCAACCCTTCAGTGTACAGGACGGCACTCCAACCCCTGGGCCAGGCTGTAGTTAAGTTTCTGAGGAATCAAAAGTTATACTTGGATTTTCAACTTTGCGGGGGTGGAGGTAGAGGTATTGGTGTTTCTAACCCCACGTGGTTCAAAAGTCAACTGTATTGGGAAATGATCACCACAATAAGTCTAGTGAAAATGCGTCTCCACGGGTAGTTACAAAAAAAGGTTTTTTCTTGTGATGAAAACTTTAAATATTTACTCTCTTAGCAACTTCCTTTTTTATTTTACTTTTATGTTTTATTTTTTTTTTGCTGTTGTTAAATATATTTTTATTGATTCCAGAGAGGAAATGAGAAGGAGAGAGAGATAGAAACATCCATGATGAGAGAGAATCATTGATCAGCTGCTTCCCACAAGCCCACACATGGGGATCAAGCTCCCAACCCAGGCCTGTGCCCTGACCGGGAATCGAACCGTGACCTCCTGGTTCATAGGTGGATGCTCAACCACTGAGCCGCGCCAGCCGGGCTCTTTTTTATTTCTTAATTGTTTATTCATCAAGAGAACAATTCTTCAGCTCAAATATCCCTGTTTCATAGTTCAGGAACACAGCTCAGTGACAAACTTCCACGGAATTCAACCCAAAGAAATTCTTTACATTCCAATTCTTTGCACTCTGAAAGATGCCAGCCTTCTTCACTCCTCAAAATCTTTCCTGGAATTATAGTTTCTGTAGGAATCCGCGTATGCCTTTTTTCTTGGTTCCCCCACAGCAAACTTACAGAAAGCTGCAGCCCCCAGGGACACAATGGTCGCTCCAATAATGTGCGATCGCAGACGCCTGGACGCGTCTGGTCTCCTCCAAGCCCTGGAAGACGTGTAGTTCTTTTCCTCAACTCCAACCTCCTTCCTGCTGGGGAAATGGACTCTTAGCAACTTGCAAATATGCAATACAATGTGTTAACTGCCGTCAGCACCCTGGACGTTACACCCCATGACTTGTTTTATAGCTGGAAGTTCGTAACTTTGACCCCCCTTCACCCATTTTCCCCACCCGCTCCCCCTACCGCTGGCAACCACCAATCTGTTCTCTGAATCTAGAGGGTTTTCTGTTTTGTTTTGTTTTAGATTCTACATATAATTGAGATTATACATATTTGTTTTTCTCTGACTTATTTCACTTGGCATCCTTTTGTGGCAAATGGCAAAATCCTTCTTTCTTATGGCTGAATAATATTCCATTATATATGTGTGTGTTTCAGTAATGATTGGATTGCATGATGAGTGCAGAGGACTTAACCCAGGATGGGGAAGGGGACAGAGGCGGGAGCTGTCTGTTGGCCCAGCGTGGGTTGGGGCGCGGAAGGCTAACTGCCCCTCTGTCTCAGGTGCTGTCCCATAACCTGTACACGGTCCTGCACATCCCCCACGACCCGGTGGCTCTGGAGGAGCACTTCCGAGATGATGACGATGGGCCCGTGTCCAGCCAGGGATACATGCCCTACCTCAACAAGTACATCCTGGACAAGGTGGGCCCAGCATGGGGGAGGCACCTTTACCTCTCCCACTTCCCAGCCAGCACCCCAATACATGTCCTCCCCCTATAAACTCCCACTTCTGTCCCCTCTGTACATCTCCCATTTCCATCCTCCACTCCCAGCCACTCACCCCTCCTTGCCCGCCTTAGCTCACCTTCAGCCTCCCTCAGCTCTCTCCTAGCCTCCACCCTTCCCATAGCTTCCCACCCCATCCCTGCCGAGGCCCACCTCCAGCTTCCGGCTGCAACCTGTACAAAGAGCGCCCCAGCTCCCCCTCTGCCGTCCCCCCTGCTCCTCCCAGCCGTCACTGTCTTCTCAGGTTCTCCTTCACTGTCCATCCCCCTGGGCCTTCCTTCTCTGTCCTCTGGGCTAAGGGAACTGGGGTGGATGTGGATGTGGGGGTAGTGGGGGGCAGGGTGGTTGGAACCAGCTAGTTACCTGGTAATCAGCTCAGGGATACCTTAGTTAGAGGGGGACTTGGCTGAGTGGGAAGCAGGAGAGTAGATGATCTGAGAAACCAGCTGGAGCCTGGTGTGGGGTAGAGCCGGGCCAGGGCAGCCTCCTTGGCTGACCTGCAGGCCTGGTGGCAGGTGGAGGAGGGGGCTTTTGTTAAGGAGCACTTTGATGAGCTGTGCTGGACCCTGACGGCCAAGAAGAACTACCGAGTGGATAGCAACGGGAACAGCATGCTCTCCAATCAGGATGCCTTCCGCCTCTGGTGCCTCTTCAACTTCCTGTCTGAGGACAAGTACCCTCTGATCATGGTTCCAGATGAGGTGAGGGTCATGGCAGCCCCAGGGACTGCACCAGTTGAGGCCAGGCCTCAGCCAAACCATGAAGGAAGCCCAGTGGCCTTTGTACTTTCCCACACCCCCTTTCTTCTTTGTGTTCCCATGCTGATGCCTGTCTCCACCCAGCTACCTGCAGGCACCCCCCACGGCCCCTGTCAGAACACCTGTGCCTTCTCCCAGGAGAAGCAAAACCACACCTCCTCAGGCCCTGCTGGCCCCACAGCAGGAAAATGACCTGCAATTCTACTTACACAGAGATGTGAATGCCGGATACATTACTGGGCACTTAAAAACAAAAACATTGAAGATCAGATGGCAGGATCTGAGGCACCGTGGCCCTCGGAGAAGGTGCACTACTATGAGGGAAGGAAGACCTTTCTAGGACCTCTCTCAGTTACTCCAGGTGGACAACTGAGTCTGACCTGGCTCCAGATTGTCCCCTCCTGCTACAGTTCAGGGAGAGCAGGGGCAGACTCAGCGCAGGACCAGAGCGGTTTCCTGGGAGTAGAGGCCAGGAATCCACCCTCCCTCCTCAACTCATCAGTGAGGTCAGGGCACGGCCCCCTTCTCCAGTCAACCTGCCGCCCTCTGCTCTCCACCCTCTCCCATCCGCTCAGCCTTCTCCAGCCCTTTAAGCCCTCTTGGCTGTGAGGATGTCACGGTGAACTTAAGTCTTCAGATTAGGGCAGACAGGGAGGGCTCCTCGTGTTTACAAGAAGTACTCACATGTCTGACTGCTCTCAGATTTGGATCCTTGCTTCTGTTTGTGAGAACATTGAGGGGAGCCACCTAAGCCCTGAACTGGCGCACCCCACCCCAGTCCCAGCTGAGACCTGGGGTTTCCCAAGGAGCTGCTGGGGCAGGAGAGGGCCATGTGTCCACCTACAGACCCCGGGGATGGCAGCCTTGCCAGACCCCGCCAGTCAGGGCAGGTGGCCTCCCAGAAGGCTGCTTGCTGCTGTGATCAGCATGCAGCGTGAACCAACTGCAGCAGGATGTACCCCAACCACCACTTCCGGTTCCTCCGCAACAGGTTTCCTGTCCCTGCCCTGCTTACCCCCACCGCCAGGCCCCTCGCCCTCCCATAAGGGAGGGTCCCCAGGGTTGGGGCTCGGAAGAGGGCTCACATGGGATTCAGGAGGTCCGAGTCAAGTTCTGGCTGCCACCAACTTGCTGTGTGATTTAGAACAAGTCACTTCCCCCTGTGGGCCCCAGTTTTGTCATCTGCTAAGTGAGGGTATTGGATTGCACCCCCTCTGATATATTCTGTGACCTGCTGCCCCTACCTAGCCCTACCTAGCCCCTACCTAGCCCACAGCGCCGACCTTCGCCTGCTCTTAATTTAAGGCAGGAAGAAATGGGGCTGTAAGTTGGGGAAAGGGAGTGGATGCCTGACTTGGGGTTGGGACTCCAGGATCCCCTTCCAAATCTCTACCCTGGTCCACCAGTTTAGTTCTCTGCCCCCACTCCCAACCCCTGTTCCTGGTCACCTCTGCCCAGGCTCTGGGAGCCAGGTGGGGAGCGCCCCCTAGTGTTGGTACCAGCAACACTGCCTGGGCAGTCAGCAGGCCTTCTCCCCCTTCAGGTGGAGTACCTGCTGAAGAAGGTGCTCAGCAGCATGAGCTTGGAGGTGAGCTTGGCGGAGCTGGAGGAGCTGCTGGCCCAGGAGGCCCAGGCAGCCCAGACCACCGGGGGGCTCAGCGTCTGGCAGTTCCTGGAGCTCTTCAACTCCGGCCGCTGTCTTCGCGGCGTGGGGCGGGACACCCTCAGTATGGCCATCCACGAGGTCTACCAGGAGCTCATCCAAGATGTCCTGAAGCAGGTCAGGCCAAGCTGGCAACAGGGGAGGACCCCAAGGAGGAGTGAAGGGGGGCAGGGAAGCCTCTGACCTTGCCTGTCTGGCAGGGCTACCTGTGGAAGCGAGGCCACCTGAGGAGGAACTGGGCGGAACGCTGGTTCCAGCTGCAGCCCAGCTGCCTCTGCTATTTTGGGAGCGAAGAGTGCAAGGAGAAAAGAGGCACTATCCCTCTGGACGGGCAGTGCTGTGTGGAGGTAAGGGGCCAGGTGAAGGGCTGGCGCACACCTCAGGGCCCACAAGGCCTTCCGTGGGGTGTGAGGGCAAGAGGCTCAGGAGGAGGGTGAGTGGAGAAAAGCCAGTGGCAATTTCTGCTTAGATGCGTGTAACCCGAATAGACTGGGTACCTCAAGGCCATTCTCATCCATGTCAGGGCACATGCCTGGGTTGCGGGCTCAATACCCAGTAGAGGGAGTGCAGGAGGTAGCCCGTCAAAGTGTCTCTCTCATCCATATTTCTCTCTCTCTCTCTCCATCTCCCTTCCTCTCTGAAATCAATAAAAATATCTATTTAAAAAATATATGAATATATATATATTTTAAAAACCTACAGAGTCATTGGTAAATAATGTGGGTTTTGCTAAAGATTTCAGAGGAGACAGCTTATGTCTCACACTACCCAGCAAAACCTCAAAATCCCCTTTAAAGGTCTTTCCCCTTCACCCAAAGTCCATTCCCTTTGGCAACGCTTCACCTCCTTGTTCTTTCTCCACATTCCTCTCCTTTCCCCCTTCCCCTCCCTTTGCCTCCCTTGGCTCTGTCCATTACTATTTTAGAGCAAGCATGTCAAACTCAAAGGCTAACACGGGCCAAATAAGCAAGGTTTAAGTTTATGTGGGCTGCAAAAAAACAAAAGCTTTAATTTTCATAGAAACGTAGGTTTATTTCGATAGAGACATACTGAATACAAAGGGCTGAAATAAATGAGTCATCATTAACATAAAATAATAGAACATTTCAATAAAATTAGTATTTTTTCTTGAACATTAACTTACCAGACACTGAATAACTGCACAAATTAATAAGTGTAACGCAAATAAACCTATTTTTCTTGTTCTCCGAAAGCGAAATATTTCCCGTTGCGCACACCAAACAAGTCAGTCCAAGACTAATGACGTGGCAATCGGCTGCTAAAATATTCACTGCTAGTATTAGTGGAGAGAAATGGTGTGCCTGCGCGAAAGGCTCGTAAGGGAAATGAATGCAACACATTTATAGTAATCAGTCATTAGCAAACATTGTAATTCGTTATTAATAACTAGAGGCCTGGGGCATGAATTCGTGCATGGGTGGGGTCCCTGGGCCTGGCCAGCAATAGGGACTGATAGGGGCTGTCTTACCCAGTCCCAATTGGGGCCAATTGGGGCCGGCCAGCCAGGGAGAGGGACCGCAGGAGGTTGGCTGGCCATGGATGGTTGGCTGTGGAAGTGCACTGACCACCAGGGGGCAGCCCCTGTGTTGAGCGTCTGCCGCCTGGTGGTCAGTGTGTGTCATAGCAACTAGTTGACTGGTCGTTCAATGGATCAGCTGTAACAGTTGTTTAGGCATTTATTTATTTATTTATTTATTTATTTATTTATTTAATATATATTTTTATTGATTTCAGAGAGGAAGGGAGAGGGAGAGAGAGGTAGAAACATCAATGATGGAAGAGAATTATTGATCAGCTGCCTCCTGCTTGCCCCCTACTGAGGATCAAGCCCGCAATCCCGGGCATGTACCCTTTACTGGGATCGAACCTGAGACCCTTTAGTCCGCAGGCCAACACTCTATCCACTGAGCCAAACCAGCCAGAGCTAGGCTTTTATATATATAGATTATGTATAACAGGATATTGTAAAAATTAAGTTACAAAATTTTTATTAAAGCGTTTCTTACATACCGTTATATTGGCTGGGCGGCAAAATTTCATTGTGGGCCACAGAAGGCCCGTGGCCCATGAGTTTGACATGCTTGTTTTAGAGGCTTAAAGCAAAAAGTTTCTTTTGGTTTGGTTTGGTTTTTAAATAATTTTTTAAAATTATTGTTTTCAGAGAGGAACGGAGAGGGAGAGAGATAAAAACAACAATGATGAGAGAGACTCATTGATCGGCTGCCTCCTGTAGGTCCCATACTGGGAACTGAGCCCCCAACCCAGGCATGTGCCTGACCAGGAATCAAACTGTGACCTCCTGATTCATAGGTCAATGCTCAACCACTGAGTCATGCCAGCCAGGCAGAAAAAGTTTTTTAATAGTAGGAAAAATATATGTATAATAAGAAATTTGCCATTTCAACCATTTTAAGTGTATAATTCAGTAGCATTAAATAGTCACAGTGTTGTGTAGCCATCACAATCGTCTATTTCCAAAACTTTTTCATCATCCCAAATAGAAATTCTGTACCCATTAAGCAACAACTCATCCTCACCCAGCCCTCCTTTGTCTCCATGAATAAGTATTCTAGGCACCTCATATAAGTGGAATAGTACAATATTTGTTTTTTTGTGTGTGTGTCTGGCTTATTTCTCTTAGTATAATGTTTCTAAGGTTCATCATGTTGTGGCATGGATCAGGAATTCATTCCTTTTCATGGCTGAATTATATTCCATTGTAGATATACGACATTTTGCTGCTCCATTTATTTGTTGGTTAGAGGCCTGGTGCACGAATTTGAGCATGGGTGGGGTCTGGCTGGGGGGAGGGGCCAAAGGCAATTGGCTGGCTGGCCCCGCCCCCGATTGGGATGTTGGGGGCTGATTGTGGGTGGGGCCAGCCCGTCTCGCTCAGTCCCGATTGGCCAGACCCCAGCAGCAAGCTAACCTATCAGTTGGAGCGTCTGCCCCCTGGTGGTCAGTGCACATCATAGTTGAGCAGCCTTAGCATATCTAATCTAATAATAGACAAATATGCAAATTGACCGCACCTTCGCTATGCCAAAGCCATGCCCACCAGCCAAGCCACGCCCACCAGCCAATCAGGACGAATATGCAAATTACCCCAACAAAGATGGCGGCTAATTTGCATATCGCGACAGCGTAGAAAGAAGCCAAGAGCTGCAGAAGGGAGCAAAGCTGCAGAGAAGCAAGCAAGCCGGGGGGAGGAGAAGGGAGGAGCGGAGGCGGGGCCGGGGGAGAAGGAAGGAGAGCAGGCGGGGCCGGGGGAGAAGGGGCAGGGCCGGGGGAGAAGGGAGGAGCGGAGGCGGGGCCGGGGGAGAAGGAAGGAGAGCGGGCTGGCGGAGAAGTTAGAAAAGCAGTGCGGCTGGCGGAGATCGCGGGGCGGGGGACAAGGGAGGAGAGCAGGCAGGGTGGGGTAGAGTGCAGCAGGAAACCCTATTGCAGGATTTTTCCTGCAATGGGAACGCTAGTCATTAGCATATTATGCTTTGATTGGTTGAACGGATGAACGAACGACCGGACACTTAGCATATTAGGCTTTTATTACGTTGGACTAGAGGCCCGATGCATGAAAACTCATGCAAGAGTAGGCCTTCCTTACCCCGGCTGCCGGCACCAGCTTCCCTCCAGCACCCAGGACCCAGGCTTTCCTCCTACAGCCGCCGGCAGGCACCCCGGACCCCGGCCAGCTTCCTTCGGGCCCCGGCTTTGTCAGAAGGTCGTTCAGCTGTCGGGTATAATTACCATATTACCCTTTTATTATTATAGATAGGCATTGGGTTGTTGCCATCTGTTTGCAATCCTATATAATAAAAGGATAATATGTAAAATGACCCTAATGGCAGAACGACCGGGAATGACTGGTTGCTATGATGTGCACTGACCACCAGGGGGCAGACACAATGCAGGAGCTGCCCCCTGGTGGTCAGGGTGCTTCCACAGGGAAGGTGCTGCTCAGCCACAAGCTGGGCTGATGGCTGTGCTAAGGATATCTGGCAGGCGGACATCCCCTGAGGGGTCCTGGACTGCAAGAGGGCACAGACCAGGCTAAGGGACTCCCCCTACTCCCAGTGCACGAGTTTTCGTGCACCAGGCCTCTAGTTGTGAATAATGCTGTTATGAATATCCGTGTACAAATTTCTGGGGGGAGGTGTGTTTTCATTTCTCTGAGTACATACCTAGGAGTAGAATTGCTGGACCACAGGGTTATTCTGTTTAACTTTTAGAGGAACAAACTGTTTCCCATGGTGGCTGCACCTGCTTACATTCTTACCAGCAGTGTATGAGGGTTCCAGTTTCTCCACATCCTCACCAACACTTGTTATTTTACATTTTAAAAAATTATTATAGCCACCCTAGGCTCTGTCCATTTTTGTCAAATGAGGAAATAGGTGTCACTGTGGAAAGAACACAGATCTAGGCAGAAATCCCAACTCCACCACTAACAGGCAGTGTGAATTGGGCAAGTTCCGGGCCTCTTAGAGCCTCGGTTTCTTTCTCTGTAAAGTGGAGATAATGATGCCTGGCTGACACGGTTGTCTGGGAGGAGAGAATAAAATGATGCATGAAAAACACTAGTACAGACCCTACAACATAAGAAGCTCAAAACGTGGTAACTATTATTTTCCACTAGAGTGTAGCTTAGGGAAGGCAGGGAGGAATTTGGTCTGTGAGGCACTCCTCAGTATCCCAAATGCCTGAACAATGAGTGGCACTCAGCAGACACTCCAAAATATCTGTGAAATGAATGAATGGAGAACATTCTGGATAGTGAGGACCCGGTCACTGGAGGTGTTCAAGCATGATCTGCATGAACACTGAGTGGCGACTAGATGCTAGGCCCTGTGGGGAGCTACCAAGATGGAAACAGCCACTCCGCCTTCAAAGAGCAAAGTCTACAAGAGCTGTGAGAACACACGGTAGCCCCAGAACTAACTCCAAGCTGGGCACACAGGCTCCTGGCAAACAGAGTGGGAGGGCGGCCAGGGAAGATGGTCAGCCAGGAGGGGTAGGGGCTGGAGCTGGAGCTGGAGCACTCCTGGGGCACGGCCGGTGTGACCCTGACCTCAGTGAGGCCAGCCTGCTGGACACCTGCCCTCTCCCAGGTGCTGCCTGACCGCGAGGGAAAGCGCTGCATGTTCTGCGTGAAGACGGCCTCCCGCACGTACGAGATGAGCGCCTCGGACACGCGCCAGCGCCAGGAGTGGACCGCTGGTGAGTTGCTCACGGGGTGGCCTGGGTCTGGCTGGGCCTCAGTCGCCTCATCTGTGTAAGCGGGTGATGACACTTTGCCCAGCGGGAGGCTGGAGTCGACTCCAGCGACTCCTAAGGTCCCTTTCCAGCAGCGGGCCACCTCGAGCCGGCCCGCCTCGGGCTAGCCGCCTGCTGACTCCCGCCCGCTCCCTCCGCAGCCATTCAGATGGCCATCCGGCTGCAGGCCGAGGGGAAGACATCGCTGCACAAGGACCTGAAGCAGAAGCGGCGGGAGCAGCGGGAGCAGCGGGAGCGGCGCCGGGCCGCCAAGGAGGAGGAGCTGCTGCGGTTGCAGCAGCTGCAGGAGGAGAAGGAGCGGAAGCTGCAGGAGCTGGAGCTGCTGCAGGAGGCGCAGCGGCAGGCGGAGCGCCTGCTGCAGGAGGAGGAGGCGCGGCGCCGCAGCCAGCACCAGGAGCTGCAGCAGGCGCTGGAGGGCCAGCTGCGCGAGGCCGAGCAGGTGGGGCCGCTGGGGGCGTGGCCCGGGCGTGGCGGGGCGTGGCGGGGGCGGGGCCAGGAGCGGGACGGGGCCTGTGAGGGATACGACTGGGTGGGGGGTGGAGGAAACTGGCAGCGGGGTGGCTTAGGGAAGAGAAGGTGTGAGGTGGGGCTTGAGCCAACGGATGGGTGGGGCCGCAGCCGCTAAAGACCACGTCATTAGGGATGAACTTGGATTCAGGTTGGAACAGATTACACTAGACCTGATCTGAGTTTACAATGAAACCAATTTGGGGAATCCAGGATGGGAGGAAGTGGGGGCGTACTCAGCGTGTAGAGGCAATCAGATTTAGGATTTAAGAGATCTAGAACTGGAGTCAGACACGTGCATTCATTCCCAGCGCTGCCTCTTCGGAGCCCTGGGATCCCAGGCAAGGTACTCAGCCTCTCGGTCCCTCAGGGACTTACCAGTGGCATGTTGGCTGCAGAGGTATGGCGAGGATCAAATGGGGAAACGGCTGTTACAACAAGTATTCCAATTATAGTCACTCCCTTCCCAGCACTAGCCGTAATCATACACATTATATTATCATATATCATAGTAACGATTAAGGCTGGTGCTAGGCAGGGGCTGACTGAGTCCCTCTCCCCCTGCAGCCTCAGCTCGCTGATTGTTCTCTGGCCTAGTCAGGCTCTCAGAAAGGGATCCGGTCAGGAGAGCCTGACATGCAGGAACTCCCCAAACTCTCACCTGGAGATGACTAGTGGGGCCAGCCTAGCAGAACTCTGGGGAAAGGGCACGCACCCGCCGCCTCCCTGCCCTGTGCCCCATTGACCCGGCTCTGCG